>NC_138205.1:67071072-67488572 GCF_964194415.1 Vipera berus | reverse complement strand
GTCCTTACTCAAACCCTTGGTACTTGGTCTCGCCCTGTAGCCTATTTTTCCAAGCAACTAGATCCTGTTACTCAAGGATAGCCAGCAAGCCTACGGGCTGCTGCAGCTACAATTCTTCTTTTGGAGGCTGCTGAACAATTAACCTCTGGGGCTATCACAGTGAAATCACCCCATTCCATCCACGATTTGTTAGCATCCAAGGAGCGCCATTGGCTTACAGCCTCCCGACTGGAGCAGTATCAGATCACACTCCTTGATAACCCACAAGTTCGTATCAAGCCCAGTAGCAGGTTCAATCCAGCGACCTTTCTTCCCCAACTGGAACAGGATAGTGACCATGATTGTGTGCAGACTATTACAGAAGTATTTTCTGGCCGGCTGGATCTAACTGACTAGCCATTGGAGGACGTGGACAGCGACCTGTATACAGATGACAGCAGTTTTATAAATCCAGGAGAAAGGCTAGCTGGCTATACCATGGTCACATTGGATCAAGTAGTGGAAGCAGCAGCTCTCCCTGCAGGTACCTCAGCTCAGAAAGCTGACTCATTGCCTTGACAAGGGCCTTGGAATTATCAGAGGGTACGGTTGTTAATATCTTTATATAGTAAATTTCCTTTTAGTGTTCTACATGTACATGGAGCCTTGTGGAAAGAACATGGTTTGCTCATTGCTCAAGGTACCCCTGTAAAGTATGGACAAGATATTTTGAGGCTGCTGGATGCTATTTTTCTCCCACACAAGATGGTTGTCATGCATGTGAGGGCCCATGGTAAGGATGATACTAAACATGGAAGGGGAAATACCTTGGCCGACTGCACCGCAAAGTCTGCCGTATCAGGTTCCCTGTCCCCTTGGTATGTGGGTGCATTTATGAAAATTGCATGCCAGCACTCTATGGGGTTATAAGGCCATGGCTGAATTTCTTATAAAGGATTATATGTGTCCTGGGGTCTATGTTAAAGCCCTCACAATGATCAAATAATGTGTGATTTGTCGACATAATGATCCTGTGAAAACTATTAAGTTCCCCTTGGGGAGGCTAAGGGCTGGCCATGCTCCTGCTAGCTTTTGGGAGGTTGATTTTACTGAGTTGCCAAGGAAACAGGGTTTTTGATACTTGTCTGTTTTTGTGGATGCTGTCTCTGGATGGGTTGAGGCTTTTCCTTGTCATACTAACAAGGTGCGTGAGGTGGTCAAGGCCCTTCTAAATTATCCCATGTTTTTCCTTTCTATACCAAGGCATTAGCTCTGACAATGGCCCCCACTTTATCTCTGATATTACCTGGCAGGTGTCACGGGCCCTGGGTATTGATTGGCATCTTCATTCGGCTTACAGACCCCAATCCTAAGCATGTGTGGAGAAGGCTAATGCTGTTCTTAAATGTCATCTTGCAAAGCTTGCACAGGACACACATCTTACTTGGGTCAAGGCACTACCCCTTGCTCTTTTGCATATGAGAACCGCCCCCAAGCAACCTCTTGGTCTGTCCCCCTTTGAGATCATGTATGGTGAGCCCTTTCTTTATCATTCTTCCTTAACCACTTCCCTCCCTGTTTTTGGAGACCAGGTTCTCAGAGAATATATACATTCTCTTGATAATAATGTTTCTTCCATTTCTCAAGCTGTTCAGGCCCTCCATCATCAGGGATTAGATCATCCACTCCATCCTTTCCTTCCTGGTGATTGGATGCTTGTCAAGTCCTGGACTGATTCTGGCCCTTTAGCTAAACGCTGGAAAGGACCCTTCGTTGTTCTTCTCGCTATCCACATAGCAGTCAAGGTTGCTGGAATTCAGCTTGGATTCATCACACTCATCTTTGCTCTTTTTCACCACCTTCTGATACTGAGGACCAAATTACCTGGACTGTGGCCCCTGGTGCTGAGGAATAACTTGGGCTGAAGCTTCCTTTTGAGGCCAACACTGATCTATATGCCAGGACATTTTGGTCATTGTGATACCTGAGCCCACTGGGCTTCCACATGGACTGTTTCCTTTCACCAACTTCCTGCTTACTTGCACCATAGGCATCGCTCTTCTCTCTCTTGGCTGACATCTAGTTTTTTGTTTGGGTTGTTCATATTTTCTTTTTTGTTACTCTATCTTGTTTTTCTTTCTTTGCCACGTTTGAGGCCTCCACTATGTCTCGGAGGAGAAGGTCTCATAATCAGGAAAGTCCAGATGCTGGCCAGGAAAACCCAAAGACCCCATCAGGTGTATCTCAACCTGGAAAGTTACGTTTATTTATTTATTTATTTATTTATTTATTTATTTATTTATTGATTTGATTTGATTTGTATACCGCCCTTCTCCCTAAGGACTCAGGGCGGTGAACAGTGACATAAATATCAGAATGCACAAATACAGATATTGAAAACAAATTAAACCCTAATTTTGCCCAAATGCAGAAGATAAGTTACCTTAAAACAATAATTACAACAGAACCCGTCAGACCAGACCGGATTGCTCAAACAGATATGTTTTTAGGTCGCGTCGGAAGGAGCGAAGGTCGGGAGCCATCCGGAGCTCAACCAGTAAACGGTTCCATAGGTCAGGCGCGCCCACAGAGAACGTCCTCCCTCTGGGAGCCACCAGACGGCATTCTCCGAACGGCGGAACCCTTAGGAGGCCCTCTCTGTGGGAGCACACTGGACAGAGGGACATTGACGCAGGACTTCAGCCAGATGCTTCCCATAACGTGTGGTTGGACCTAAAAGGGATACTTTGCATGATAAAGCCCAAAGTAAGGCCTCCAATATGCTGCCTCCAGGGGAAACCAGACATCAAGAGGGGGTTCTGCCATTTTTGGTTGATCATATCTTGGCACAAAAGCCACCTCCTTCTGATTCTGGGGATCCTAGGTCTGTGCCTGAACTGTCTGGGGAATTACAAACATCATTCCCCTTCTTTCCCAGTAAAATAGAAGGCTGAGGTGGTCCCAAATTTCCCATGCCCTCTTTAGGAATTTGGGGCTCCAACACCCATATACAGAATATGCAAGCATGGGTTAAGCTTTTGAATGTAACAGATTGCTGGATCTGCACACATATACCCCCCCACACACACACACTAGTACACAGGGATTGGTCATGGAAGCTACACCCTTGAGAGCCTTTATGTTCAGCATGAACAATGCAACAGGGGGCTGGACACTTCCTGTGTTTGGGGCAGGGAAGTTGTGGATTGCTATACTAGGGGCACATATACAGCACTCTGCAGCAGCTTGCCTTTGTCATTTTAATTCTTTTTCAGATATAAGTTAGGGATCTATGCACCTTGCACAGTCACATGGAAGGTCAGTACTAGCTTGTGGGATGATTGGCATAGATGTCATCAGATCTTTGGCTTTGACTACAAGGAGAACCCCTCTGCTCTTTGTAGTCTGTTTACAGCAATAGGAATTATGGCTTACATGTCTGGTGTTAGAGCTTATATGCCTGAAGAGTTGGAAGGCAAACCAGGCATTTATCTTGCTAACCACCTGGACTGGTGGTTCGTTTGTGGTTGGTCTGCCTATAAATCTGCCATTTTACTAGTCTGGTACATGTACCATAGGAATTATCTTTCCCTCTGTTCGGATTATCCAACATAACGAGTGGAATTTTCGCATCTATAATCGGCGGGATGAGGACCACCTTGAGTATGAAGAATATATTGAACACCATCCTGTACCTCATGGCCTGGGAAATGCCATTGCACAAGCATTAATCCCAGCTATAGGAGTTGGCTTGAATTATAACTCTATTGTAGAATTAGGTGACTGGACAGAGGAAATGTTTAACCACACCATACAGGCATTTACACAACTCAATAAGGAACGGAGAAATATGGGAGGTAGTGGTACAGAATCCCCGAGCATTGGATGTAGTACTGGCTGCAAAAGGTGGTGTGTGTGCTTTAGTCCACTCACATTGCTGCACTTTTATAACTGATTATCAGGTTAACATTAGTCATAGCATCCATCTCATGGAGGAAGGAATTAGGAATTACCCTAAAGATCTGAAGATTTGTACTCATACTGTATGGGGGGGTCTTCAATGGTATATTCTCATGTCTTATGAGTTGGCTCCCAGGATGGGGATGGTTTAGGGAATTATTCATTGATCTTCTCTTTATAGTATTTCTTTTTCTTGTTCTTGTTTCCTGTTCTGTCATTCACTGCTTGCTCTTAATCACCTCTGTTTGTCCTAAACAACGTGGACAACATACTGCAGAAGCTTATCCTCTGTCTCTTCAGTTGGATGATCATACTTCAGCACACTGCTCGAAGTATGAAAGGGGGGATTATGATGACCCGGACTTAGGGGACAGTATCAATTGTGAATATGTGCAGATGGCCCCACTCTCTCTGCCCACTTGCAGACCCATGAATGCAGGGTCATGAAAGGACAGCAAAGGAAACAACCAATATTCTAACCACCTGGAAACACCTGGTGTCTTGGGGAAACACCCAAAAGGGAACATACTAGCTACTTCTGCTTTCTTCCTTCTTATCTACAGTGTGCCAGTCTTAAAGGGTGAAGTCTTTATTTTATGTGCATCAGCTTTGCTGGGTGAATTGCTTATGTAATCAAAGTAGTTATAAAAATAAGGCTTGTCTGGTATTTGGGGCTTTTGTTCTTTTAGAGAAGCCCTTCTTTGTTCAGCTGAATAAAAACGTAAAGCTTGAAGGCAACTTCTGGTTCCCTGTATTTTTTTAATCAAGCAAAACCTCAGAACTTGCATATCAATATAAAAACAAACCATGGAAATTGCTAAAAAGAGAAAAGAAGACAAAGCCAAGAAGGACATAGATCTCACAAAAACTGGAGGAATTTAATTTAATTTAATTTAATAATATTTGCATTTGTATACCGCCCTTTCCCTGAGGACTCAGGGCGGTTTACAGGGAATTAAAAATCAAAACATACAAAAGTTAAAACCAATTTAAAAAGCATTAAATTCACCCTGTACATTAAAACCCCAGTTAAAATTTTCTCCTCAGCCTGGGCCCGAGAGCTCAAAGAGCCAGGTCTTCAGGCCCCGGCGGAATGATCGGAGGTCGGGAGCAGTCCTCAGCTCTACCGGCAGCTGGTTCCAGAGGGCAGGCGCTCCCACTGAGAAGGCCCTATCCCTGGGTGTCACCCGCCGGCAATCTCTCACCGGCGGAACCCTGAGCAGACCCTCCCTGTGGGAGCGCACTGGGCGAAGGGCGTTTGATGCCGGCAGCAGGTGTTCCCTCAAATAACCCGGACCCAGGCCATGTAGGGCTTTATAGGTGATAACCAGCACCTTGAATTTCACCCGGAGGGCAACCGGAAGCCAATGCAGCTCGCGGAGTAGAGGTGTTACATGGGAGTATCGGGAAACCCCCATTACAACTTGCGCGGCCGCATTCTGCACCAGTTGAAGCCTCCGAGTGGTCTTCAAGGGCAGCCCCATGTAGAGAGCGTTACAGTAGTCCAAACGGGAGGTCACAAGCGCATGAGTGACTGTGCGTAGGGCGTCTCGGTCCAGATAGGGACGCAACTGGCGCACCAGGCGAACCTGTGCAAAAGCCCCCCTGGTCACGGCTCCTATGTGATCTTCAAAATTGAGCCGTGAATCCAGGAGGACGCCCAAGTTGCGAGCCCTATCAACGGGGGGTAACACCTCACCCCCCATCATTAGAGGTGGAATAACTTGGTTAACCCGAGACGCCGATATGCACAGCCACTCAGTCTTGGCGGGATTGAGACGAAGCCTGTTTCTCCCCATCCAGACCTGAACCGCCTCCAGGCACCGGGACATCACGGAGAGGGCATCACTGGGTTGGTTCGGGGTGGAAAGAAAAAGTTGGGTATCATCAGCGTACTGGTGATACCCCACCCCAAAACCACGAATGATCTCGCCCAGCGGCTTCATGTAGATGTTGAACAGGAGGGGCGAGAGAACCGACCCCTGAGGGACTCCACAAATGAGAGACCTCGGGGCGGATCTCTGCCCTCCTGTCAACACCGACTGCGAGCGGCCCTGGAGGTAGGAGGAGAACCACCGTAGGACGGTGCCTCCCACTCCCAACCCCCTGAGACGCCGCAGCAGGATACCATGGTCGATGGTATCGAAAGCCGCTGAGAGATCTAATAGGACCAGGACAGAGGAGCAACCCCTGTCCCTAGCCCTCCAGAGATCATTCACCAGCGCGACCAATGCCGTCTCCGTGCTGTGTCCGGGCCTGAAGCCCGATTGGTACGGGTCCAGATAATCAGTTTCCTCCAGGAACAGAGGGAGCTGATGCGCCACCACACTCTCAACAACCTTCGCCAGGAAGCGAAGGTTGGAGACTGGACGATAGTTGTTTAAAACAGCCGGGTCCAAAGCAGGCTTCTTGAGGAGGGGTCTCACCACCGCCTCCTTCAAGGCGGCAGGGAAGACACCCTCCTTCAAAGAAGCAGTTATTACTGCATGGAACCAGCCTCGTGTTCCCTCCCGAGCCGCATAAGCTAGCCAGGAGGGGCACGGATCCAACAAACAGGTGGTGGAGCTCAGTCTCCCCATGATCCTGTCCACATCATCAGGGGAAACAGGGTCGAACTCAGTCCAGATAACGTGCTCAAGACCGCCTGATTCCTCCACATCAGACTCTGCCCAGTCAGAGTCCAAGCCGGTCCGGATCCGAGCGATTTTGTCCGTCAGATGATGACTAAACTCCTCGGCTCGTCCCTGCAAGGGATCCTCCCTCACCTCCTGGTTAAGGAGGGAGCGAGTCACCCTAAACAGGGCGGCCGGGCGATTATCTGCGGACGCGATAAGGGCGGCAAAGTAGTTAGACTTCGCCGTCCTTATCGCCGCAAGATAAGACCTTATGAAGGTTCTTAACTGCAATCGGTCGGATTCGGATCGGCTGGATCTCCAACCGCTCTCTAGACCTCGTCTCCGACGCTTCATCTCCCAGAGCTCCACAGAGAACCATGGAGCCCAACGGGATCTGCGCCGAGTCAGAGGTCGCATGGGTACAACACAGTCGAGTGCCCTGGTGGCAGCCGTTTCCCAGGCCTCCACCAGAGCATCGACTGGGCTGTGGGTAAGGGTGATAGGTATCGGCCCAAGCGCCCTCTGGAACCGATCTGGGTCCATTAGGCGCCTGGGGCGGAACCACCTGGTCGGTTCCGCCGCCCAGCGGCAGGGGATGGCATGACGGAAAACCAGCCTCAGGAGGTGATGATCTGACCATGACAGAGGGGTGATGGACGGAGAACCCCCTCCCAGATCATCCAACCACTGTCCAGACAGGAACACCAGGTCGAGAGTATGATCCCCCTCGTGAGTAGGGCCCTCAATAACCTGGGTCAGGCCCATGGCTGTCATGGAAGCCATGAACTCCCGAGCTAACTCCGACGACCCCCCCAGTGATGGCAGGTTGAAGTCACCCAGGACTATAAGCCTGGGGAACTCCACCGCCAACCCTGAGAGGGTGTCGAGCAGCTCAGGCAGGGCTGTTGCCACACAGCTGGGCGCCAGGTATGTGAGCAACAAGCCCAACTGAACCCGAGGACCACATCTCAAGAGGAGGGATTCACTCCCGGCCATCTGGACAATGGTGGCCTCCCGGGGACACAAAGTCTCCCGAATAACCACTGCCACCCCACCACCCCTGCCCTGAGCCCGTGGCTGGTGCAGCACCCGGAAACCTGGCGGGCATAACTCGGTGAGAGGCACCCCTCCCTCCGAACCCAACCAAGTTTCCGTGATGCACGCTAGATCCGCACATTCCTCCTCGATCAGATCACGGATGAGGGGAGCTTTGTTAACTACGGATCTAGCGTTAAAATAGACCAACCTGAGCTCAGGGGCCTGATCACCCTCATCCCCGGGTAGGAGGGTGCTAACCGGAGGGTCGGAGCGCACCACCGCTCGGAGATAGCGGGGGCGCGATCCCAGATGTTGATATGGCCCTCCGCGCAAACACCTGCTGCCATACCCTATCGCCGTGGGGATTCGATGCCCCACCCCCACATTCCCAGCGCCAGCAGCCACCTCCCCCGACCCCGTCCCGTCGGGACCTCTAACAGGTCCAGACTGAGTGCCGGTTACAGATTCCTTCCCCACCCTCCCCTCCCTCCCCCTCCCTAACCTCTTAAAATTTCAGAAAAACATTAGAAAAAAATAAGAAATATTACAACAACCTCTATAAAGACACTGAAGATGAAATTAAAAAACCAGAAAATCTTTCAAAACACTTTTGGTACTATGAAAGAAAATTCAATTTCAAACAAATATGCTAAAGATTGCCAATAGATAGTTTGTAATTGAATCAAAGAACTGAAAAAAATCTTTAATGCTGGGAAACATGGCAAGAAAAGACAAAAAAATATGACCAAAATCAAGATAGAAGGAATATATTAAAAATCTGTAGAGTAAGGACATCAATATCCAAGATATCTTAGAAGATACTGCCTAGTTACAGAAACTTCTAGAACTGGAACATGAAGTAGCTAAGCACTCTGAAACCTAGTTTATAGGTTATAGAAACTGAAGGAATATCTGTAGAAATATGGCAAACAAAAGAAGAAGAATTAGTAAAGTTTATAAGTAAGCTATGCCAGGAAAATTGGAGAATGATACAGAGGCCAATAGGTTGGAAGAAATCTACATGTCAATAACAAAGAATGAACACTTACCAGACTGTGCAAACTATTGTACAATTACCCATAACTCCATATGATAGAAGAATAATACTTAAAATCATCTAATGAAGATTAAAATTCTACTTGGAAAGATGCTGATTTTTTTAGGAGAAGATGAAGAAAGAGCAAGACATTATTGCTTATGCATGTTTGGTAAGTGAATATCAAAGGATATCAAAAAGAAGTCAATATGTATTTTGTTGACTTTGTTGATCATGTCAAGCAAGCAGTTTTAAAACTAACAATGAAAACTCTTGAAAAAACCATGGATACCCAAGAAAATAACCCATGGATCATCAAATGAATGGACACAGAGTAATCAAGGTACAAATAACTAGGTTTGTATGTGTGTTGTTGCTGATCTCTTGTTTTGTGACTTCTGCTTGGAAACCCGGAAACTCTGACCATTGGACTGGCTGACAACATTGCTCGGATGTTCAAAGATCTTGGACTGTATTTTGGCTTCCCTTTTGAAACTGCTCAGGCAAGCGTATATGCACACAGACTCGTTAGGTTTATGATGTATGTGTCATTCCTTCTTATTTCCATGTCTTTGAGTAAATTCCTCTCCTAATCAGACTGTATGTGAAACTACTTGCAGCCAGCGGTGTGTGTGTCTTCCTTTGTTTGGAGGCTTGCCAGAAACATGGGAGCATTTGGGGAAAATTTGGAGCAATTAAAGGGTGGTTTGAATTTCCAGATGACCGCTGTGCCCTGGGTCATCACAGTTGTAACCTTAATATATTTTGAAGATATCAGGTTGGGAACAATTAGTTTTCAACTGCATAAGAACTACTGGGTGGTGCACTTCTGAGAGTCTTCCAAGTATGTTTATATTAAGTAAAGTTTTTTTGAAATATTTGTATTAAATGTGAATTGTATTAAAGTTATAATTGCATTATAAAGAACGGTTGCTGGAATTGGGTATGTCTAGTTTAATGGAAACAAAGACTAGGGGTGACATGATAGCAGTGTTCCAATATCTCAGGGGTTGCCACAAAGAAGAGGGAATCAAGCTACTCTCCAAAGCACCTGAAGGCAGGACAAGAAGCAATGTATGGAAACTAACCAAAGAGAGAAGCAACCTAGAACTAAGGAGAAATTTCCTGACAGTTAGAACAATTAACCAGTGGAACAACTTTCCTCCAGAAGTTGTGAATGCTCCTATTCTATTCTATGGTAATTTCCAATTAATCGATGGAATTTTAGTGTATGCAGCTTTATATGTATATTTCCTGAATCAGTAAGGTGTAGTGATTTAACTAGGAACAGGGACTCTCAGGTTTCAGTCTTCCCTTAAACATGTAAACCAGTTTGATAATTCTTTGTTAGACTGAATTGGGCCACCAAACTGCATGGGCAGTTCTTAAGGCCCCTAGAGAGGCCCACATTATACCACTGCTTCGTGATCTGCACTGGTTGCAAGTTTGCTTCCAGGTGCAATTCAAGATGTTGATCATCACCTTTAAAGACCTGCCTGGTATGGGTCTAGTCTACTTGAGGAAACATCTCACCCTGATGGGACTTGCCTGTCCCACCCACACTGGCAAAGGGATCATATTGAAGATCCTGTCAGTCAAGGAATTTTGGCTGGCAGGATCCAAGAGAAGAGTCTTTTCTGCCAAGGGTTCTGACCCTCTCAGGTGAAATTGGCTCCTAACCGCCTAAAGTTTCAAAAGAGCCTCAAGACCAGGCTCTTTCCCCAATGGTAAAGTTTCACACTGAAGATGGGTGATTAATTAAAATTCAACGCCAATTCCCCACCCCTACCACATGCCTGGCTCCCTTCTTGCTATCTTATCTCCTTGATTTTATCTATTAATATATTTTTATAATGGATGATTTTAAAGTTTTTCTATCATGACTACCCCGGATGCTTCCCCAGATACCTCTCTAGAGGTCAGCTCGGAGGAGGATGAACCAGTTCTGGGCACATCAGGAGAGGAGTTGCTCGAAGCAACCACTTGAGAGTGGTTTGGCTGAAGTACAGCTGCTGCAGGACAGCCCTGAGGCTTTAGGTGGGAAAGCCTGCAGCTGCAGCCAGGCAGCGATGAGGAAGAGGAACTGCCTCTTTCCTCAATCCAAGAACAAGTAGGGCAGAAAAAAGGGAGGAGCAGAGAAGGTTAGGCTGATAATTCTTGAGGAGGCAGCCTCACCCCTCTTGATGGGATACACCAGAAGCTGACTATTTAGCACAGCAAATAAATGGAGATGATGCTGGGAATAATATATTTTTTCCTTACTGTGTATTCTTGCCTTGAACTTTGGATTATGTCTCTTCAGCTGTTACCTTTGCCTTACTTTGCCTTGCCTTTCCTATGACTTGGAACTTGCCTTTACCTTGAGAAGTTGCTTTTGCCTAATGGACTTGACTTGTCTTTGCCTTGGCTTAATTTGAGTAGCCTATGGAGCTCATTGGGGTGGAGCTGGTGCCGATGTAGGGAATTGCTGGGGAATACCAATTCAAGCTTGGCAGCCTTAATAAAGACTCTTTACACTCGTAGTGTGTGTGTGTGTGCATGAGCAGGACAGCACATTTTCAATGTTTTTTCATTGTAAGTCATTATATATGAGATGGGTGGCAAATACATTTTATAAATAAATTAAAACAGCCAAAGTGAGTCCTAATTCAGCAACATGTGTTTGAAATGCAACATAGAACATGAGCAAGACAATGTAAAAATTTGAACTGAACAATCTCTAGAAGTTAAGAGTGTTATAGCTATGCAGCTATGTGAGCCATAAAGTATCTGAGAAACAGGTTTAGTTTTAAATGGCTTCACAGAAGCCAGGATGCACTAGAACTCCCTAGAAGCCAAATAATGTCTTGGTACTGTTTTGATTTTGCAGGATAGAGCCTTAATTTGCTCTCATCAGGCTCTAATGACCAGATATTATAAGATGGAAATTTGCTTAATCTGATTATTAATGGGACAGTGGTATTTTTGTCACAGAACTCCCATTGAAGATAAGACTATTAGCAAAAATGAGATGTCTCTGCTGCGAGGCAGGGATGTTGAAAAGCGTGACACTATTCCTACTTGATAACTTGATAAGCACTTACATTACATTGCATATTCTTGGTTCTAACAGCATCTTTTCTGACCATTACCAGATTCCTCTGATTTTTGGTTACCATAGATAGACCAGGGCTTTTCAACCTTTTCACCCATTGTACCACTTTTAGGCTATGGAAACATCCAAGTACCACCAGTCACCTAGCAAGGTGTCAAAAACTTGATGACCAAAAAACAAAAAAAGGAAAAAAGTGATGAAGTACAGGTAGTCCTCAACTTACAACAGTTGACTTAGTGACTATTCAAAGTTACAATGGCACTGAAAAAAGTGCCCCCCAAGCCACAGCTGAGCAAGACAACTGCCTGCCTGCCTGGTGGCGCTCTTCCTCCTGTCCGAGGTTTTCATTGTTGTGAGCATTTCTGTTGAGGATTGGCACTGGGGGTGAGGTGGGGTGTTTGGTTTTTATTCCCTCCCCATTTTCTGGGTAGTTGCAGCAGGTTTTGGTCACTTCACATGACCCTGGGACACTATGACCATCATAAATATGAATCAGCTGCCAAGCATCTGAATGTAAATCACAAGACCCTGGAGATGCTGCAACATTCCAGCTGACCGGCACTTCTTCTGGACTCAGAAGCGCCAGGATTAGTGCCAAGCTCCAACTGGAGCCTGGCACTGATCCTTGCGCTTCCGCTGAACCCTGATAGCCCCAAAGAAGCGGTGATCCTGGCACTTCCGGTGAGCTCTGACAGCCCTGCAGCTCCAGCCATCTCTTGCTCAGGCTTGTGTGGTGCTGCCACCAGTTAAGCTCATTCCCCTCCCCTGCTACCACTTTTCTAGGATGGTCGCGTACCACCTGCCAGGTGCCAATGTACCACAGGTGGTACCCATACCACTGGTTGAAAAGCCCTGCTATAGACTACCATGGCTTTCGAGAATGTCAATGTATTTTTTTAAATAAAGAGCTCTTATTGCTCCCATAATATATTTGCACACCACAGAGTCTCCATAAATATTGCAGTATAAGGCAAAATTTAATTCCTCTACAAAACATCATAGTCTGTGCCAAGATCATTGAGATTCTGTGTCTAGAATGTCTATGTCTATATTTCTGCTACGGCATCTTGAAATGTTCACTCCTTGTTTTAGTAATATGCTCTAGATGCAAATATTCTCCTACCTATTCCCAAGGTCTGCTACTAGAATTCTTAATGTCTTCATACACAGAATGAAGTGTATAACTTCATTCTCTGTCCATAATAGTTGAGCACTAATGAGAACACATCTAGATTTGATGCAGGATTGAACAGATAGCAAAGGCAAGTTAGTTTTATGACTTTTAGTGTGCAAACAGCAGTAATAAAATTGAAAATACAGTACAGTCCATATATCTGCTCAATTGCATATAATAATCTATGAAAGAGAGGCCAGGTTTTATTTCAACTTCATAAAAAAAACCCAACTAGAATGATATTTTAATTCAAACCCAACTTGATCTTAAAAATAAAATATGCTGCTATGTACTAAGGTAAGATAGGCAATAATGCTAAAGCTTCATTAATGTAGACCCTGTTAAGTATTAATGTAATATATATGGTGGATCTAGAATCATACAATTGCAAAGTTACTAATTCTGTTCAAGTACTCAGCTACACATAGGGAGGGCCCAACTGGGCAGATTTGGACTGAATCCTAGTCTCCCTGACTTCAATGCATTCAGCTGAATGTTTAAAGGCACTGGAACTAAGTGAATAGATATGATTCTGAATCCTTATGAAGCAGTGTGTGGAAAGCTGTGGTCCCATTCAAGTTGGCATTAATTTGTGACTGTCAAGGAAACTAAGGGAAAGGAATTGCATTTTAGCCTAGTACATATTTATTCATTTGTATTGTCCATAATAGCCTAGTGTTTTTAGGATAGATCACAATATAACTTTCAGACCTAAACATAGCTTTTGGCCATGTCAGTCATATCAGTCTACTAACTTCACACTATTCCTTCTCACCCCGGGTCAGGAGAAAACAATTTGAAGAATATATGTTCTGGAAATAAACCAAATAAGCCCAAGGAAAGCACTTTTCTCGTTCCTACTAGATTTTCTTTGTAACCACTTTCTCCTCAATATTATTCTACCAGTTACATATTTCAAGCCTGCATTTGCATTAGAAAGTCAGGTTTACAATCTGTTATTGGTAAAGGGAAACACTAAAAGTGGTGGGAGGGAGAGAAAAAGGCCCATTTTTTATTATCTGGATGTACTTCAGGAAGAGAAATGCAAAGTTACCATCTTGTCTATAGTGTTCTCACACTGCAATCTCCAAAGACAAGTCACTTCAAGCTAATTTATTCTCAAAGATATATTAACAAGGATGAGCTTTGCTATATGATCCTCTATTTTCAGATTGAAATATGTTTGATTAAGATAGAAACAATGCAAGTAAGATCTTGTCCAATTCTCACAGACTGCCTGGAGAAATCCCTGCAATTTCTTGGCAAGCTTTTCCAGAAGTAGATTGCCATTGCCTCCGTTCTAGGGCTGAGAGAAAGTGAGTGGTGTAAGGTTACTCAGTGGGTTTCATGCATAAAGCTGGACTAGAACTCAGTTTCTCCTACTTTCTAGCCTGATGACTTAACTACTACCCCAAAGTGGCTCTTGTTAAATAAAGTATTATAAAGTAATAACATAAATAAAATTTGTTGAAAATATTTTCATAAGTTGTAGGCAAATGTTTTTCCTCTTCCTTTTTAGATACCACATGGCAGTATCTATATTTAATTCAGAGAAAAGATTTCATTATGACTCTACCTTAGATATTCGTATATAATATTAAAAAATGCAAGCTATGCTGCCATAACTACAGTATATCAGCATAGATGATTATATGGCAGCAGGAAGACTTTTTGCTGAAAGAAGAATGAAATGACATAATGCTTTATGTATTTAAAGATTAACAAAGATGTGGATTTTAGAGGAGATGAAAGGACTTGTATAATAGATAAGTGGGAGGAAGGACAAAGGGATTATAATTATCTATTGAGACAAGGTCAGAGCTTAGTTATATATTTATTAACTTTAGTTTCTTTCTTTTTCAATTCTTGCAGTTTTCTGTTTTGTTTCTTTTTCTTTGATTTGTCTTTTATTGTATGGAAGAAATTCTTAATACATCTCAATAAATAAAAAACTTGGGCAAAAAGAAATGTGGCCAAAAAACTGGCAACCCAAGCACCCAACCTACTATTTCTAAGATAATGAACAAACAAACAAATAAATAACACAAGTAGTCCTCGGTTAATGACTAAGCAATTATGACAATGTCATGTGACCAAATGACATGGAAATCCCCATTGCCATTATTAAACTAGGATAAACTGATATTAATCAAGGATGTTAAACAAATTGCAAATGGTTTGCAAGCTGGCCAGCATGCAGGTAAGTGAGACAAAGTGGAACAGGGTGGTGGCTGCAGCTGAGTGATCTGCAAGGTGTGAGAAGATAGATTTATTTACTATTTTATTAAGTACTTAGGAAGCAAGGGCTTGGCAGCACAAAGAAACAACAGCCAATGACTTAATAACCAGTCATCAAGACCCAAATCAACATCTAAAAAGCTACACACAACAGACACCATATGAATACCACACTACAATAGCCCAAAGCACACACTCTTATAGAGAGAAATCCCCTAAGGATGGACTCCAGCATGAGTTCAAAAGCTCAGAAGACTAAATAAACCTCTGGTCCTGATGACCGACCCAGATTAGATCCTGCATTTTTTTCCTGTATAAAGTATATTCTGCCCTTTTGTTAGCTCCATTTAGCACAACAATCATACTTTAATGTCACCATAATATATATATGTATATCTACCAAATACTGTTTATAGGTCAGATTACTATGATACAAAAAAAGATGCTGAGGGCCTAGAATGTATGCAGAGTGTAACAAGAAAGATGATAAAGGGTCTGTAGGCTATATCACATGATGAGTATTTGAGGGAGCTAAGTATGTTTAGTCTATCAAAGAGAAGGGTGGGGGGAGAAACATGATGAATGTCTTCTAGTATTTCAGTACATAAAAGAGAGGATTGACTTATTCTCCAAAGCACCAGAGGGCAGGACAAGAAGTAATGGGTGAAAGCTAATTAAAGGAAAAAATTACCTAGAAGTAAGGAAAAATCTTCTGACAGTGAGAATAATTAATCAATGGAGCAGCTTGCCTCCCAGAGTTGTGGGTGTTCCATCACTGGAGGTTTTCAAAAATAGATTGGGCAATCATTTGATTGGGATGGTATAAGGCAGACATGTCAAACTCGTGATGTCATGTGACGTTGTGCAATGTATCAGAGCTTTTTCGCCATTGCCGGCAATGGGGTGGGCGTGGCTTCTGGATGACGTGTCCGGCCCACGGGCTGGGAGTTTGACACCCCTGGTATAAGGTCTCATGACTGGAGCAAGGAGTTGGATTAGAAGAGATCCCCTCCAACCCTATGTCTCTATGTTCTATGAATGTCTGTCTACCTCTAAATCAAGCTCAGATTTCCTGGCAAATAGTATGTCAGAGACTATATGCTGCCAGTAATAGCTATGAAATTAGAGAGAAGATGTCAAATCCAAATTGGTTAAGTAGTTCTATTTATCTCTCTCTTTCTGTGCTAAGCCAAAAATACCCAAGATTCCTTTTGCCAAAGTCATTCAGAATTCTTTTTTTTACTGAAAAGTTTTACAATACATTTTTAGAAACTCCCTCCTCCCCCTCCCCTCTCCCCAACCCTCCCCTCCCGTCCCCCCTCCCTGTCCTCCCAGAGCTGAATACAGGGTATATACTTACAAACATAAGTTAAAATATGCTAACAACAAGAATAAAATATTAAATTCTATCACGCTTTAACTCTCCATAGTCATAATTATATTATTAACAAATAACAAATAACTAATAATGTAAAACCACTACTTATTCAAATGCTAAATGAAAATTTTTAGTCCCATATTTATTCTGAATATATTCAATCCATCTTCTCCATTCCACAATATATCTCTGTTGCGATTGTTCTTACAAGTAAGCTGGGATCTTTGCCATTTCCGCCAAATTGGAAACTTTCAAAGTCCATTCTTCTATAGTCGGCAATTCCTCCTTTTTCCAATATTGCGCTACTAAAAGCCTTGCTGCCGTAATTAAATTCAAACCCAATTTAGTATCTATAACAGTAAAGTCTGTAATAATACCCAACAAAAACAACTGCAGAGAAAACCTTACCTTCTTAAATATCTTTTGCATATTTCACCAAATTTTAATCCAAAAAGCTTTGACTTTTTTACAAGTCCACCATATATGAAAATATGTTGCATCCTCACAACCACACCTCCAACATTTGGGCGGGCAGTTCGGATACATACTTGCTAACTTTTTAGGGTCTAAGTGCCATCTATAAAACATTTTATAAAAATTCTCTCTTATATTTTGAGCCTGTGTGAATTTTACATTTCTGACCCAAATCTTTTCCCAAGTATCCACTGTTATAACCTCCTGAAAGTTCTGGGCCCACTTTATCATACAATCTTTAACAAGTTCCGTTTCTGAATCAATTTCTATCAATGCATTATATATCCTTCTTATATGTGCTTGACCTTGATCTCTAACTTGTTTTACCAAATTTTCATCAGTTATCGAAAAACCAACTTTCTGATCCTCTTTCCATCTTGCCTGTAACTGCCCATACTGGAACCAAGTTTGTACAATCTTTTCTTCTTTTAAAATATTATATGGCCTTAATTGCCATACATTCCTTCTATCCTTTAAATTTCCTTATATGTAGTCTCATCATGTTTAAATCCAACGTTTATATTTTCTATTGCATGTTTAGGTATTGCCCAAATTGGTATCTTATAATTTTTTTATATCTATATTTCTTCCATACTCGCAACAGAGCATACCTTAATATATGTATCTTAAACACATTATCATACAATAAATATGCATGCCAACCAAATAACAAATCATAACCCTCAAGATTTAATAATCTCCCTTGTGTTAAATTAAACCAGTCACTTATTGATGATAAAGCAGCAGCCTCATAATATGATTTAAGATTAGGCATTTTAAGACCACCTCTTTCAAGTATGACTTGCATTATCTTAAATTTGACTCGTGGCTTTTTCCCTGCCCAAACAAATTTATTAATACCTTTCTGCCATTCCACCAAATTTAAATCCTTTTTAAGTATAGGTATCATTTGAAACAAAAATAAATTTTTTGGCAAAACATTCATTTTCACTGCTGCAATTCTTCCCAATAAGGATAATTGTAGTTTTTTCCAACTGTCTAGGTCTTTTTGTATTTTTACCCATAACGGTTCATAGTTATTCATGTATAACTTCACATTTGAAGCTGACAAATAAACCTCCAAATATTTAGTCTTCTTGACTATTTCAAATCCTGTTAACTCTTCTAAAACAACCTTTTGTTCTATAGTCATATTTTTAGACAATATTTTAGTTTTTTGTGTATTTATCTTAAATCCAGAAACTTTCCCATCTAACATTATTATCTCCATCAGCTCTACAACTGAGTAAGTCGGCTGACTTACTGTAATAACCAGGTCATCTGCAAACGCTCTCAGTCTATAATCCTGATCTCTTATTTTAATTCCCTTAATTTTATTTGAATCTCGTATTTTAATCAATAATATTTCCAATGATAGAACAAACAGTAAGGGTGACAACAAACACCCGTCTTGTGCCCTTTTCAATATTACATGTTTCTGTCAAACTACCATTAACTATTATACGAGCTGTTTGCTTCTGATATATTGCTCTAATAGGTTGTAAAAAATTTTCCCCACACTCCATTTTCTCCAATACTTTCACCAAAAATTGCCAATCCAATTGATCAAAAGGTTTTTCAGCATCCAAAAAGATCAGCGCTGCAGAGACCTGATTATTTCTTTCCAAAAATTCCAATAAATCTACAATATGTCTCACATTATTCTTCATTTGTCTACCACTTATGAATCCAGTTTGATCACTATGAATCACTTGCTGCATTACCTTCATTAATCTATTTGCTAAGATTTTGGCAAATATCTTATAATCAGTATTTAAAAGCGATATTGGTCTATAGTTTTTGGCTTGGGTAGCATCTTGATCTTCCTTCGGAATCAGTGAAATAAACGCTGTTTTCCACGATGGAGGCACTTCTCCTCCCAGTTGAATTGTCCTAAACAATTCTCTTAAGGGTTCCACCATTTCTGACTGTAAATTTTTATAATAGACGGCAGACAATCCGTCAGTTCCTGGTGCTTTACCCACCTTTAATTGCTTAATTGCTAAAAAAAATTCTTCAACATTTATCAATTGATTCATCCCTTCCCTTTGTTCTTGTGTAAGAACAGGAATGTTAGCTTCCTGCAAGTATCTATCTATATCTGTATCTCGAAACTTATCTCTAACATACAACTTAGAATAGAAATCAACAAAAGCCTTTTTAATAAGATTCTGCTGATACACCACTTTACCCTTGTACTCTATTCTATCTATATTACATGCCCTTTGTTTCTTCCTTAACAAGTAGGCTAACCACCTACTCGGTTTATTGGCATTACAAAAAGTGTTATGTTTAACATACCGTAAGTTAGTTGCCACTTGATCTGCCATCAACATATCAAACTGACCTCTTAGTAAAGTAATTACCTCTTTGATCTTCCCATCAGATGGATTCAAAATTAAAGCCTTTTCTTTTCTCTTAATTTCCTCCTCTAATTCTTTCCGCCTGAATTCCAATTTACGTCTATATTTATTGTTCAAATATATTAACACTCCTCTCATATAAGCTTTACTTGCATCCCAAACCATCTCAATAGAAGTACCCTTATGCATATTAATTTTAAAAAATTCTTTCATCTGTTTTTTACACTCTTCCACATTTTCCTGATATCTAAACAAATTCTCATTTAGTCGCCAAGACCGTCTATCTCCATTATCTTTTTCTATCTCCAACCATACTGGACTGTGATCAGATATAGTTCTTGGACATATCTTGATCTTCTTAATCCTAGAAAAAAAATCATTAGTAATTAATACAAAATCAATCCTGGAAAAAGATTGATGCCTATCAGAGAAAAAAGTAAAGTCTTTTTCTTGCAAGTTCCTTTCTCTCCAAACATCTCTCAATTCCAAGTCATCCTTCATCTCAAAAAATGATTTAAGCAGTCTAGCATGACTTGGCGTACTTCTAAAAAGGCCTCTTTTGTCCATTTGTACATCCAAAACACCATTCCAATCTCCCATAAAAATATAAGATTTGTAATCTGACTGAATAATCTTGCTGTGTAATAATTTATAAAGTTCTCCTTGCTGTTGGTTAGGAGCATATAATCCAACCAGAAGTATTTTCTTGCCTTCTATTAATAGTTCAATCATAACATATCTTCCTTATCTGTTTCAATTAAACTAGCTGTTAAAGTATTCTTGACATAAATAACAACTCCATTTTTCTTGTCAGGAGCAGAAGCAATAAACTGTGTACCCAGCGTAAAGTTTATCAAATACTTTTGATCAGCTGCTCGAATATGCATTTCCTGTAAACAAATAACGTCATTTTTAAATTGTTTTAGAGATTGAAATTCTTTCTTTTATGCGAAGAATTTAATCCATTAACATTCCAAGTTAGAAGCTTTGTCGCCATCTTTTGTGACCTGAAGCTTTTGGAGCACCTCTTCCAGAATCACCTGCACTCTCTTTGGTTTCTCTCCTCCCACTGCTTCATTATAAGTAAGTTGTTGAGATGTAGTCATGGCTTTCTGTTGTTCTTGCTCTCGTCTCATTTGTCTGGATGCAGCCCGTGTCACTCTTTGATCTCTAACCTCTTCCATTGGTACTGGAATCTGATCCACTCCTGTAGTTTGCTGGGATTCTCCATCTTTCAGCTGAATAACTCCTTCAGCTCCTTGTATACACTCCCTTCGTGGCTGACGCTCTCCTTCACCATTCCTCCTTTTAAATTCCATGGATGGTGGGGAGCATGCCTTCAAAATATTAGCATAAAAATCTCGTGCCTGTAAAACTGTGTTAAGACGATATTTCGTGCCTGCGTGCATCACCACCATGCCTACTGGGATCTCCCATCTGAACTGGATATCCCGTCTCCTTAATTCTTCTGCCAAAAAAGCAAATTCTTTCCTTTTCCTTAAAATTCTTGGAGGAATCTCTTTCAGAATTAAAACTTCTTGCTCTGCAACTGTAAATTTTTTGTTATAGAAGGCTTGAATAAACCAACACATCTCTAGGTAGCTTTCTTTGTCTTGCAATCCAAGAATTAACATGAAATATTTTATTTATATTCACCATATCTTCTGCAGAAAGCTCCAAAACCTGCTCAAGGGCTTTTGCCAATATTTCTTTCAAATTCTCCTTAGGATCTTCTTTCAAACCTCTAATTCTCACAGCAAACTCCATTTCTCGATACTGTAGCAAAACCACATCATCATCAATCTTTTCCATCACAGTTTCTGCATCCATCATTTTTGCATCTAATCTCATGTTATTTTGGCTAAGCTCTTCCACTCTCTCATTCAGACGCTCAATACAAACAGCAAGCCCTTGAAATGCAGCCAAAATGTCTGCTCTTATTTCTGTATTCTTCTCCTCAATAAGTTCAGCTATTTGTTGAGATTGTTTTTTCAAAGCCTCTTGCAAAGCATCCTGCAAATCTTTAATTGTTAAAGCTGATGCGTGTGCGGGTGCTGCAGGAGGAGGCATCAGAGCCTGTAATGAAGACTGCTGAACTGGCGAAGCACCAGCATTTCTAGGAACTTTAGTTGGTTTAGAAGCCATTTTAACACCACTTAATTCTATTGCGCACTTTCACTTTCCGCACCGATTGCAACTTTTTCAAAAGTATTCTGATTTAAAGTTCAAATACTTGCTTTACAGCATTCTCCTGCACAGCTCTGCCTGCATCCAAGTAATCCACAATTAACTATCGATAGCAGGGATGGTTGCAGCGTCCTGCTCTGCTCCAAACCCTTGGAGCAGAGGTGTCCCGGAGTCCGGAGCAAACTCAGGCTTCGGGGGGCTCACACGCTTCAACCACCAGAGTTTAACTCTGCCGATCTAGGGGAGCTCTACTCCTGCCTAAGCGCTCACCCCTCCTCTTCTCCCGAGGAGCAGGTTTCCGAGCCGCCAAACAGCTGATCGTCGCTGTTTTTAGTGGCTCTAAGCAACGGGGCTGACGGCTGAAACGGCTGCCATCAACGGAGCCTTGCCACCCGGAAGTCAGGTCATTCAGAATTCTAACTGATTAACTTGTGGAAAGGAGAACAGATATACACATGCAGGTGAAATTAAAGCCATATTAACTATAATTTGAACATTTCATAGTGATTATTTTATTTCTATTTTAATGATCACATGACAAATAAGATGTTGGGCTTACACAGTACCTTATATTTAAGACATTTATCACTATACAACATGCTATAGCCAGCTCTACTTCATAAATAATATTATTTCATATAAACTTTATATATGACTAATGAGAACAAATAAGTTTGAAATGATCATATCGGTCTCCCTTTATTCTTTGTTAGCAAGCCAAAAAATTTACACAAATATGAGCTGCCACTGCTGTGGCTACTGCCTATAGATGGCCTTGGGCTAGGCTGAAACAGGGAATAAGATTTGTCCCATGTCTGGAACCAAGCAAGTGTATTCTGAATGCTTTACAACCATTATATATATATATATATATATATATATATATATATATATATATATATATATATATATATATGTGTGTGTGTGTGTGTGTGTGTGTGTGTGTGTGTGTGTGTGTGTGTGTGTGTATGTATATCTGTGTGTGTGTGTGTGTATATATATATATATATATATATATATATATATATATATATATATATATATATGTATATGTATATATATACCGTATTTTCCGGCGTATAAGACGACCCGGCGTATAAGACGACCCCTGACTTTTGAGAAGATTTTTAAGATTTTTCGTCTTATACGCCAGAAAATACTTACATGCCAGTTGCCAAGTGTCCGACACAAGCCCGATTCAGATTATATAACATTATATTGGATCAGTCTTTCAGTCCAATTTAGCTAACAGGGTTATTTATCATGGGGAAAATTGAAGATAAACTATTACCCTGCCTAACTTGAGGAAAATATTACATATTAACAAAAAATGTGTACAGCCCAGTCAGATGGGTAATAAGGCCATGCAGTTATTAGTAACGTCAGAATTTTTAATCTACTTAAATGGTTGATGTTGGCATCAGCAGAATCTATCTATTCTCCTATGATCATAATACTTTATCAAAGCACCACTGAATTTAATTAAGGAAAGATCATTTGGTAACTTCTCAACTGCAAAGGTTGTGAGAAATTAAAAGATTATTAAAGATGCCAGAATTCAATAGTATTAACCAATGTGACAAAAAAACTCTATTATCACATATAATTGCTGTAAGAAACACTAAACATTTTTTCCAATAGAAGCTGATAAGTAAGATGTAAATTTGTAGTGCTGGCCTATATATATATATATATATATATATATATATATATATATATATATATATATATATATACATACGTATACACGTACACACGTATATATGTATATATATGTATATATGTATATGTATATGTATATGTATATAATAAGGGACGCGGTGGCTCAGTAGGTTAGGACGCTGAGCTTGTTGATCAGAAGGTCGGCAGTTTGGCGGGTCGAATCCCGACTGCCACATAACAGAGTGAGCACCTGTTACTCGTCCCAGCTTCTGCCAACCTAGCAGTTCAAAAGCACATAAAAATGCAAGTAGAAAAATAGGGACCACTACGGTGGGAAGGTAACAGCGTTCCGTGTGCCTTTGGCATCTAGTCATGCCAGCCACATGACCACAGAGACATCCTCGGACAAGCGCTGGCTCTTCGCCTTTGAAATGGAGATGAGCACCGGCTCCTAGAGTTGGAAACGACTAGCACGCATGTGCGGGGGAACCGTTACTGTTACCGTTATATGTATGTGTGTATATATATATATATATACACATACACACACACACACAAACACACACACACATATATATATATAGTAAAAAAAAGTCTTGTTATGCACTAAAGAGTACAGATACTTGTAGAATTTCTTCATCTGTCTAGCTGCATTAGGTGATATTGTCAGAAGTTTCTTTTTGTGGCTCTGCCATTCTAGAGGGTGGGGGGAGGTTTTGTTTTCTTTTGGGGGCTCTGACATTCTAAAAATTATAGGGTTTTCAGTGCCTGTAACATCAGTGCATTTAACATAGATGTGTGTGTGAACAAGAATATTAAGCAAAATCAAGCTTTTAATAGCGAGTGCCACACAAAGTGCACTAATCAAACAGGTGGTAAGAAAATAGGGGAACTCAGGCACCACACAGGTTATGTAGAAAGTAAACACAGGGTTAGTGTGTCCATACACCAACATACAGAGCATGAGCAACAAACAGGGTGAATTAGAAAGTCAGGTAAATGAGGGAAGATATGATATTGTTGCCAGTACGGAAACTTGGTGGAATGAAACCCACTAAGGTATGTAGGAAGCAAATCACAATAGTCATGGGGGACTCTAATTACCCTGACATCAACTGGGAGACAAACTCTGCACCAAGTGGAAGATCAAACAGATTCCTGACAAAACTAGCAGACAACTTTGTCTCCCAAAAGGTAGAGAAGGGAACTAGGGGATCAGCCATATTGGATTTCATTCTCACTAACAGAAATGAAATGATAGAAGGTATTGAAACACAGGAACCTTGGGGGGGGAGTGACCATGCAATATTGGAATTCAACATTTTGCAAGCACAAACAATAGAATACAGTCAAACTAAAGTCTTGGGCTTTAACAGAGCTAGAGCTTGGGAAGGATTTCATGGGTGAGAATCCTCAAGGGGAAAACAACTCAAAAAGCTTGGGAAATTTTGAAAAGTGAGATTATAAAAGCCCAGTCTAGCACAATACCATCAAAGAAGAAAAAGCTCTCAAAAGAAACCAGCATGGCTGCATAAAGAACTCTCTGATAAATTGAAAGACAAAAAGGACAAGTATAAAAAATGGAAAGAGGAGCATATAACTAAGGCAGAATATTAACAAATAGCTTGAGCCTGCAAAGATGGATGTCAATGCTGCTAACATCAGATGTTTTTGCTTTGACAACATATGGAGTTGCAACCATTTTCCTTCTTGTGTTTTACTCTTAGAGTTAGAATTAGATGATACTGGGAGGGAGGAGGAGGAATGTGCATGGGAGTTTAGTTAGACATAACAATACTGTAACTAGTGTGTGAACCAAGATTATTGAAATAAAAGATGATAAGAATTGGGAGGCTGGAGAATTGGAGGGAGAGCCTGCATTTCAAACTAATTGGAGAATGTGATTTATGAGTGTGAATTAGAAGAGGGAATTGTGCTTTGATGTTATGTGCTTAGGGGAGGGGAATTCTGACTATGTAAGTGCCGAAGTTATGCTTCTTGAATAAAGATTCTTTAAGGTAAACAATGCCTTGAAGTTCTTTGAAGAGTTTCATCTGTCGGAACCATGACATTAAGCCAAAATCTCCAACTTTCCTAACTATCCAGGGGTACCGAGCCCCAGGCACTGTCCCTAGATTCAGGGAAGTTATCAGCATGGAGAAAGAGAGGATGCCTGAAGCCAGCACCCCGGCAGCAGCTGCTACCCCAGTGGGGGGAGCAACAGACAGTGAGCCGGTAAAGAAGGATCTTTTTCAAGCCTCCCAGCTGGGGGCAAAACCCAAGCCACAAGGACAGCTGATCTGGTCATCAGAATGGACCCAGCCCAGCGGAGACTCCAGACACCTTGAGATGGCCTTGCCACCCTCAAGTTCTTCAAAAGCAGATGAAGTTGAGCTACTACAAAGGGATTCCCGCACATCGCATTCACCAGATTGGTGGAAAACTACCAAATCATCTGCCACTGAGGATTCGGGTGAGTGGAAATACCTGTCCGCAGCTCCTAGTCAGTCAGTGGAGAAGTTGGTGGAAAAGTTTGAGGAGTAGAGATGAGAAGCAGAGAGCAACCTTCCCGTTCCCATATGCCAGCAATCAGGATGATCGATGAGGCAGCCACCAACTCCTGCTGAGAGGAACCCCCAGCCCCTCCTTCACAGATCAGGCAGACTTCCTGCCCCTGAAGCCCCCTATCAGGGCCTACAGCCCCACAGGGAGAAACAGCTTCAGTCATCGCCCCTCCAAAAGCCCCGACTGCTGCCAATGAGACAAGGGCCTGTGTATTCGCCAGGACAGCCAATCCCCAGACTGCCGTGCATATCGATCACCCAGCCTGTGCCCCCTGCAGCAATAGGGAATATGGCAGTCTCCGCAGATGGGAGGTCACCAGTCTCTGCAAGTCTCCCAGAGTAGACCGGGACTAGCAGCAAGAAAGAAACCTGCCCAGCAGCCAACAAGAGAGAAATCCAACTGAATCACACAGGAACCTGTTGCCCAAATCACATCCCCCATACAGGAGAATGCTGGGACTCAGGCTGAACCCGCCCCCACTCTACCCTCTTTTGACAGTGACAATGAAGGAGAAAACGACCTGATGGTGAGTCAACATGTCCCACCTTTTTCACTACCTGCAAAACTCATAATCCCTAAGTCGAGTACGCAGGTATATTTAAAAGTGCTAGTTGATTCTGGATTCTCCCGGTGCATTATTAGCTTGCCATTTGCCATGAAAATGGACATACGAGCAAAACTGCTCTCCAAGCCCATGAGATTTGAGCAAGACGATGGCTCCCTAATGGGAGGGACTTTAGTCACGCAATTAACTGAGTCCCTACACTTAGAAATAGGTGAGCACTGGGAGTTCATTCGCTTTCTGGTGGTTTCAAAAATGACTGAGGCTGTGATCCTAGGATTAGCCTGGCTGGACAAATGGAAGCCGTTTATCTGGTGGGAGAAGGGAATGAGAACTGTGAGGCTACCTATAGGACCAAACCCCCCACTGATTCAACAGACATGACAGCAAACTTTAGCCCACCCAATGAGCGAGCACACATTGCAGCTTCACCACAACCAGGCGAGCCACTCATCCACAGTGAGTACCGGGACCTAGTGGAGGTGTTTATTCAGAAAGAATACGATGCCCTGCCCCCCACGACCCAATGATTGCTCCATCGAACTGCTGCCAGAAGCCAAACTCCCACAATCGAGAATGTACACTATGTTCCCCCTCGAAATGGAGGAAATGCAGCGATATATGGACAGAAACCTAGAGAGGGGGTTCATTGAATGGGCCAAGTCTGCTGTGGAAGCCCCTGTGTTGTTTAAATAAAAAAAGATGGGTCTCTTCATCTCTGCATATATAAACGTGGTGAGTGTGGAAAATAAATACCCCCTCCCCCTCCTGAAGGACTTACTAACCCACCTGGCTAAGGGGAGTGTCTTCACTAAGTTAGACCTGAGAGAAGCATATTACCGGTTGAGGATAAAGGAGGGAGATGAGTGGAAGACTGCTTTCAATTGTCCCATGGGGAGCTATCAATTCAAAATCATGCCATTTGGACTACAGGGGGGCCCAGCTGTATTCATGTAGCTGATTAATGAGGACCTTCATGACCATTTATACAATGGGGTTCTGGTGTATCTTGATGACATCCTGATATATAGCATGAATATACTGATCATGTAAAACTAGTGAGAGAAGTAGTGTTGTGATTCCGTGCCAGCCTGTGCTCCCGACAGCTGAGTCCAGGGAATCTGAGGAGGAGGAGGAGGGGTTTGGAGAGCCATCAGAGTCGGAGGGAGGCTCTGATGAATTACAAGACTCACAATGAGAGGAAGAGCCTGGCCCCTCCAATTGTGTTCCGGATGAAACTCAGCTGTGTAGGGAAGATGAGTCAGACTGTGAGAACTCACAGATGGACGTCATTATAGATGCACGTAAAAGAAGGCAGTTAACTAGAGCAGGTCAGAGGGAGATAATACGGTAACTCCAAGGGAGGAGGAGAAGGCATTGAGAAGCCACGCCTTGGGGCTGTTTAATAAAAAGGGAAGGTGTGAAGGCAACCGTTTGTAAAGAACCTCAAGGGAATCATGGTCTGTTTGTTTTACTGGTGAAATTCTTGTTTAACTCCTGTCCTGTTTTGCTTTTTGAACCAATTATTCGCTGGAAAAGTATTGTATTGTTTTTGTTTTGAGAAAATAATTATCAGGACTGTATATGAAATAAAAAGGGTTGGTTTTTCCAGCCCACTGATAAAAAAGGGGTTGTTCTTGCAACGCAACAAGAACAGGCATAGGCTGGGATAGAACAAGTGTTAAAGCAAATATTCAATGCCAAGCTTTACATCAAACTGTCAAAATGTGAATTTCACCAGACCCAATTAGACTATCTTGGCTATAGAATTTCCAACGAGGGCACTGAAATGGACCTAGTCAAAGTGAAAACTGTAATTGAATGGCAGCCCCAAAAGACAAACAGCTCCAGAGCTTCCTAGGTTTTACCAACTTCTACCACTTACAGAACTACTCAAAACAGGCAAAGCGGGAGGGAAGCCACGACCAGGCCAACCACTAGCATTGACTATGATCTGCTTCTCCCTCTAGGCCAGGGCTTTTCAACCAGTGGTACGGGTACCACCTGTGGTACATTGGCAACTGGCAGGTGGTACATGACCATCCTAGAAAAGTGGTAGCGGGGGAGGGGAACGAGCTACCAGTGGCAGCACCGCACAAGCCTGAGAGAGAGATGGCTGGAGCTGCAGGGCTGTCAGGGCTCAGCGAAAGCACCAGGATCAGCACTGCTTCGGGGCTGTCAGGGCTCAGTGGAAGCACCAGGATCAGCGCCAGGCTCCAGCTGGAGCTCGGCACTGATCCTGTTGCTTCTGAGCCCAGAAGAAGCACTGATCAGCTGGAATGTTGCAGCATCTCTAGGGTCTTGTGATTTACATTCAGATTCTTGGCAATTGATTCATATTTATGATGGACACAGTGCAATAAATATGAATCACAGTCATGTGAAGTGACCAAATCACAGGGTCATGTGAAGTGACCAAAACCTGCTGCAAACACCCAGCAGATGGGGGGAATAAAAACCAAACACCCCCCACCCCCACTTCCAATCCTCAACAGAAATGCTCACAATGAAAACCTCGGAAAGGAGGAAGAGCTCTACCGGGCGGGCAGGGAGATGTCTTGCTCGGCTGTGGCTTGGGGTACTTTTTCAGTGCCATTTTAACTTTGAACAGTCACTAAGTGAATTGTTGTAACTCAAGAACTACCTGTACTTCACTTTTGTTTCCTTTTTGGGGGGGTGTCATCAAGTTTTTGACATCTTCCTAGGCAACTGGTGGTACTCGGATGTTGCCATATCCTAAAAGTGGTACAGTGGGTGAAAAGGTTGAAAAGCCCTGTCTTAAATAACCAGATACAAGTCAAGGACTATCTTACTGTGGTTTCCTTTCCTTAATTTTGCTTATTTTTTTTAAATCATGGCTTTTTGTATATAATATATTCTCTAATGACTCTAAACTGTTGACACATTTAACACCACCTTCCAGTTCAGCTTCTTGTCCTATAATATATGCCATTTTGATAAGAAGATACAAAATAATGATGGAGGGAGGGAGGGAGGGAGGGAGGGAGGGAGGGAAGGAAGGAAGGAAGGAAGGAAGGAAGGAAGGAAGGAAGGAAGGAAGGAAGGAGGGAGTAATAATAATGCATAAAAATGCAAAGTAGTTTTGGATTAGGACAGGACCAGACTAATAAAGAATACTTTAAAAAAAAGCATAAATACAGAATGTATCTAATCCATTAAAAGATACATTGGGTTTCTCTTCCTCAACAGATGAATTACTACCTATGCTGCTGAATATATTAGCCCTTGAAATCACTCTGACTCCCAAACTCCTATTACTTTATAATCATAAAGCATGGTTCTTTAAGATGAATATGAACCATGGTATGGATTATTTTTAACTTTCATACGTTTATTTTTTTCCTATTACTGTGTAAGTTTTTATTTGGATGTTAACTGCCTTGAATCCATGAAATTAAGAGGGATGTAAATGTATCAAATAAATACATCCAGGAAACTACAGACCTATCAGCCTGACCTCAATACCTGGGAAGATTCTGGAAAAGATAATCAAACAACGAATCAGCGAACACCCAGAGGCAAACAAAGTCATTACTAAAAGCCAACATGGGTTTGTCAAAAACAGATCATGCCAGACAAATCTTATTGCATTCTTTGACCAAGTGACAAAACTAGTGGACCAGAGGAATGCTGTAGATATAATTTACTTGGACTTCAGTAAGGCATTTGATAAAGTAGACCACAACCTACTACTTGATGAGATAGAAAAATGTGGATTAGACAGCATCACCACCAGATGGATTTGTAGCTGGCTGACTGGCGATACTCAGTGTGTGGTCCTCAATGGAACTGCATCTACATGGAAGGAAGTGTATAGTGGGGTGCCCCAGGGCTCTGTTCTGGGCCCAGTGCTCTTCAACATCTTCATTAAAGATTAGGATGAGGGGATAGATGGGGAATTCATCAAATTTGCAGGTGACACCAAACTGGCAGGAATAGCCAACACTCCAGAAGATAGGCTTAAGATACAGGAGGATCTGGACATACTTGAACACTGGGCGCTATCTAACAAAATGAAATTCAATGGTGAAAAAAGTAAGGTTCTACATTTAGGCAGGAAAAACCAAATGCACAGCTATAGTATAGGTCAGGGGTTGGCAACCGGAAAAAGCAAAAGAGCCATTCGGAACTGGTTCCATCACACACATAAAAAAGTGGGAGCCGCAGGCATATACATAGAATGAAGGCTACTGCTAAGCTTGTAAGCCGCCCTGAGTCTTCGGAGAAGGGCGGGATATAAATGGAATTAAAATAAATAAATAAATAAAAAACAAAACATTTTGCGCATGCGCAAAATGGGAGGCACCTGCGCGGCAACGGGTCTCCCTGGCGATGGGCGCTGGGTTGCGGCACCGCCTTCAGCACGGGCGCCGCCGGAGCCACCCCCGGGACCTCCAAACCGCCGCCCATTCAGGGAGGTGTGCGCACAGCTCTCCAAACCTTTGGAGAGGTGCGCACACACCTCCACCCAAATGGACGGCGGCGCCACCCGTTTGCAGACGTGCTGCTGCTGGTTTGGAAAGCTGCCGCGGCCCGTTTACAAAGCTACCGCCTTCGGAGGAAGGTGGCAGCCTGCAACTGGGCCGCGGCAGCTTTACAAAAGGGCAGCGCTTTGGAAAGCTGCCGCGGCCCGTTTGCAGAGCTGCCGCCTTTGGAGGAAGGCGGCAGTTCTGCAAACGGGCTGCAGCAGCTTTCCAAACGGGTGGCGCACTGCCCGTTTGGAGAGGTGCGCGCACACCTCCGCCCGTTCGGAGAGGTGTATGCGCACCTCTCCAAATGGGCGGCGCCACTCTCCGTTCGGAGAGGTGCCCACGCACCGGGCGACTGGGAGCTGCAGGAGTCAGCTTAAAGAGCCGCATGTGGCTCCGGAGCCGCGGGTTGACAACCTGTGGTATAGGTGGTACCTTGCTCGATAGTAGTTACTGTAAGAGGGATTTTGGAGTCCTCGTGGACAATCACTTAAATATGAGCAAGCAGTGTGCTGCAGCTGCCAAAAAAAAACAACACAGTGCTAGGCTGCATTAACAGAGGGATAGAATCAAGATCACGTGAAGTATTAATACCACTTTACAATGTCTTGGTTAGGCCACACCTGGAATACTGCATCCAGTTTTGGTCACCACGATGTAAAAAAGATGTTGAGACTCTAGAAAGAGTACAGAGAACAGCAACAAAGATGATTAGGGGACTAGAGGCTAAAACATATAAAGAACGGTTGCTGGAAATCGGTATGTGTAGTTTAATGAAGAGAAGAGCAAGGGGTGACATGATAGCAGTGTTCCAATATCTCAGGGGCTGCCACAAGGAAGAGGGAGTCAAGCTATTCTCCAAATGATCTGAAAGCAGGTCAAGAAGCAACAGATGGAAACTAGTCAAGGAGAAAAGCAACCTAGAACTAAGGGGAAACTTCCTGACATTAGAAAAATTAACCAGTGGAACAACCTGCCTCCAGAAGTGGTGAATGCTCCAACACTGGAATTTTTTAAGAAGAGACTGGACAGCCATTTGTCTGAAATGGTATAGGGTTTTCTGCCTGAGCAGGAGGTTGGACTAGATGACCTCCAAGGTCCCTTCCAACATCATTCATCATCATCATCATCATCATCATCATCATCATCATCATCATCATTATTATTATTATTATCATCATCATCTGTATAAAATCAGAAAGTATTACAAGTAGTGAGATTGAGTTTGGTAGGAATGTTTATAATTTTGAATTCATATATGTGATGAATGGAAGCTACTAAATTATCCTCTAAGATGACAAAAAACAGTTCCAGTTATCATCAATATATCTTGCATTGTTTATCTGTCAACCCAGTCTTCACTGAAATTACTTAGGTAAAATGGGAAATTCTCTATACTTTGCCCAAAGTCCAACAACACTGTAGAAGAGACACCCAGTTTAACAGATCTTTTCATGTTCAGAGGTCAGTTGTTCCCCCCCCCCAAAAAAATTAAACTAAATTAAAATTCACTTAAGGTTATCTTGAGCTGCATGGAAACAAAAAATATTCATAGGGTTCAACAAAGTCACAACTATTATAGCCTGGTTAAAATTATGTAATCAAGCTCTTTTTTATAAGAACTAAAATTATAAAACAATTGGGTCTCTAAACATTGTAAGGTTGACAACATATTAAGATATTTATAAAACAGCAATCCATTTTTAAAAGGGTTATAAAGATAAAAATAAAACTATGAGGACATAATTAGCAATAATACAAACTCAGATATGTTTAGTTTTTCTTAAAGACAAGAATAAATTAACAAGTAGAAGACAGATAGACACAGGTGCACCTAGATGCAGCCATATAAATATCAAAGAGGATGTTTCAGTGTTCATGGTGGGAAGGAACACTGCATTATTATATTACATTTTGGCTACAGAATGAAGCCTTTGAAAAAGTAGTTGAAGGAATAATAGAAATGAAATATACAATACTGAAAATACTAAAAGGTGGATCTGAATAGTGAATGTCATACAAGATCCATGAAATCTGAAAACATCTCACAAGAGACAAAACACCAGTGACATGGAGAATCTCTGTGCCAACATAACTTATCAAAACTGTAAGAAGAATTGTAAGAAGACTCATCATAAATTTTGAGACATCTAATCAAGTTTAAATATATTCATTAAAGTCTTGTAGAATCAGAACAAAAGGAGACAAATAACTTTGAAAACAATTTATATCAATTAAAGTGAAATATTTGGACAACGAAATTGTTAATGTATTAGTTAATTGCAACAATTTGACCCAATGCAGTTGTAATACCTAAATTTTATAAATATAGTTTAAAAGAGGAATATTTTATTTTATGCAAAATGAGAGAGGAAAAGAAGTGGGGTGTACTCGTAGACAAATTATTCCCATGATTCTAAATTTTAATGGAACCGCATGATGCAACCGGTTTGCGGGCCGGCAGTTTGACATCCCTGCTCTAATGGGATTGATTAAATGATTAAAGGAATCATAATAGTTTTCCTTTTTAAAATTTCTGCCTTTGCTATCATGATCCATTAAGTTTTTTTCTCAAATACATCAAAGCAATTCTCCACTGCAATTGTTCAATTATTAAGAACTTAAGGTCAGAACCTAAAAGGATCATACTGAAATATTATTCATTTCCCTTCATTTTAAAATAACACAGAAGACTAATTTCTTATTATTTATGCAATCAACATTCTTTTTCCAGGAATTCAGCATATTCTGTTTCTGAAATGTTAAAAGATTTTTGTGGATGTTATTAATAAAGTCCCAGTGCAGAAGTAACAATTAAGATAGAGATGATCTGAATGCAATGTCTCTGATCAAAACACTTTGCCTAATAGAGCTCTATTATTTCTAAGTTCCCACTTGCAGAGAAATCTATGAAATATAAAACAATCCTCCAAAATCTTAATGAGCTAACTATACTCCTACTGCTCTTGTATTAAGATCCATTAAACATTAATTAACTATCTTTTTAACTATCTTAAATATTTTGAGTTAGAATCATATGCATACTGAGCCAAATTGCATTTCATATTAACATTTGAAAAAGTCAAGTTTAAATAAAAAAAACCTGTACAGATTGAAAACATGCTTTCAATTCCTTGCAATCTTAATAGGTAGCCCAGAAAGGAAACACAACTAGATAAACAAATTATATGTAAAGCTAAATTAACAAAACTTGCATGTATGAAATAGAAACTGAAACAGAATTCCACCACTATCACCATCACCTTTACAGCCGAAACCTCTTGCCCTGCCCATTTTACACCTGTAGGCTATACTGTCTCTTATACAGTATAACCAATCCCCAGCTAGCATCTCTTTGCCCGATATCCCATGGTCATTCATAAATACTGTTACATTGCCCCTAGGCTAGGGAGTAGAAAATAGAACAGTTTATTTATTGACTAGTCTTATGACCTTATCAAAAAGATTAAAGAAAAATAAAACTGATTCCAGGATGAAACTAGATGGAGAGTAATATAGTGATAAAATACATATGTGATAATACAAAAACTCAGCAATCAGATAAGTAAATCTTCCTTGCAGGATACCCCAATTTATTTGATGCATCATATTCAACAGCTTTAATTAAATACTTAGCATAAGAGAATCTGTGGATCTTTGGCATATATCCCTGGCATAAAGATTGAAAAGCACTAAGGCTAGAATACAACCCTGTCTGTAAAATTTACACCTATATGGACTTTTGGATGAGTAGAGGGCCTTAACTCAGTTGAGGGCCTTCTGTGAGAAAAACTAAGAGTCTGGGTTCCATATTTATTTGGCCAATTTCTTCAATATTTCTTTTTTTTTATAATATTTTATTAGTTTTTCAATATTTACAATAATATCTTTAGAAAGCAACGTGGTGTCCGAGTTACAATAGTTCAATTTTCAGACAGATACATATTATTACAAATCTCCACATTATTATAGCCAATACTTCCTCTTTTTTCTTCGATATATATTATCTCTTATCTAAGTTAACATATTTTTATTGCTATCCATCAATCACTTAATAGTTTATTTTATTTTTTGAATGTATATCCATCGATCTTTTAATATATTTCATATTTTAACATTCCATCTTTAAAACATCAAACACCTTATCTATTTTTTCTAGCTTTAATTTTGTATTAATATTAAAATTAAAACGTTTAAGATTCCGATTTCATATTACTAACCTTTTTCCTTTATACAATTCTCTTCCATACTTAATACTGTAATCCAGTTCTCATTTATCTCATTTCCATATCTATATCAATGTTACTATATTTAAAATAGCAGTCATTAAAATACAAATCGCAAGGAGAAAAAAAAGAAAGAAAGAAAGAAAGAAAGAAAGAAAGAAAGAAAGAAAGAAAGAAAGAAAGAAAGAAAGAAAGAAAGAAAGAAAGAGGAAAAAGAAAAGAGGAGGACAATAAAATATTCTTGTTTCTCATTTATAGTTTCCACATATTAAGCCTTAACCAAAATTTGTTCCATTTTAACATTCAATACATCCTTCATATCTCTGCATCCAAATATACTAGCTACATTCTATCATTCTTAGCATATATACATCTTAACCCATATCATTTAAAAAAAAACTCAATATTTCAATGTTAATATTCATTCATTTGTATTTTGTTTTTTATCTTTATTATTATTTTTGTTAAGTGGTCAATATTTTTATCTACTCATCAAATCATTCTCATAATCCCAGTACTATCCTGTCTATTTTAATATTATCTATTTCAGGCCTCTTAAAAATGTTCATATTTCTTCAATCTTATTTTTGCTTTCTTCCTTTGCCATGTCATTTTACGCTTCTTTGCCTCCAGTTCATCAAAGCATTTTTGTATTACTGTATCATGTTGAAGTGGACCTCCAATCTTCACCTTTGAAGAGTTAAAGAATCTGCCAATAGCGCCAAATCTTATTATTTTCACCTCTTGATACAATTGTCCTGGTCCAAGTAATCATCCTTCCATATTTTCTTCATCACCATCTTCAGAAACCTGTATTTGTTGACTATTTAATTCTTCTGCCAATGTATTTAATTGTTCAATTTCTTCTATTGAGTCCTGTCCCAATAAAATATTAGTTGTAATCACAGTCTGAGTTTGGGTTAGTTTTATCGAGATACTTTCTAACTCTTTTCCAAAAGCTCTTATTTCATCACCAGCTGTAGAAAGAAGCTGATAAGTTTGGTAGGATATTTCCCACAGAGCATGAATTTGTTTTTGAAAATCTTCCATTGTAGACTTTCACACCTGATGTTCAAGGTTATTCTTTATCTTGGGTTTTTGTTTTTGTTTTTTTTTTCTTTAAAGAGAAAATCAGAATTGCAATTTCAAATTAAGCCAATGGGTGTCCTCCAAGTACTTTAAGAGTCCTTTTCTTTTGTTATTTGTTCCTTAAATGTTTTGTTTCCAAAAAAAACCACCCTGAATTTGTTCACTGCCTTCCGAGGGGAGGGTTAAATTCCCCCTCCCTCTTCACAGGGGGGAAAGTACTTAGCAGCTTAATTAGGTGAAAAAAAGATGATTGAGGTACAAGAGAGGAATCTTACCCTCATCTCTTCCACACTGCTTCATGTTGCCTGATGTTAGCTTTGACTTCGGTTGTCTGTAGCTTAGGAGCTGGCCATATTCCTATGGTCAGTCTTTCGTCCGCCAGTACAAAGGAAATGCAGGCACTAATGAGGGGGTTGCTGCCCCCCCCGCATTTCTGCAAAAGCCCCTTCTGTCTGGACACCCCTCCAGGGCGACTCTTTGGTCCCTCTAGGACCCCCCCAGCGATGCGAATCTGGACGTGGAAGACGGGAGCCGTCCTCTAGACATCCATTTTACAGCTGTAGGCAAACCGGAAGCCCAATTTCTTCCATATTTCTATTTATAGTATCAAAAGCCTCATTGAGATCTACAAATGCAGTAAATTTCTTGTCATTTGTTAGTTGCTTTGTTGTGACCTAGTATAAAGTAAAACAATTGTCTATTCTGGAGCAGTCTGGTCTTATTTTAACTTGTTCCTCCACTAAGATACTTCTTTCTATTACTCAGTCTTCTATTGTGCTTAGAACATATTTTAGTCACAATTCCAATAAGGTCTATAGTTCTACACTTTTTTGGGTCACCTTTGTTCACCCCTTTTTATATAAGGGGACTTTAATGATGACTTTCCATTCTACTGGAATGCAACCTATATTGTTTATATGAGTGAAAACCCTGCTAACAATGGGGCCCACCAATCAATATGAGTCTTAAAGAATTCTGGAGGTAGGAAATCTTCTAGTGCTGTCTACTGATCATCTATATTTTTGCAACTCAAATCCAGTAGCCATAATTCTGGCATTAAAATGTATCTGATACTGCTACATTGGAAAGATAAATGTAAAGCTCCATTCATTCAATTTATTGAAGACCTGATTAATCTTGCTATCTGTGAGGGGATTGCCTATAAATATAGACTTTGTATGGATAATCAATCATTTTTTATTTAATCATAGACCAGCAAATAAAACAAGAAAATCACAATTAATCAGGGTAAAAACTGATACTGTTCTATCAATATATTATATCCTATATTTCATTTTTTTCTGTTGTAATTTTTTCACTTATTTTAAATGTTATATATTTTTATAATGTATTTATGCATTTTGCTCCTTTTGCTTTTTTGTTATTAACAATTTATCTCAGAAATTGATGAAACCATTTCAGCAATAAAATTAAACATGAAAAAAATAGTTTCAATTTTCATGTAATTTATTGACTCCCACAGCCACATTGATTTAGCTAACTTTATTACTCCTATTGAAAGTAGGAGTAATACTTTGCTGCAAACAGCATCTGCTTCTGCAGAATGATAAGACAATGAAAGCAGGCCTTTTTGTAACTGTCAAGCACTCATTTATTGTATACTAATTTGTGTACAATTCCACTCATTGCAGTGGGATATTTTTAAAGTAAATATGCCCAAGCCTGCTGGTCTTTTAAGCTTTATAAGCTTGAAATATTATGGAGGAGTTAAGAATCTTCCAGAAATATCGGATTCAAATTCCCATATTCTCTCCAGTGCATGACACAAGACATAATGTTACATAATGACAGAGATTCCTTCCAGGACCTCCTAGACCAGATATTTAATTTCTGTATTTCATCAAGTTTTCCAGAACACCAGTTTGATTTGATGCAAGATTCAAAAATCTTACTATCTCCTAAGGCCCAATTTTAGAAAAGTACCATTCCATAGCAATGTGTTTAATTTGCAACAGTTAATGATATAATAATTATTATAATGGTATTTATGTTACTATACTAATGTTACTATAGAAAAGCTGAGCAACAACAAAGGTAGTGGAGGTGACAGTATTCCAGCTGAGCTATTCAAAATCTTAAAAGACGATGCAGTAAAAGTGCTACATTCAATTTGCCAGCAAATTTGGAAAACTCAACAGTGGCCACAGGATTGGAAAAGATCAGTTTACATTCCAATTCCAAAGAAAGGAAGTGCCAAAGAATGTTCAAACTATCGCACCATTGCACTTATTTCACATGCTAGTAAAGTTATGCTTAAAATCCTACAAGCTAGACTCCAGCAGTATGTGGATCGAGAACTACCAGAAGTACAGGCAGGATTTCGAAGAGGCAGAGGAACTAGAGATCAAATTGCCAACATACGCTGGATCATGGAGAAAGCTAGGGAGTTCCAGAAAAACATCTACTTCTGCTTCATTGACTATGCTAAAGCCTTTGATTTTGTGGATCACAACAAATTGTGGCAAGTTCTTAAAGAAATGGGAGTATCAGACCATCTTATTTGTCTCTTGAGAAATCTATATGTGGGTCGAGAAACAACAGTCAGAACTGGACACGGAATCACTGATTGGTTCAAAATTGGGAAAGGAGTCCAGCAACGCTATATGCTGTTGCCCTGCCTATTTAACCTATATGCAGAACACATTGTGAGAAAGGCAGGGCTAGATGAATCAAAAGTTGGAATTAAGATTGCCGGGAGAAATATCAACAACCTAAGATATGCAGATGATACCACTCTAATGGCAGAAAGTGAAGAAGAACTAAAGAGCCTCTTGTTGCGGGTGAAGAAGGAGAGTACAAAAGTTGGGTTGAAACTTAACATTAGATCATGGCATCCAGCCCTCTCAATTCCTGGGAAATAGATGGGGAAGAAATGGAGGTAGTGACAGATTTTATTTTCCTGGGCTCCAAGATCACCACAGATGAGGACTGCAGCCACGAAATTAAAAGACGCTTGCTCCTGGGGAGGAAAGCCACGCCAAATCTAGACAGCACACTAAAAAGCAGAGACATCACCCTGTCAACAAAAGTGCGTATAGTCAAGGCTATGGTCTTCCCAGTTGCAATGTATGGCTGTGAAAGTTGGACCTTTGAACTATGGTGCTAGAGAAGACTCCTGCGAGTCCCTTGGACTGCAAGGTGATCAAACCGGTCAGGCCTAGAAGAGATCAACCCTGACTGCTCCTTAGAAGGCCAGATCCTGAAGTTGAAACTCAAATACTTTGGCCACCTAATGAGAAGGAAGGACTCACTGGAGAAGAGCCTAATGCTGGGAAAGGTTGAGGGCAAGAGAAGAAGGGGATGAAAGAGAATGAGGTGGCTGGATGGAGTCACTGAAGCAGTAGGTGTGAGTTTAAATGGACTCCAGAAGATGTTAGAGGACAGGAAGGCCTGGAGGAACATTGTCCATGGGGTCGCGATGGGTCGGACATGACTTCGCAGCTAACAACAACACTAATGTTAACATGTTATGAGTTTTATCTCTGTGAATCTTAAATGCTACATATCATATAATAGAAGCCAAGCATTTATAAACAGAATATAAGTAGCATCATGATCTTCATATTGCAAGTGGTAAAGATGACAGAGATAGCAACCTTTATGCCATCTAATAATGATGAAACTCAATTTCAATTGGCTCCTGGGACTGACCTAGGGATGTTAGGCAACAATATCTGAGCAATACTGAAAGAAAACATTTAAGTACTACTTCAATATTCCATAGTGTCCTAGCATGAAGAAAGTAAAATGACAGCAAGAAATCATATTTAAGTTCTTTGTTTCTTTTAAAGTAGGGACTTCACAGTATCTGCATGACTCTTGGGTCAAAGGGTAGCAGGGAGAGATTTGACGATATAGGTATAACAGAAAACCAGATGAAAATATATGGGAAGGAAAGAGGGAGGGAGGGAGGACATGCAACATTGAGTTCAGATTTTAACTCTTCTTTTTCCTGCTTGTCTATCCTATCAAGACAGGCAGTTGACATCTATGCATCATTAATGTAACCAGCCTGTCTGCTCTCAGATTCCTGATAGTCCTTCTAGCCCTCATACCAAGAATGCTACATGGTAACATCTGCCGTAACTTAATAAATTCATAGCTACAGTAACCTTTGAAGTAGACATCGCATGACACTTTTACAGTTCAGTTTATGCAGCTTTTTTAATTCCACAGGATTTCTTAAGGCAAATGTACATGTTTCGGATTAATAAAACTGCAATACATCAACTTTATAAATAGCTCTAACAAATGAATCTTGCAATGTTAGCTTTTGTTATTGTTGTCTAATCACACCAGAAATCCTAATTTGCCTCACTTTCAATTTTTCTGGCTATTGGAAATGCAGTAAATGAGTGTTGGAAATAGGTTTTCGGCTCAGCTTACAGATAATATAAGAAGCTTGAATGTAAGAATTTATATCCAGCATTGAATTTCCCATGGAAATAACTTCAAACCTCTCGTGATTTATATATCTGTAAGGGCACCATTTCTATAGTGCTTATTCAAATTGCACAGATCCACAACTGAAGGAAGAAAAAAAGTAATTCCCAGTGTTGATGATAAAAGGTTACCAACTTTTAAAAAATGTAATTAAACCAGCCAACTTTCTTGGTAACTTTCTGAAACAGATACTCTCATAATATACTTGCAACATGGATGAATTAAAATTTATTACAAACTTAACTGGCAAATATTGCTGACTCTCTTTCCCACATAAGTGTATTTACCATATTGCTGAGTGAGAACTGACACATGAAATTCAGCATTTGCTTCATTGGTTTACTAGAAAAAGAGAAAGATTTATCTTGACTATTTTTGCCTGAAGTCATAAAGCTGTTAGTTGTAGTGATTTATAATGTACATAGGACTTCTGGGACTGAAAGTTACCTACTCTATACCAAAACATTGCTCAGTATAGAAAGCTACTTGATAGAAAATTCCATCTTTTTTCCTGATGTACTCGTTTTCAAATATATATTTATTATTATGATTGATTGCAGTCATCCAGATGTTTAGACTGGTTTTGACATTTGTATTCACAGACTTTCTACATCTGTTTGCAAAACTTCATATTTTATTATTTTCTCCAGTTCTTTATCTTCTCTTCTGCTGTATTGCAATCTCCACTATCCAAACTTTTTTTTTTATCTCTCCTATCAACAATTGTTAAGTCTGGGATATTATATGACAGGTGACTGTCAGTTTGAATTCTAAAGTTCCAAAGCACTTTAGCTTCTTCACTCTCTATTGCATTGTCTTCACAACATTGTGAAGACACAGATACCAGTTCTTCAGCTGGTATCAGTTGGCCTTCATAAGCTTCAAAATCTTCCCTAGAACTGAGGATGTTATAAATTATCGGTACTGTGTATGTGCAGATCCAGGAAGTGTGGCCTTTTGCAATTGACTAATGGAACTTTTCCACAACACTACAAGGATGTAATGAATAGTGAATAGTCATCAGTTTTCTTGGTTTTTGGTTCAAACTGTTGAGTTAAGCTTGTGTCCAATTAAAAATTCCATGAGTATATTGTATCACAGATATTACCCATGTCTTTGATGGAGTTTCTACTGTTCAATTTTGCCTCTAGCAATTTTCTGACTCTTTGAATGTATTCTTTACTTATTAAATTTTAACTTTTCCATGATTAATGTTGTCCAAAGTGTAAAATGCCCAAATACTTGTAGGCTTCATCCTGATAGCGCCTGATGGCGTGTGCATCAATTCCATTATTGCTTGTAATTTACTCTGATTTTATTTATTTATTTATTTATTGCTACTGTAGCACATTTTTCTAAGACAAGTTCTATTGCTATATCTGTGCTAAAATTTTACACTATTTGTCAATGACTGGATTTTGATTTCTGATTTCCCACGCTCTGAAAATTTGCTAAAAGACTTTCCATGAATCCAGACAGCAAAGGCAAAGAAAAATGCATACATTAATTCTTACCTTTATTCCATAAATGATAAAAATGGTCTTTATTCAAAGGCTGATTAAGAATCAGAAGGCAAAACTTTAGGTTACCTGAAAGAGAGTTAATATTGACAAATTGTTTTCAGGATTTACAATTCTACAATTTCTTTCCTCTCAACATAAAACTAAACTACCTTAGAAATATCACATTACTGTATTATTTCTGGAGAAATGGGCAAACTTTACATCAAATTGCATGATGATTAGAAAGCAAAAAAGTCTTTTGGATATGTTTTAAAAACTGTGATAGGGACATATGACACTTGTATTAATGTAGTACATGGAATCAATTAATATAATTAGAAAGTATATTAGCCATAGAATTACAGGTTTCACAGTTACAGTAAAATGAGATGTTAGACTAAATCTTATAGAGCAGATTAGTCAAACCTTTCAGACCAGTTTCTTTCATGATGTCCTTAATAAGAGACATCATCAGAGCCATTGGCTGGCATAAAATAAAAGCATGGTAGAATGCTGTATTCACCACAAATGTAGATAGTATTAGCATGTTGCAATATCTATGCAACTATGCATGAGGTTCTTTCATTTGCATTTTTATAATGTTCCAAAGTATTACAGGAAATTAAAATAGGGCATTGCACTACAAAAAAGCAAGATATGCACTGCAACAATTTTATGCCTAAACCAGCATTATTATAAGCCCAGCTGACTGCTAGCCCCTTCCCAAAGATTCATGATCTCATGTGATAATGCTTGACCTGGTTGAAAATCCAGCTTTACAACTCTCTCAAATTAATTGAGACTCCTTTATTTCTTCTCTACCTGACTAATTATAGGGAAGGAAAGAGCATACTATAAGTAGAAAACCATAAAGAAGATTCTACCAAGTTCACCTGTAGCAGCACCCTGGTCACCTGTTGAAAAATTGGGTGCTTTGCAGTCCTCCTGCCCTTATAACCAGTATCAGGGACTCCACCCACCTATATTCCCCCCACCCCATCTCAGCAGTCTACTGGGTTTACCAGTGTGTGAAAAGCTGCCATAACCCTGGAGGCCTGTTTCTCACCCAAACAGGTCCCAGAGGTTTGCGTCTGGAAGGGCAGGATGCAGACCCAAGATTTAAGGGATCCTATGAAATGAGAAGCAGGCCCCAGCCCTAAGGGACTCAGGGGGAGAAAAGGTGGTCCAATCCTTCAGGACTCGTCAGAGGGAGAAACAGACCCAAGACTTCTGGGATAAAGCAGGGCACAAAGCAGGCCTAAGTCTTCCTGACTTAGTTTTGTGCACAATGCTTTCCCTACTCTGAGACTTCATTTACACTCCCTCCACATTAGATCCCTACAAGTATTTCCATCCCCTAATGGCTGCCTGTGGTTTGTCCCTTGGCTGCATGATACAATTGTGAAAGCAGTGATTATAGAAGATATGTAATTTGGTCACTGGAAACATGGCATCTGCTTCAGGAATTGCACCATGTGGCTAAGAAACAAAGCAACCATTTTGCTTCGTTAACCTAGTCTGCACAGCCCTTTGGGGCGCAGAGGTAGACTATGTTATTTAAACAGAATGGATCATGTTTTCCTTGGCAGCATGAGCGATTCCAGAAGTAGCTGCCATTATATCAATGGCCAAATTGCATTCTGGTAGATATAAATATTACAGCTTCTGGAATTGTGCCACATGACTGTGGATAAAATAATCCATTCCAGCACTCTGGAAGACCTCAGAGTTTTTGAAAAGATAGGTAATGAGGACACTATTTAGTCTGATGGGGTGGAATCGGGCCTAAAGCTTGGGGACCCAGAAGAGGCAGAAAGCATAGCACGAGGTATCTCAGGAGTAGGGAGAGAGTCGGGATAGTTGGGCTGGCCTGTACTAGGTCTCCAAGAGCCTTCTCCACCTGAGGCATGTAATGACCACCACATTTGTTTTAACAATTCATTCGGAGAACAGGGATGGGGAGATCATTAAGTGAGATGCTTCTTTTAATAGCCATTGCAACATGTGACCATAATGAATATATCTCAAGGACTAACTCTATAATGTTATGATTTTTTTAGAATAAACATTACTGAATACTATAAAACATTTAAGTATAAACCTTTAAATCTGCTCTGTAAGTTACTGAATGACAGTTCAGCATTCCAAAATTCCTGAAACTACTTCCATCAAATATCTTAATTCTCTCAAAAATCACCCTTCATTTTGGCATATTTTCTAAAAATACTTTGAAACTAAAGGCATTTTCATCGTAATCATCAGTATGAGAAGCTAGTAGATCAAGGATCTTATTCTCCTTTCATTTTATCTTAAGAATCCGGCAAAGTATGTTTGGCTGACAGAGTAACAGATTGAAAAAGTGGGTACCCATGCCTGAAACCCAGTTTAAACCTGAATGTTTCCAATTTTAGTCTAATAAGTGAACCATTATACTACATAGTCTGGACTCTATTACTGAGTTATAGTCAACTGGTAGTTGAAGTCCAAGTACTAACTTGATTTATTTATTTTTAAAATTTCAAATATGATTCTTTTTCATTATAAATCATAGTGTGCTTGAAGTTTTGTTGAATGTTTCTACTTTAATTTAATATTGGAAGTTAAAATTCTAATTCAAAAGCATCTGAAGAGCTATTCAGTTTGCTCCTTCCAAATGGTAAAGCTTTTAGTCAATTCTCAAATTATAGGGTCAAGCATCCACTGTGGGACTGAAAGAAATTTGCAAATGGGCTAAAGCAAAGTAGCTAATTTCAGACTTTAAATATACTAAGTTTAATGGATGGATTTTCCACCTGCTTTTTTCTCTTAGCATATGAACTGCTTCTTTCTTCTTTCCTTAACATTTACATTTTTATTAAGTTTATTAGGATATAAAATACAAAAGAAAATGAAATTAATGGGAAAATGAGGAAGGAAAAAAGGAAAGGGAAAAAAGTGTAGGGGAAAGGGGGGGGGAGAAAAGCATTGACTTCCAGCTCTTTTCAGTGCAGTAGAATAGAATATTACAGCCTCAACTTTTTATTTTTAAATGCTAATATATACTAGTCATTTCTAGAACAATAAAGATATCTCATCAACAAACCCCAAAATCAAAGTTTCATTTTATTCCACCTCAAGTACATCCAGAAATGTTTTTCAAATAAGTAAAGTTGGATGTGTTCTTTTCTTTGATTAATGCAGTCTATATAACCATCTCTGCTAATTCAATCAGTTTTTCCAACCAATTAATGTATTCCCATTAATGGAAATTAATGTACCTTTCCATTTTTGTGTATAAAGCATTCTTGCTGCTGTCAACATATATAACAAAAAGACCCGATTTTTTCAATATATTTGTCCATTAACCCTAAAAGTCTCTGGTTTAATTTTTATATTCACTTTAAGAATCCTAAAAATCTTCAGTATTAAAATATTAATCTTATCCCAGTACTTTTTGGTTGCCATAGATCCACCAAAAATAATAAAAAGTTCTTTCCTCACATTTACATTTCCAACATATATTTGAAATACATTTATACATTTTTTATAATTTATCTGGTGATAAATACCAATGTTACATCATTTTATAAACATTTTCTTTCAAATTATAATTTAACATACATTTTAAACTCTTCATCCATATATTTCCCATTGTTCAAGAATTATAATATACCCAAAGTTCTTTGACCATTACAAAAAACAGGAACTGGACACAGACAAAAATAGATGATAATTTACAAAAACAACATTTACCAAAATTCTCACAAGTTCAGCAACAAGTTATGAATGAACCGGTGCTATCTTTGAAATATAAGAAGCTATTAAAAAATGAAACAGGTAAAGTCCCAGGCCCAAATGATATCACGTCAATATTATAAATATTGAGGACCAACTCCTACAGCCATTAAAAGATATAATGAATGGTATACTACAGGGAGAGTGCAAAAGTTGGGTTGAAACTTAACATTAAGAAAACCAAGATCATGGCATCCGGCCCTCTCAATTCCTGGCAAATAGATGGGGAAGAAATGGAGGTAGTGACAGATTTTATTTTCCTGGGCTCCAAGATCACTGCAGATGGGGACTGTAGCCAAGAAATTAAAAGACACTTGCTCCTGGGGAGGAAAGCAATGGCAAATCTAGACAGCACACTAAAAAGCAGAGATATCACCCTGTCAACAAAAGTGCGTATAGTCAAGGCTATGGTCTTCCCAGTTGCAATGTATGGCAGTGAAAGTTGGACCATAAGAAAGGCTGAGCTCCAAAGAATCGAGGCCTTTGAACTATAGTGCTGGAGAAGACTTCTGCAAGTCCCTTGGACTGCAAGGTGATTAAACCGGTCAGGCCTAGAGGAGATCAACCCTGACTGCTCTTTAGAAGACCAGATCATGAAGTTGAAGCTCAAATACTTTGGCCATCTAATGAGAAGGAAGGACTCACTGGAGAAGAGCCTAATGCTGGGAAAGACTGAGGGCAAGAGAAGAAGGGGATGACAGAGAATGAGGTGGCTGGATGGAGTCACTAAAGCAGTAGGTGTGAGCTTAAATGGTCTCCAGAAGATGGTAGAGGACAGGAAGGCCTGGAGGAACGTTGTCCATGGGATCACGATGGGTCGGACATGACTTCACAGTTAACAACAATACTACAGGGAGCAAAGATGCCTCAAACTTAGAAAGAAGCTAACATTGTGCTATTACCAAAGGAGGGACAAGATGCCTTCAGGATAAAAAATAAAAGACCAATTTTATTACTAATTAATGATTATAAAGTTTTTATTGCAATACTGGTAGAAGGCTTGAAGCTTTTTTGCAAAAATACAACTAAGAGACAATGTTACAATTGTTCAGGATGTTATTGAATACTTACAATACATAATAACAAGGGAAGCAACTCTAATATTTTTGGATGCAAAGAACGCATATGACAATTTAAATTGGATCTTCATGTTTAAAGACCTGGAAAATATGAACTTCAGGGAGAAATTTATTCAAGGGGTTAAAATGATTATTTTAATGGAAACATAACTAAAATGTGTGAAATTTAAAAGGGTATGAGACAAGGATGTCCCTTATCTTTGTTGTTGATGAGAAAATAGCAGATTAAATATTATACAGATAGTTCTCGAGTTATGAGTGTAATGGAGCCTGCTCCCTTGCTCGTTAAGACGCATGTGGCTCATTAAGTGCAGATGAGGCATCTCAGGGTGGTAAAGGCCATGGGGGGGGCTACTGATGGAATAGGGCCCCAAGGCCTCCCCCACACACTAAGCTACCCATGCTTCCCCCTCCCTTCCTGCTGCGTCAGACTCACTTATCTTGAAAAGATCCATCTCTTCTCTGCCATGGTTACTGCCTTTGAGGGAGAGCCTGTAATATCATGCGGGTTCAGGCACCAATCTTCTTTTGCAGAGAATGGGAGCCTGAACTCTTGCGGTGTTTGCTCCCACCCCCAATTCCTTTCCACTACTGCAGCAACAATTTTCACCAGGACGGAGACACTGGGGAAATTAGAAGCTCCATTTGCATGGAAATACACGCTTAGAAATGGAGTGCCTAACTTTGTGGCTCTGTTTTTGCTGGAAAAAGCCATGTCTCAATCCCCTTGCTGGCGATAACAAGCCTCCAGAGGGAGCGTGATAGCTCCAGAGGCTTGTTTTCACAGGATTGCTCTCAATAAGAGTGAGGAGCACTCGCTCCAGAGGCTTGTTTTCACAGGATTGCTCTCAATAAGAGCAGGAAGGAGCTTGAGAAATGGCTTTTTCCTGGTGAAAACAAGCCTCCGGAGCAAGCGTGCCTTGCTCTGTGGCTCCATTTTTGCCAGAAAAAAAAACATTTCTCAAGCCCCTTCCTGGTGAAAATGGAACCAAAGAGCGAGGCATGCTCGCTCCAGAGGCTTGTTTTTGTCAGGAAGCGGCTTGAGAAAGGCTTTTTTCAGAGAAAACAAGCCTCCGAGCCCTGATGCTGGTGGAGTGAGGCAGCGGCTGCCAGAGCAGACCCTTCCCCATCTGCCCTTGCTTCCCCAAAGCCTCCCTTCACTAACCTCCTTTCCAGCTCCATTCTCCACCACTGGCTGCAAGGCAACAAAAGAAGCCTGTGGGACTACAGGTAAAAAAATATTCAATCAGACCTTCCAACTTTGCGAGATTTTTTTTCCCCATGAGAAGTTGGAAGGTTGGATTGATCTTTTTTTTAAATCCCACCAACTTTTGTTGCCCTGCACATGGAGAACGGAGCTGGAAAGGAGGTTAGTGCAGGAATGTGGTTGCCTGCAGTGAGGATTAGGTTTTGGCATTGTGGATGCCCTGGGGTGGGGATTAGAATTTGCCACTGTGGATTGTGGAGTATTTGTGCTCTGGTGGGATTCCCTGCATTTTTTTAATAATATTTTATAGGTTTTCTAATTTTACAATTAAGTATTTAAAAAGCAATGTGATAACTGGGTTAATCAATAGTTCAATACCATACATAAAACTTTAGTATAAATCTCAAGTTACAATATCAAATATTTCCTCTCTTTTTCTCTTAATATCTACTATCTCATATTAGGCTAATACAGTTCTTATTATTAACTAAGTAAAAACATCTTTGTTACATTTATTAATAATATTTAGTTTATACATGTCTTAATTGTGTTCACATTCAATCTTTAAATGCAATGTCCTGTTATTGCTTTTTTCCCAGCTTTAATTTCCCAACAATATTCAAATTAGCATTTGGTATTTATAATTTCCAAGCTTTAGGCAACCAAAGTTTCCCTTATCTCAACTTCTCCCTTTTTCCCTTTTCATAACAAAATCTAATATTCTAAATACACATATCTATTTGAATATAGTCTTGTTCTGTTTTCTAAAATTATCTATTTTCCACCATATTAAACTATCTAATTAATAATATAGTATCCCCTCTAATAAATCAAATGTCATGGTTCTGATTAATGAGACAGTTCAAATAACATTCAGGCATTGTTTTTCTAAAAGTTTATAATAATGAGAACGAAACATCAGCACTCATGGATGGATGCCAGAATCTGAATTCTCCTCCCCTAAACCCATCAATATCATGCACAATTCCTTCCCTTAATTACACATCATTAATCACATTCTCCAATTAGTCCAAAACGCAAGCTTCATTTTCGTTATCTTGCACGCCATTCTCATCTAATTTATACATCTGGGTTAGCATACTCCTCCCCGCAACTTCTTTATATTCAGAGTTGTAAAACAAGATATCACATGATCACATCACTTAGTACTCCCAATCCTAGCAATTCCTGTTGCAATCATTAAATGAAAATTACAGCCATTAATCAAGAATCAACCCTAATCAAAGCCTTTCTAAGCTTGTACCTCCTAGCCCCAAGCCTCAGTAAGGTAAGAGATTGTCTTCAACTCCTCCCTCTCACCTATTTCCACAATCTCTATCCTTATGTCATATACCCTTTCTTGTGGGGTGGTGAGCAGCTCCAGAACCATGTGATTGTTGACTGCTTGCTACACCCTAGGAAGCTGTACCAACCTCATCCCAGTCCCAGTCACTTTTGCCATCCTGCACTCCAAAACCTCTGCCACCCAGCTGACCGACACCAATGTTTTCTTGTTCCAGCTACTGACAAATGCCCTGGGGTAGCTTTGCATAGTGCACAGGTCTGCAACCCGTGGCTCCGGAGCCGCATGCGGCTCTTTCAGCCATCTCCTGCGGCTCCCAGTCATCTGCCACGTGCAGTCCAAAAAAAAAAAGTGGGACTAAAAAAGTTCAACCAATCAATTCAAATAGGCAGGGTAGGTGCATATCTCGCCTTGGCTCCACTCTTCAGTCAAACCCTGTTCTGCACATGCGCGCATGTACGCACATGTGCACACATTTTTTGCGGCTCCCAGTTTTTCCTTTTGTGAGGGAACCAGTTCCGAGTGGCTCTTTCACTGTTTCAGGTTGCTGACCCCTGGCATAGTGAAAAATGAAAAAAATAAATAAATCACAAAGCAGCTTACAGAGGCAACATGATGGCAAAATCCCTTTGCACCATGCTCCTGGGTCCTATGGGGCCATTTGCACTGAGAAAAAAGGGGGGAGCCAAAAGCAGGGTCCCCACCCCACCTTTTCATGGCTCAAAGCCAAATCTCCAGCCCAGCTTCTATGTGAATTTTGTTTATGTGGCCACAGGAATAGTGCAACAGTCATAACGTTAGGCATAGGCCATAATTCTTTTTGTTCAACATGGGTGCAACTTCAAACTGTTGCCGAATGAATGTATGAGGGCAATTCGGAAATAAACCTCCTGCAGATACAGAACTTTTATTATACACATTAGAAAACTACAACATTACATTACTTTTTGACATAATCACCATTCAAATTGAGGCACTTGTCATTAATGTCTTAAAAGGTTTGAAATTCCCTAGTAGTAGTCGCTCAGCGCCAAATCTGGGTTATAAGGAGAACTGAACTGCTTCAAAAGTTCTTGGGTGCATCTAGTGGTGTCTGAGCAAGCATTTTTTTAGAAAATTTTATTAAATATACATTTAAAAACAAAGGTGGACATGATTCAACTTCCCTAGCTACAACACTACTATTAGTATTATCTTATGTTACAGAAAGAAATAACAAAAACCTAAAATACAGTCTATAACAGGGTGTACAGTATAACAAACTGTACATATAACATCTGTTGATTTTTTTAGTAAACTGTCATTCAGTCCTCAGCGTTATATTTACATATCTTTCAGTTATGTCCATTATATAGATGCTAATAAGAAATCCTTACATTATCAACCAATCAAACAATGGTCATCTCAGCGATCCTCCTTAACTCTAACCAATTGTACAAATTTTGCCAAATTTCATAATACTCCATTTTGTTCTTATTTTTGATCTCTAGGGTTAACCTGTCCATTTCAGCACAGGATAAAATTTTATCTATTATTTCTTCTTCAGTGGGTGTTTCCTTTCTTTTCCATTTTTGGGCATATGCCAGTCTTGCTGTGTGCAGCAAGATACGTACTAATAAGTAGAGAGATGCTTTACTGAGATTATCATTAATAATCCCTAATAGAAAGATTTCTGGTTTTAAATCAATTTTTTGTAGTAATATTTCTTCCATCCAATTTTTTATCCACTGCCAAAAATTTTGCGCTTCTGAACATTCCCACCACGTATGATAGTAAGTCCCTGGAAGCCTTCTGCATTTCCAGCACACTGGTGAGACTTTTTTATCTATTTTTACTAACCTTGTAGGGGGAAGATGCCATCTATAAAACATCTTGTACAAATTCTCTTTATAGGAGGTGGCTAGCATTAACCTCCTATTTCTATCCCATAGTGATTGCCAATTATCTAAGTCAATATTATAACCAAAATTTTTACTCGATTGTTTCTTTTACCTGTTCTTCTAACAGATCCTGTTCTAATAAATATTGATATATCTTTTTTATCATTCGATCTTCTGTTCCTAGAAGAATTTTATCTAATTGTGTATGCTCTAATTTTATCCCTGGTTCTTTTTTATCTTTTCTGTATCGTGACTGTATTTGTAAGTATGCCCACCATTCCAACTCTACACATCTTCTGATAATCTTTTTCTTGTTTTCAGGTCTCCATTTTCATCAAAGAGATCTTTATACGTAATTACACTTCCTAGATTTATGAATTTGGGGTGCATAAAAATCTCTAATATAGATAGCCAATTGGGAATTTCTATATAGTTATTTTTTTTTAATTTTTATCCACACATCTAATTGTTGTTGCTGTTAGTTGCGAAGTCGTGTCCGACCCATCGCGACCCTATGGACAATGTTCCTCCAGGCCTTCCTGTCCTCTACCATCTTCTGGAGTCCATTTAAGCTCACACCTACTGCTTCAGTGACTCCATCCAGCCACCTCATTCTCTGTCGTCCCCTTCTTCTCTTGCCCTCAATCTTTCCCAGCATTAGGCTCTTCTCCAGTGAATCCTTCCTTCTCATTAGGTGGCCAAAGTATTTGAGTTTTAGCTTCAGGATCTGGCCTTCTAAAGAGCAGTGAGGGTTGATCTCCTCTAGGACTGACCGGTTTGATCGCCTTGCAGTCCAAGGGACTCGCAGGAGTCTTCTCCAGCACCATAGTTCAAAGGCTTCAATTCTTTGGCGCTCAGCCTTTCTTATGGTCCAGCTTTCACTGCCATACACTGCAACTGGGAAGACCATCGCCTTGACTATATGCACTTTTGTTGACAGGGTGATGTCTCTGCACTCTAATAGTGCCCGTCTAATATGATGATTCTGAAAGTACTGATGAGCCCTATATTTTCCGTCCCACATTATAGCATGCCACCCAATTTGCATGTCATGACCTTCTAATGCTAGTAGTCTTCTGTTCCTTAAATGTATCCAATCCTTTATCCATACCGCTATTGCTGCTTGATAATATTTTTCCCAATCTGGGAGGCCAAGCCCTCCTCTTTCCTTTGCATCCTGTAATAATTTTAACTTGATTCTCGGTTTTCTACCTTGCTAGATAAATTTAGATGTAATTCTATTTAAATTTTCAAAAAAATCCTTACCTAATTTAATTGGTACACATTGGAATAAAAAGAGTAATTTGGGCAGTATATTGTCGCTATTCTTCCCATAAAAGAGAGCTGCAAGCTTTTCCATCTATCTAGGTCTACTATAATTTGGTCCATTAACTTGTCATAATTTTCTCTTTTAAGTGTAATACATCTTGCTGATAGTTGGATCCCCAAGTACTTTACTCTTTTAGATGTCTGGATGTTAATTTTTTTCTACTAGCTCAGTTTCTTGTAAGTTGGACATATTTTTAACTAGCATTTTATTTTTTTCTTTGTTGATTTTTAATCCTGCAACATCTCCATAATTTTCCAGCACCTGTAATAATCTTGTTCCAGATTCTAAAGGGTCTTCCAGAATAAAAACTAAATCATCCGCATAAGCCTGTAATTTAAATATCTCTTTTCTGATTTCTAATCCTTTAATCATTTTATCTTTTCGGATTCTATATATCTCATCAATCTCATTTGCCATCTCATCTTTCCCTGACCCTAGGGCCCTTGCTAGCAAGTCCGTCATCATTTCTGGGAGGTCCTCCCCCTTCTCTTCCTTCATGTTTAGGAAACGTAAATAGTGGTCTGCTTTCTCAGTTTCAAGCAGTATGATGGTTTTTTCTAACACTGTAGTTGCTTGCAAAAGTTTTTTCATTCATTTAATCTACTCTTCTTTCCTCCTTATTCATTCTATCCTCCATTTCTAATAATTTCTGTTCATTTTTCAATATTTGCTGTTGGAAACATTAAAATTTTCCATCCATTGCTCCCATCCTCTCTTTAAGTTCTCCAGTATCATTCCTTATTTCACCTATTTCTCTTTTTAAATCCTCATGATTTCTCAACATAACCTCTTGCATGGATTGTAATATTGCTTGTATGTCTTTAAGTGAGCTTGCTCTCTCCTGCAGCATCATCTCCTCTACAGATCTTTGCCCTGCTGGGCTTAATTCCGCCGATGAGGCTTGGATCATCTGCCTTCTTCCAGTCCCAACTCTTGTAAGATTTGGGATGCTTGTCATCTTTCTAAATGACGTCAGCCAACTCTCCCACTTATACACAATATTTGTCTTTCCCTCCACTACACCTGGGGAATTTATCGTTCTTCCAAGGTTATAATCACTAGTGCCTTATATTTTAACAATGCTAGATTTTGTTGCTAACACAATATCCAACCTATTACACCTATTACACTAACGCTTCTAAAACATAATAATCAATATTAATCAATTTAAAATGTCTATATTCCAAACAGTCCTAACTTTTCTACATAGAAACATGTAACAATAATATAACCATTAAATTACCTCAATAATATAACCAATATTATTCAATTCTTTAACAATAATAACCACATTTCACAGTCAGTTCGGTGATGAATATTATTATATATTCAAATAGATTTTCTCTCCCTCCTTAAACATTCTACTTTTTGTACCTAATTAGTCTCCTCCAAATCAATCATACCATAGATTATGTTCAGTCAATTCTTATTGGTCTAAATTCTCAAAAAAATTACCATTTATCCCTTTTGTTTTAAAAACATTTTGAAACAAATAGTTCACTTCTTAAGTTATGAGTATCACTCTTTCCTCCTTTGATACTAATTGGTCGTTAGTTCTTCTTCAAGATGTCCGCTCTCTCAGCTCAGTCCGCACTGTCATTCTTCAAGTTTATTTTGTTTTTTGTTAAACTCCTTCTTGGCTTTACTGAAAGAGCCAGAAAGAGAAACCACCCTTGATCTCCAGTCCTTACAGCCTGTGAGCCTGTTGCTTTAAGGTCAGATCTCTTTTTTTTTCCCTGTCTCCTTCTCGCCGCTATCTGACAGGGGAGGTGAATTCTCCTTTCGGTCTGGGGCCTCTCCTCTTATTTACTCTTCTGTGAAATTCTCCAGAAAGATTTCACCATCCGGAGCACTTACAAGAATTTGCTGAGTGTTTCTCTGCCAGGTTAGTTGAATCGCTGTCCCACTGGCTCACCGCTATTTTTGACAGCTGTCATTTCTTCACGGCCGCCATAATGGGCCGTCTCCTTTACCCGGCTTTCTCCTAGGCTTTCCTGCTTTCTGCAGCTCAAACCGCCATCCTGAGCGCCTCTGCTTCTAATTGCTAGCATTATTATGAACCAACACCATATCGGAAGTCAGCATGCCCGAACATTTGCCATGGATGGCTCGTCTGAGTTTCAGTAATGTTTCACAGTAGATTTCTGAATTGATGGTCGAACCACACTCCATGAACTTTACTAGCAGTACTCCTTTGGCATCTTGACATTTGGTGGGATTTTCTATGGCACCACTTCCGGTATGGTGTTGATTCACGATAATGCTCGCCTGCATACTGCTAGACACACCCAAGAACCTTTGAAGCAGCTCCATTGGGATGTTTTTGATCACCCCATAGTCCAGATTTGGTGCCGAGCAACTCCTACTAAGGAATTTCAAAACTTTTAAGACATTATGACAAGTGCCTCAATCTGAATGGCGATTATGTTAAAAAGTAATGTAACGTTAGTTTTCTAATGTTTTTAATAAAAGTTGTGTATCTGTGTCTGTCATTGATAACTAAATGGAGGTTTATTTCCGAAATGCTCTCATTGTAACTCACAGACTATATGCAATACTTTGCCAAGCTTTTCACTTCTCTTTCTGTCTATTAATATACTGTAAGCTGGATGGTGAAAAATGAGCAGCAGATGATGTTTGGCCATGAAACATCATTAACAGATCCATTCAGGTCTGCAATAATGCAGGAGAGGTTCCATATGGAAACCTCAGGTGGTCATAAAATATTGCATTGCAGAAAGCTTTCCCATTCTGGAAACCTATGTGAGGAGTACCACATACTACTATGGGTAAACAAATGCCATTTTAAATATTTTTTTTAAAAAAAGATTAAAGATTTTTCATTTCTCTTCCACATCTATGTAGCCCATGTGATTTTTTTCTTTTACAAAATTCTTTCACTATCCATGAAAAAAGCATAAAATGTAAATCCTCTTTCACAGCAAATGAAGGATTTCACAAAAAATCAGGGACAGAATTTGGCACAGCAATATTTATTTATTTATTTATTTATTTATTTTGTTACATTTATATACCGCCCTTTCCCGAAGGACTCAGGGCGGTTTACAGGGTAATTAAAAACCAAGATACAAAAGTTAAAAACAAATTGTAAAAAATTATATTTGTCCCTGTATAAATAAAACCCCAATTAAAATAAGATTAATCCTCAGCCTGGGCCAGAGAGCTCGAAAAGCCAGGTCTTCAGGTCCTGGCGGAATGAACGGAGGTCGGGGGCAGTCCTCAGCTCCACTGGCAGCTGGTTCCAAAGGGCAGGCGCCCCCACTGAGAAGGCCCTATGCCTGGGTGTCATCCGCCGGCAATCTCTTACCGGTAGCACCCTGAGAAGACCCTCCCTGTGGGAGCGCACTGGACAAAGGGAACTTGATGCCGGCAGCAGGTGTTCCCTCAGATATCCCGGACCCAAGCCATTTAGGGCTTTATAGGTCATCACCAGCACCTTGAATCTCACCCGGAGGGCAACCGGAAGCCAATGCAGCTCGCGGAGTAGAGGTGTTACATGGGAGTATCGGGAGACCCCCATCACAACTCGCATGGCCGCATTCTGCACCAGCTGAAGCCTCCAAGTGGTCCTCAAGGCAGCACCATGTAGAGAGCGTTGCAGTAGTCTAAACGGGAGGTCACGAGCGCATGAGTGACTGTGCGTAGGGCATCTCGGTCCAGATAGGGTCGCAACTGGCACACCAGGCGAACCTGGGCAAAAGCCCCCCTGGTCACGGCTCCTATATGGTCTTCAAAATTGAGTCGTGAATCCAGGAGGACGCCCAAGTTGCGAGCCCTATCAACGGGGGGTAACACCTCACCCCCCATCGTTAGAGATGGAATAGTCTGGTTGACCCGAGATGCCGATATGCACAGCCACTCAGTCTTGGTGGGATTGAGACGAAGCCTGTTTCTCCCCATCCAGACCTGGACCGCCTCCAGGCACCAGGACATCACGGCGAGGGCATCGCTGGGTTGGTTCGGGGTGGAAAGAAAAAGTTGGGTATCATCAGCGTACTGATGATACCCCACCCTGAAACCACGAATGATCTCACCCAGCGGCTTCATATAGATGTTGAACAGGAGGGGCGAGAGAACTGACCCCTGAGGAACTCCACAAATGAGAGGCCTCAGGGCGGATCTCTGCCCTCCCGTCAACACCGACTGCGAACGGCCCAGGAGATAGGAGAACCACTGTAAAACGGTCCCTCCCACTCCCAACCCCCTGAGACGCCGCAGTAGGATACCATGGTCGATGGTATCAAAAGCAGCTGAGAGATCTAATAGGACCAGGACAGAGGAGCAACCCCTGTCCCGAGCCCTCCAGAGATCATTCACCAGCGCGACCAATGCCATCTCCGTGCTGTATCCGGGCCTGAAACCCGATTGGTACGGGTCCAGATAATCAGTTTCCTCCAGGAACAGAGGAAGCTGATGCGCCACCACACTCTCAACAACCTTCGCCAAAAAGCGAAGGTTGGAGACTGGACGATAGTTATTTAAAACAGCTGGGTCCAGGGCAGGCTTCTTGAGGAGGGGTCTCACCACCGCCTCCTTCAAGGTGGCAGGGAAGACACCCTCCTTCAAAGAAGCAGTTATTACTGCGTGGAACCAGCCTCGTGTCCCCTCCCAGGCCGCATAAGCTAGCCAGGAGGGGCACGGATCCAACAAACAGGTGGTGGTGCTCAGCCTCCCCATGATCCTGTCCACATCATCAGGGGAAACAGGATCGAACTCAGTCCAGATAACATGCTCAAGACCGTCCGATTCCTCCACATCAGACTCTGCCCAGTCAGAGTCCAGACCGGTCCGGATCTGAGCGATTTTGTCCGCCAGATGATGACTAAACTCCTCGGCTCGTCCCTGTAAGGGATCCTCCCTCACCTCCTGATTAAGGAGGGAGCGAGTTACCCTAAGCAGGGCGGCCGGGCGATTATCTGCGGACGCGATAAGGGCAGCAAAGTAGTTCGACTTCGCCGTCCTTATCGCCGCAAGATAAGACCTTATAAAGGTTCTTAACTGCAATCGGTCAGATTCGGATCGGCTGGACCTCCAACCGCTCTCTAGACCTCGTCTCCGATGCTTCATCTCCCGGAGCTCCGCAGAGAACCATGGAGCCCAATGGGATCTGCACCGGGTCAGAGGTCGCAAGGGTACAACACAGTCAAGTGCCCCGGCGGCAGCCCTTTCCCAGGCATCCACCAGGACATCGACTGGGCTGTGGGTAAGGGTGATGGGTATAGGCCCAAGCGCCCTCTGGAACCGTTCCGGGTCCATTAGGCGCCTGGGGCGGAACCACCTGGTCGGTTCCGCAGCCCAGCGGCGGGGGGTGGCATAACGGAAGACCAGCCGCAGGAGGTAATGATCTGACCATGACAGGGGAGCGATGGTTGGTGAACCCCCTCCCAGATCATCCAGCCACTGTCCAGATAGGAACACCGGGTCGAGAGTATGATCCCCCACATGAGTCGGGCCCTCAATAACTTGGGTCAGGCCCATGGCCGTCATGGAGGCCATGAACTCCCGAGCTAACTCAGACGACCCTCCCAGTGAAGGCAGGTTGAAGTCACCCAGAACTATAAGCCTGGGGAACTTCACCGCCAGCCCTGAGAGAGTGTCGAGCAGCTCGGGCAGGGCTGTTGCCACACAGCTGGGCGCCAGGTATGTGAGCAACAAGCCCAACTGAGCCCGAGGACCACATCTCAAGAGGAGGGATTCACTCCCGGCCATCTGGACAATGGTGGCCTCCCGTGGGCATAGAGTCTCCCGGACAACCACCACCACCCCACCACCCCTGCCCTGAGCCCGTGGCTGGTGTAGCACCCGGAAACCTGGAGGGCATAACTCGGTCAGAGGCACCCCTCCCTCCAAGGCCAACCAAGTCTCCGTAATGCACACCAGATCCGCACCTTCCTCCTCGATCAAATCATGAATGAGGGGAGCCTTGTTAACAACGGATCTGGCGTTAAAATAAACCAGCCTGAGCTCAGGGACCTGATCACCCTCGTCCCCGGGTAAGAGGGTGCTAACCGGAGGGTCGGAGTGCGCCACCGCTCGGAGACAGCGGGGGCGTGATCTCAGATGTTGATATGGCCCTCCGTGCAACCACCTGCTGCCATTCCCTATCGTTGTGGGGATTTGAAGCCCCACCCCAACATTCACAGAACCAGCAGCCGCCTCCCCCAACCCCGTCCCATCAGGACCCCTAACAGGCCCAGACTGAGTGCCGGTTAAAAATTCCCTCCCCACCCTCCTCCCCCTCCCCCTCCCTAACCTTTTAAAATAACCGGCTAAAAATGTATCAGGGGCCTCTTAGCACGTCTCAACTCGAGGCCCCTATCTAAGCCCAGCCACCTCTCGGAGTCCCAACAATTGGGCTCGTCATTAAGGGGAGTGTGGAAACAGGTGGTAGGTCGCGCCCAGGAGGGAGAAAACCCCCTGAGGGCATACAGATCAGCTTCGGAATAATGGAAACAAACCATGCAGCACTAAAATGTCCACATAGGGCAGATGTTACAGATAAGTCCAAAGGGTAGTTCGATGGAGTATTGTTATAGATGAAATATTAAATCCAGTAGGCATGTCTCTCAATCCACTAGACCATCTCAGCTCTCACCTGAGATGGCAATCAAAAGGAAGCCCCAGCCGTCCTCTCACTCCGGCTGAGGAGTCCAATCTGGGGTGGAGAGAAGAAGGAGTCCTGGGCCAAGCCCACCCCAACTGGTCTCTCACACCAGTGAGGTGGTCAATGACCAGTCCAAGACCGTCCTCCCACCACAGTCAAGTCCCAAGCCAAACTGGTCTGTCCATGGGGAGGTCTTGATTCCATCCGGGCATGGAGATAGCCATAGTACCTGCCTGCCAGCACAGAAAGCAAGCCAGGCCTCTGCCGATCTTCGGGTCGCCGGCCACTGCCACCAGTCTGGGGGGGAGGGCAAAAACATTCTCTCCCCCAAGCGCCCGCCCGCCAATCCAAATGATATTCCAGCGGCGGAGAAAGGCATTCCCGGCAGCTATCTAGTATCCGGGCATTCACCAACACGTCCGCCGAGGCCGATGTCCAGGCCCACAATCCACTGCCGCCATCCGGGAGGAGAGGGAGGCTCTGTGCCGCCGAGGATGGCGCCTGCCAGCTGACAGCCCTGATCGAATCTCCAGCCGGTGGGATCGTCACCGCCGCCCCTCCGAACGAGCAGAGGGTATCCACGACGAACGGACAGGAGAGGAAAGGCAAGCAAAGGACGCCCACAGCATTTGCAGCATTCCAGCATTGCTCGGCAGGCCGGCAGGCCGGCAACATCCAAAGCACCGCTATTCCGAAGGGGGGGGCTCAGCGCCGCCGAGAACAGCGCCCAGCAGCCGTTTCTGCATCCCCCAGCCCCCGGAGTCGCCCCATCATACCGTGCCGCGGCTGGGCCTCCCTAAACTGACCCATTTAGAGCCCTTGTGGAGCGCCCGAAGCTCAAACTGTGGCCGCCGCCATCTTGGGCAGAAAAAAAAATATTTAAAGGTTGACAGGAAAAATAAATAAGACAATATGTCAAATAAGCTGTCCCAAAACTGTAATAAAAGTTAGCTATTACTACGAATACTACACCAAGTTTCTTTAATGTGATTAGAATAAGCTAAAAATAATTTCTGTAGAATCCCAATATTTCCCATAGTAAAAAAGCGAGCCGAACTAATATTACTTGATGTAACAGGAAGATTACAGTTCTGACTTAAATTTTATTGTTAACAGTGCCACAACATCCTATTATCTTCTTCATTATATGGCATCAATTCAATACATTTTTCCTCTCCTCTCAACATTATAGTCATGCTACTGAATAAATCAATTCACTGAATTTAGAAATAATTAAAGTAGTTCTTTGAAGGGAGATATATTTTAAGATGTTGTTAGCTTTAAAATGTGTTCGGCAATTCAAACATAAAAGCAACTAGAGTTAAAATCAATGGAATAGTAGTCTAAATATACCTATATACCTATAGTTAGACTGTGCCCACAAAATAATTTTTTTCTTCATCATTCCATTAAAAATACCAGTTACTGTAATCTAGTAATTAAATATCATCCAGGTTGAGGAAACATTTTCTTCATTTTAAACAAACAGTAACTCCAGTAGTCAGGGACTCCAGCAAAAAATCAATCAAATTGCTAAATATACTGTAGTAAGTACATCAATCTTCACTAAGAAATATAGCAATTTCAGCATTTAAAAGCGTGACTAAAATGTTTCCTTGCCTTAAACAACTACTAAATATATTTATAAGAATTGGAAATGTTTTCATTTTTTCTAGATATTTATTTCATGTCTAAAATTTGTGAGTCCCAGAGTTGTCAAAGTCAGAAATTTAATAAGTTTCTTGTACTAGATCAAATGAACTTAAATGATCCTGGGAATTGAAAGTAAAAACATTCTACAGGTAGATCTGTCCAAGTTACGACAGATCTTCAAAACCTTCGAACGTTTTTTATGACCTGGATTTGATGACCATCACTACTATACCCCTGCAGTCAAATTCCGGAGGTACAACAACTGACATTTTGCAGTCACATTAATAGAATAGAACAGGTCTTCTAGTCCAGCCCCCGCTCAAGCAGAAGAATCTATACTATCTCAGACAAGTGACTGTCCAATCTCTTCTTAAAAACCTCCAATGATGGAGTGCCCATGATTTCTGAAGGCAAGCTGTTCCATTGGTTAATTGTTCTCATTGTTAGGAAGTTTCTCCTTAATTCCAGGTTGCTTCTCTCTCTGATCAGTTTTCAACCATTGTTTCTGGTCCTGCCCTCTCATGCTTTGGAGAATAATTTGACTCCCTCTTTTTTGTGGCAGATACTGGAATACTGCTATGTCACCCCTATTTCTTCTTTTCTTTAGATTAGCCAAATCCAAGTCCTGCAGCCATTCTTCATAAGTTTTAGTCTCCAAGCCTTTGATCATCTTAGTTGCTCTTCTCTGAACTTTTTCCAAGATCTCAACATCTTTTTTGTAGTATGGTGACCAAAATTGGTTGCAGCGTTCCAGGTATGGTCTCATTAGGGTTTTATAAAGCGGTACTAATACTTTGCATGATCTTTATTCTATGCCTCTGTTTATACAACCTAAGATTGTATTAAGCTTTTTTGGCTACAGCTGCACACTGCTGGCTCATAGTCAAGTGATCATCCACTAGGACTCCAAGGTCCCTCTCACAGTTACTGTTTTTGAGCCTGGTCTCACCTAATCTGTACTTATATCTTTGATTTTTCCTGCCTAAATGTAAAACTTTGCTTTTCTCCACATTAAAACTCATTTTGTTGGATAGGACCCATTGTTCAAGTTTGTCAAGATCTTTTTGGATCCTGAGTTTGTCTTCTGAGGTGTTGGCTACTCCTGCCAATTTAGTGTCATCTGCAAATTTGATGAGTTTCCTTTCTATTCCCTCATCTAAGTCATTAATGAAGATATTGAAGAGTACTGGGCCTAAGACGGATCCTTGTGGTACCCCACTGCTTACTTCTCTCCATGTGGATGTACTAACATTGAAGACTACTCACTGAGTACAGTTTGTCAGCCAGCTACAAATCCATCTGGTGGTGATGTTGTCTATTCCACCTTTTTTAGCTTAACAAGCAGTGGATTGCAGTTAATTTTGTTGAATGCCTTACTGAAATCTAAGTATATTATGTCCATAGCATTTCGTTGCTCTACTAATTTGGTCACTTTATCAAAGAATGAAATAAGATTGGTTTGGCATGATCTGTTTTTAACAAACCCATGCTGGCTACCAGTTATAACTTTGTTTGCTTCTAATTGTTTGCAGATCTGTGTTTTGATTATCTTTTCCAGGATCTTCCCAGGTACTGATGTTAGACTGACTGGTCTGTAGTTTCCTAGGGTCTGTTTTTGTTTTTTCTTTCTTGAAGCAATAGGAATCCTATTGGTTAATTAAAAGAATATTACAAGACAAGACTCAAAGATTCTTCTGTTGGTTCACTTAAAAATAAAATGTCGCAAATTTGTTTTCAAGTTGAAGCAAGTATTAGCCAACTAAACATGCCAAAATAAGTGGTTAATGTTTAAGAAGATGAGCAGTGTATTTTTGCTGCTAAATTAGACAGCTGCTGTGAATTACTTCTCATGCTCTTTTTGCACAAGTAATTTCCTCCTGCTAGTTCTAAAGTGACTTGGATATGTAAGTAATTAACTCCACCACCTTTTATCTTCCAATAAAAGCATCAATTTTACTTGCTTGCATTCAATTCTCAGTACCAGTTTTTCCCCCCCGAACTCTTTTTGTAAAGTAATATCAAATATAGAGCCTCATTTTAGAGCACCTGAAATAAGCTTTAATGTCTATTTTGCAATTAGTAAGTTATGTGATGACATCTGAGTTCCATTTTAAAAAAGACTATTATTTTGTGAAATCCTCTGCTGAACTAATACAGTGTTGGGTAGGGGGCAGAGTGGATCACACAACCATGGGCTTGGCTGGCCCCATAAAAAATAACACTGCCTGTTTTAACTAATGCTAAATTGCTATCTTGGTTTTTTTTTACATTTTGAAATTTTGTAATGTCATAATCTTGTAATTTTTAAATCTTAAGATTAATTTTTGTATCTTAATGTTAATTTATACATTGTTTATATATTGATTATATTAAATACCTCTAGAGCCTCTCTCTGGGGGAGATGGGTGGTTTAAAAATATGAAATATAAATAAATGATTTCAGTTTTTAAAACACGTTTTCTGCATTCTGCCTTAAATCCAAAATTAAGAGAAAATAATTTTTTAATACTGACAGAAATTGAACAGATTTAAAAGTTTCTGCTAGCAGATCTCTACTTTTAGAAAACTGTTGCTGGAGAAATTTTAAAAAAAACCTGATAATCACAGATTGTTTCTCCCCCCCCCTATAATTCTCTGCCCCTTCATGGATTACTGCCTGGTCGTGGTGAAGGGTTTTGCATAATTCAATGAAGCTATGAGCTATGCCGTGCAAGGCCACCCAAGATGGACAGGTCATAGCAGAGAGTTCTGACAAAACGTGATCCACTGGAGAAGGAAATGGCAACCCACTCCAGTATCCTTGCCATGAAAACCCTATGGACACGACAAAAAGGCAAAATGATATGACGCTGGAAGATGAGCCCCTCAGGTCAGAAGGTGTCCAATATGCTACTGGGGAAGAGCAGAGGGCTAGTACTAATAGCGCCAGAAAGAATGAAGCGACTGGGCCAAAGCCGAAAGGACGCTCAGCTGTGGATGTATCTAGTGGTGAAAGGAAAGTCCGATGCTGTAAAGAGTTTTTCTCTATAAGAACCTGGAATGTAAGATCCATGAATCAAGGAAAGCTGGATGTGGTCAAACAAGAGATGACAAGACTGAACATCGACATCTTAGGAATCAGTGAACTAAAATGGACAGGAATGGGTGAATTTAATTCAGATGACCATCATGTATACTACTGCAGACAAGAATCCCTCAGAAGAAATGGAGTAGCCTTCATAAACAATAAAAGAGTAGGAAAAGCAATAATGGGATACAATCCCCAAAATGAGAGAATGATCTCAGTTCGAATCCAAGGCAAACCATTCAATATCACAGTAGTCCAAGTCTATTCCCCAAACAGCGGTGCTGAAGAGGATGAAATTGACCAGTTCTATGAAGCCCTACAGCACCTTATAGAACTAACACCAAATAATGATGTCCTTATCATCATGGGGGTTTGGAATGCTAAAGTAGGAAGCCAAAAGATAACCGAAATAAAAGGCAACTTTGGCCTTGGAGTACAAAATGAAGCACAGGCTGATAGAATTTTGTCAAGAGAATATGATGGTCATAGAGAGCCTTGGTGGAGCAGTGGGCTAATGCCTCCTTAAGTAACACCAGCTGCCTGCAATTAGTGCAGGTTCACATCCCACCAGGCTCAAGGTTGACTCAGCCTTCCATCCTTCCGAGGTAGGTAAAATGAGGACCCAGATTGTTGGGGGCAATTAAGCTGACTTTGTAATAATGCCGCTTGGTGTGTGTGTGAAAGCCCTAATAAGCAGGCATATACATAGAATGAAGGCTACTGCTAAGATATGCCCAATTGAATGCAGAATTCCAGAGAATAGCTAGAAGAGATAAGAATGCCTGCTTAAATGAACAGTGCAAAGAAATAGAAGAAAACAATAGAATAGGGAGGACCAGAGATCTGTTCAAGAAAATTGGAGAGATGAAGGGAACATTTCATGCAAAAATGGGCATAATAAAGGACCAAAATGGCAGGAATCTAACAGAGGCAGGAGAGATCAAGAAGAGGTGGCAAAATTACACAGAAGAACAATACAAGAATGATCTTAACGTCCCTGATAACTATGATGAGGTGGTCACTGATCTCGAGCCAGACATCCTAGAATGTGAAGTGAAGTGGGCCTTAGAAAAGCTGAGCAACAACAAAGCTAGTGGAGGTGACAGTATTCCAGCTGAGCTATTCAAAATCTTAAAAGACGATGCAGTAAAAGTGCTACACTCAATTTGCCAGCAAATTTGGAAAACTCAACAGTGGCCAGAGGATTGGAAAAGATCAGTTTACATTCCAATTCCAAAGAAAGGCAGTGCCAAAGAATGTTCAAACTATCGCACCATTGCACTCATTTCTCATGCTAGTAAAGTTATGCTTAAAATCCTACAAGCTAGACTCCAGCAGTATGTGGATCGAAAACTACCAGAAGTACAGGCAGGATTTCGAAGAGGCAGAGGAACTAGAGATCAAATTGCCAACATACGCTGGATCATGGAGAAAGCTAGGGAGTTCCAGAAAAACATCTACTTCTGCTTCATTGACTATGCTAAAGCCTTTGATTTTGTGGATCACAACAAACTGTGGCAAGTTCTTAAAGAAATGGGAGTATCAGACCATCTTATTTGTCTCTTGAGAAACCTATATGCGGGTCAAGAAGCAACAGTGAGAACTGGACACGGAATCACTGATTGGTTCAAAATTGGGAAAGGAGTCCGGCAAGGCTGTATACTGTCACCCTGCCTATTTAACTTATATGCAGAGCACATCATGAGAAAGGCAGGGCTAGATGAATCAAAAGTTGGAATTAAGATTGCCAGGAGAAATATCAACAACCTAAGATATGCAGATGATACCACTCTAATGGCAGAAAGTGAAGAAGAACTAAAGAGCCTCTTTTGCGGGTGAAGGAGAGTGCAAACATTGGGTTAAAACGTAACATTAAGAAAACCAAGATCATGGCATCCGGCCCTCTCAATTCCTGGCAAATAGATGGGGAAGAAATGGAGGTAGTGACAGATTTTATTTTCCTGGGCTCCAAGATCACTGCAGATGGGGACTGTAGCCAAGAAATTAAAAGACACTTGCTCCTGGGGAGGAAAGCAATGGCAAATCTAGACAGCGCACTAAAAGCAGAGACATCACCCTGTCAACAAAAGTGTGTATAGTCAAGGCTATGGTCTTCCCAGTTGCAATGTATGGCAGTGAACATTGGACCATAAGAAAGGCTGAGCGCCAAACAATTGAGGCCTTTGAACTATGGTGCTAGAGAAGACTCCTGCGAGTCCCTTGGACTGCAAGGCGATCAAACCGGTCAGGCCCAGAGGAGATCAACCCTGACTGCTGTTTAGAAGGCCAGATCCTGAAGTTGAAACTCAAATACTTTGGCCACCTAATGAGAAGGAAGGACTCACTGGAGAAGAGCCTAATGCTGGGAAAGGTTGAGGGCAAGAGAAGAAGGGGACGACACAGAATGAGGTGGATGGATGGAGTCACTGAAGCAGTAGGCATGAGGTTAAATGGACTCCAGGAGATGATACAGGAAGGCCGGAAGGGTCGGACACAACTTCACAGCTAACAACAACAATAATTCTCTGAAAAACTGGTTGAAGATTCTTTGGAACAGTCTTAAAGTCCGTATAATATAGAGCAAAATTGTCATAAATCAAAATATTATGTTAATTTTAAAAGAAACCAAAATAACATAACATAGACTAAATGGAAGTTACTTGTGAATTTGCCTTTGTGTCACTTGGAGTGTATACACCAAGGACGTTCAGTATAAATATTGACATCAGTTGAAACAACCTCCCCTTTATAAAAGTATCAGTCTCTAATAATGATAACTTTATTTTTAGATTTTTGAAATGCCAATTCAGGGAGAGACTTCAGTATTAACATGCTGAATAATTTCATTGCATTTTATGTCTTATTTCAGTTTTATTAATAATGGTAGGCTTATGTATTTTATTGTCAAGCTTTCTAACCCAAGGACCATAATAAAGGTTTGACTAGAGAAGAAACTCATTAACATCTGCAGCAATTAAAATTACTTATAATTATTTGTACTAAACACATTAAAAAGCCAACTCTCAAAGTAATTTCACAAACACACATATATTATACTGGATTGTACAGGTTGGAGAATCATTTCTTTTTTCTCCACTACAGTTCAGTTCTTCTTCTCTTCTACCCTCCCAAAAATTGTTCTGTAGAAGGAATATTTACACATCTGTGGTGATTCACCTCATGAAGATATGATTTCCAACTTACTACATTAAACAATAAATATCCTTTTGATTTTAGTGGACCATGGTCTTTCCATGTAAATTATGTTTCTGTTATATTTCATAGTAAATTATTTGATCTACTTAAAAACAAAATTGAATTTTTACTTGATTCTGTCAAGATATTAAAATCCAGAGTATATGCACATTAGAAATGATTTTTGACTTATAAAAATACATTTCAATTTTTTGAAAACAAGACATACTTATTCTGAATAAAAAACAATAAAAATATCCAAAATAAAAGAACATAACAGCCAAGATACTTGGTCCCTTAGTCAACAGAATCCTTAGTATATGCAGTGTCCCAGACTTGGGAACATAGCCAGGATTTCATGGCCTTACAAAAGTGTAACAGACAGGGGCCATTCTAATCTCTGAAGGGAAGATGTTCCATACTGTAGAGCAAGAGCCACAACAGAAAAAGCCCAACTTCTAGTCCCCACCAGCTGACTCTCATTGGCTGACAGGATCTACAACATGGCTATTCTGCTTGATTTGGTTGCATGGGTAAAGACTATTGGAAAAAAAAGCCTGGGATGGGATGGAATGGAATGGGATGGGATGGGATGGGGTGGGGTGGGGTGGGATGGGATGGGAAGGGATGGGGTGGGGTGGGGTGGGGTGGGATGGGATGGGATGGGATGGGATGGGATGGGATGGGATGGGATAGGATAGGATAGGATAGGATAGGATAGGATAGGATAGGATAGGATAGGATAGGATAGGATAGGATAGGATAGGATAGGATTAGAGCTGGAAGGGACCTTGGAGGTCTTCTAGTCATCTAGAGCAGGGCTTTTTAACCGGTGGTATGTGTACAACTTGTGGTACATTAACGAGTGGCAGGTGGTACACAGTCCTGCCTAGCCAAGTGTAGTTGGGGAGGGAAAGAGCCAGTGCAGCACAGGACTTACTGTGAGAGAGTCCTCTGGAGCTGCAGAGTGGCTGGGGTGAGGCAAAGGCCCCAGGCTCACTTCCGGCTCACCCTCCCCCATGAGAAAGGAGGAGGAGGAGGGGGGTGGAGACAGGAGAGCTAATCTACAACTGCTGTGGTAGCCACCATCTGCTCTAGAATAGATCAGGACTTTTCAACATTTTCACCAATTGTACCACTTTTAGGATATGGCAATATTCGAGTACTACCTAGCAAGGTGTCAAAAACTTGATGACCCCCCCCCCCCAAAAAACCTGTTCAAAGTTGCAATTGCACTGAAATGACCTATGACCATTTTTCACACTTTTGACCATTGCAGCATGCCCAGGGTCATGTGATTTATATTTGGATGCTTGGCAACTGATTCATATTTATGATGGTCACAGTGTCCCAGGGTCATGTGATCCCCTCTTGCAACCTTTTGACAAGCAAAGTCAATGGCAGGGCTACTGGTGGCCAAGTGCTAAGGCGGGACTTCCCTCCCTCCCTCCTTCCTTGCCTCCTTCTTTCTCATGCCCACCTCCTTCTGAAGGAAGTATTTGGGGAAAAAAACATTTTCTCTCTTCCGTATATTCATCAAACAAGGAAAAGCCTCCAGAGACAGAAAAGACAAACTGCTGAGTGAGCTAGCTTAAAAAGGCACATTCCCCTTTAAGAATTAGCTACTGGCTAGAAAGGAAAGTTAAGGAACGCAGCCAGCACTTAAAGAAGAAAAAAAATGTAATAAGTATTGGTTGACGGCTAAGGGAGCCTCCCCAAATGGCTCCATTCATAAGTAAAGGAATGCTACAGGCAAAATCCTTTCAGGAGAAAAATACTTCAAAATCCCTTGCAGCAAAACTTACAGCTAACAATAGCAGAGCAATAGAAGTTAACACATGACATCAGCCATCAGCCAAACAGAAATTGCCAAACACTCCTTAAGAACACAAAGCCCACATTGCACAAATCCCAGAACTTCAAAGTCACAAAAGCATATAAGAATCCTTCCACTCTCCATCTCCCTCCCTTCCTCCCCCGTGCCTCACCTCCAGCCATTGCTGCCTTTTTTCATACCTCTTGAGGGCGACCCCTCCCCCACTACATGTAATAATAATAATAATAATAATAATAATAATAATAATAATAATAATAAACCCTTTATTGTCAAAGTACAACATGTGTACATTGAGATTAGCTGAGCCTCCCCCTGTGCTCCCTCCCCCCAACACACAGTGACAACAAACCCTCCATCCCACCACACTATGTGAACCAACTACACCACACACCGGCATCCCAACTCAATTCTGCATAAGATTATGTCCTATTTAAAAGCCTAACAGCCCACGGATAAAAGCTATTTTTCAGCCTGTTAGTACGGATGGCTATATTCCTATATCTCCTACCGGATGGTAGGAGACTAAAGAGATACCGTCCAGGGTGTGAGTCATCCCTGAGAATCTTCCTCACTCTTCCAAGGCAACGAGCCCTGGCGATATCATCCAGTGGTGTCAGGGAACAGCCCACAATGTCTTGTGCTGTGCTCACTACCCTCTGTAATACTTTCCTATCCGCGGCTGTCAGACCAGCATACCAAACCACAATACCATACGAGAGGACGCTCTTTATAGTAGACTGGTAAAAGAGGGTCATTACCTGTTGTTCTACCCTGTTCTTCCGCAAGACCCTAAGAAAGTGAAGCCTCTGTTGGGCCTTTCTAGCCACCTGAGTTGTGTTAACTTTCCAGGTCAGATCTTCACAGAGGTAGACTCCCAGAAATTTAAAGGAGGAAACTCTCTCTACACAGTTCTCTCCGATGTAAAGTGGGGCAGGTTCCTCCTTTTTTCTCCGGAAGTCTAACACCATCTCTTTCGTCTTGCCGATGTTTAGGTGCAACTTGTTTCTTGCCTGTTTGCTGCTGCCAGCAGTTGTAGATCAGCTCTCCTGTCTCTGCCCCTCTCGTCCTCCTCCTTTCTCATGGGGGAGGGTGAGCCATGAGTGAGCCTGGGGCCTTTGCCTCACCCCAGCCACTCTGCAGCTCCAGAGGACTCTCTCACACTAAGTCCTGTGCTGCACTGGCTCTTTCCCTCCCCCACTACACTTGGCTAGGCAGGACTGTGTACCACCTGCCACTCATTAATGTAACACAAGTTGTAAACATACCACCGGTTGAAAAGCCCTGATCTAAAGCTTTAAAGATGACAACTAACATTTTGATTTGATCCCAGAAACACAACTGTAACCAATGCAGCTCACACAGAAGTGGTGCTATGTGTGCTATCTGGCATCATTTACTATCTTGAGTAGTCATACTGTATTCTGTACCGGTTGGAAGTAGAATGCTCTTCATTTACAGCAACCTTATTTTGTAACTAGAGCTACAAATAAATAAGTGGCTTCACCAAAAACATATGACCAGAATTTTTAGAGAAATGGCTTTATGAAATTGCCCTCCTCTCAACTTTCTCTACATAACTTAATTGGGTTACTAAGGCATTTGCAAGGGAGTAAACTGCTCATTCTTTTCCCATCCACTGCAAAAAAAAGAGAGTCATATTAAACTACTTTCAAATAAATTGCCTATGGGATATTGAGAGATATATTTAATCAGTTGCTTCAATTGCTCCGGTAGGAGTTTGTTTTTGCTTTTTTAAAGATTTAACTAAATAATAAATAAGTGCAACAGGAATAAACTTCCTGCCATATTTTTCTATAGCCATTTAGTGCCTCCAGAGTAACAATTACGGCTTTCTGGAAAGGCAAAATGGTATTGATCCTAATTCCTTCCTCCCTACAACAAAATGTAGTCTAATTCCCAACACAAAAAAGCAATTTCCAAAGAAATTAAAAACAACTTGTCCTAGTGCATATGTCTGTTTAAAACACTAAAGTGCTTTTAATGTCACATATCTCAAATGGATCTAAATACTGCCAGCAGGATTCAAAAAAGTGTGCCAAAGTTTTTTGGGGCTAGAAATCAATTTCACCTTAAAAAGAAATATTTCCTAGAATGCTTCTTAGGATATATATCTCCAAATAAGTATTTAAATAAAGGCTTTTTCAGCAAGTGGAGTCCTTTGGGATTGTGGTAGGATATAAATGTGACAAATAAATAAATAAATCATGAAGAAATATACAACTCTGAATGCATTTCCACTTATATTTCATTGTGTGATTTTTAGCAAAAAACTATCATAACATCTCTATAATGGAAAAAATGTGAGATGCAAAGTAAACAACACCCTGCCTATTTTTAAGATTAGTAAGAATGGCTAATTATGCTACATATATTTATATTAAAAATGATTCTGACATTTTGTAATGTTAATTATATATGCATATAGACAAGTTTTGAATTATCAAAACCTAACTAAAATATTGTCATATATATGAAAATTAAATCATTCTTCTCCACATCAAATTTTAGTTCTTCCATAAAGATTTGCTTCCTTTCATCCTATGTTTATTTTATCTTCTTTATCTTTTTTCCTTTGAAAAGAAAAAATATAGTTGCTAAGTTTTGACTGAATTCAGAAAACAACTGAACAAGTATCCTTCTTTGGCCATTTTGTGTCAGTCCATTTGAAAGAACTATGTGAATCCAAAGCAGTTTGCAAACAGCAAAGGAATAGATTCTAGTTCTGGATTTCAGTAGGATCTCAAGCAATATGCTACTCAGTCCCTCACTACATCAAGATTAAAAGAGTCATATGATTTCCAACTGAATAATGTAGACAGCCATAACCTAAGAGATCATCACTTGTCTTCCATACTGTTGTACAGTATGGCAGGACCATCAGGGATCATCCATAAGTGTCAACGGAATGAGTGCTATGTTCTATAGGTGTAGCAAAGCAAAACAACTTAGAAAAGCAAATTCTGCTACATTTTGTTCCTGCAAATTAAATCTAGAATGAATATGAAGAGTTTCTTCCCAAATACCTATTCTCAAGAGAGAGAATTAAGCTTTGTATGGCATTAGATACCTGGTGATAAAGTTCTAGGTCTGTGTGTGTGTGTGTGTGTGTGTGTGTGTGTGTATGTGTGTGTATATATATATATATATATATATATATATATATATATATATATATATATATGTATGTATGTATGTATGTATATATATGTATGTATATATATGCAGAGTGAGCGCCTGTTACTCGTCCCAGCTTCTGCCCACCTAGCAGTTCGAAAGCACGTAAAAATGCAAGTAGAAAAATAGGGACCACTACGGTGGGAAGGTAACAGCGTTCCGTGCGCCTTTGGCGTCTAGTCATGCCGGCCACATGACCACGGAGACGTCCTCGGACAAGCGCTGGCTCTTCGGCTTGGAAACGGAGATGAGCACCGGCCCCTAGAGTCGGAAACGACTAGCACGCATGTGTGGGGGAACCTTTACCTTTTTTAAGCAACTTAAACTTGAAGAACTGAAAGAAATTATTGCCATGCAGTTGAAGAAAATTTCAGGTGAGTGTATCTATTTTTAGCACACCTGTTTACTACTTATGAAGAATAATTTATTTTGACATTGTGAAAATTTTCTGATGTTATTTTATGAAATAGTAAAAATATTTTAATAAAATACTATTATATATCTGTCTTTTTTAAAAAAATGTTTATAGTTTTTCTTAAAAAAATAATAGTATTAATAATAATTTGCTTTTTGGACGTGTTTAAAAAGAGATAATGAACCAGTAATATTCAATTTATTAGATCTCCTCAGAAGCTTAGTTCTGAACAGAAAACAAGAACCAAAAAAATAAATAGCAATAAAAATACTAATTAAGAATGTTTTGAGGAAAATGCTGCAGACTGACTACAAGTCTATGCACAGGAAATTAATTCTGTAGATGATGTAGAAAAGATGGCTTATAAAGTTAATGAGATATTACTTAAGGCAACAGAAACAATTAGTTTTTTAACAGTGAAGGTAAACTAAACATTCTGCCATTAAATATAATGATACTAATTAAAAGTGAAATGAAAAATAAAACATGAATATATATGAAAAATTCAAGAGCAAAAAAAGCAAAGAGTTAAAACAGGTGAAAAGAGGTAATAATCCATCAGCCACAATTGTTTTAATCAATAATGATAAGATTTAAAGTCTGCCCTTCATGTTTTCAGGAAGACAATAAAGAGAATAGTCCTCTGACTTTTTAAAAAAATGTCTAAATCAGTAGTTCTCAAACATTTTGGTGTCAGGACCCCTTTACATTCTTAAAAATGACTAAGGACCCGAAAGAGCGGTAGTTTATGTGGATTATATCTATATTTACTGTATTAGAAATTAAAACTGAGACATTTTAAAGTATTTGTCTTCATAGACCCCAATTATTAGCTCCTGCTGAAAAATTAAACCAATGGTTTCATATAAAAAATTGAAATAACAATATAATACAACTGGTTGGATGTAAGAAATTTTTAAGAACACACAGCAATGCTTATATTTTTTTTTAAAAGGAAGCAAATCAAAAAACAAAAGGAACCAAATCTACTTCATAGTTCTTACACAAAAGTTATACATGAACCTTTCTTAAAATAAAATGTTACAAGAAGTTGTCAGTTCCTTAATTAGTAACCTCTAGGGTTGTAATTTGAAACTGAGATATAATATCTCTAATATATATCTGCTACAGCTATACAAAGCCCTTAAAGAAATACTTTGCAATATACACTAAAGCAATCACATACTTAGAATACTCAGCACAGTTGCTTTATACTTTTTCCTCGGTTGACTTTTTATGTCTGCATGAACACACATATGCAGAAGATGTAATAAGATGTGGATACCTCAATATTTCACGATGGATTGGTTTCTTCATACCAATGTGCTTCGCAAAGTATATATCTGAATGTTTTGCACAACTAGGCTATCTGTTAAAGCGTTTTAAGTAATAGCTGAAGCTGAACACCACTGGCTGAACACTAAGGCATAGTTTCCAATTATTGATCTGGCTTCACTAATTTGAAAAAGACAGGAAAAGAGAAAAAATATACAAATGCTTAGACAGAATTTAAGTATTTGATAAAGTGTTTGGGGTTTTTTTTAAGAACAACTTAGGCTTAGGGACTTGATTGTAACTAGAGAACTGCAAATTAGATTATCAGTTTTTCAGAGATTCTGATGCCTATATAGCATTATGAACCATTTCTTTTTTCATGACATTTTAAAAATTGCATTCAAATATTTAGATCAAATTCATTACAAAGACCTCATTTAAAGAAAGACTTTGTTCTGGTATATGATATGATATCATATAGATATAAACAGGGCTTTTTTTCCTCATAGAACGCTCAGAACAACATTCTGGCACCTTTTTTGCCAAAAAAAAACCCAACCTCCCTCTGAAAGCCTATTGCTAGGCAATCTTGGCCCTTTTTTATGACTCATGGACTTCAACTCCCAGAAATCCTGAGCCAGCCATGCTGAGGGGAAAGGGAGAGGTTTCCATGCTGAGCCATGCTGGCTCAGGAATTCTGGGAGTTGAAGTCCTTGAGTCATAAAAGAGCCTGCACTAGAAGAGGACATTAAAATTCTTTACAGGATTACTTCTTTATGAACTAAACTTTTAGTATGTAAAACATCTAATTCAAAAAAGCCAACAGGAAAGAACCTCACATTTTTCATCTGCTTCTGTCTTTCGGAAGGTAAAATTAGATAACAATATAATCTATTTCCTATGTTAACATCTCTGCAACAGTATAACAGTTTTGGATGATGGAATTATTTTTTATCTAAGGATAACGAATGATAACAGCTCTTAAATCTGTTATTTTGTTTTATTTTTGCACAAAAATTGTATAATTTGCATTTGCATTCATTTACAAATAGAATATGTTGTTAAAATGTATTGGTGTTGAAATAATTAGTGCACACATATACCTAAAACCAGTTTATTATATTTGGCAATTGTACTAAAAAAAATCTCATTGTCAATCAATATAATTCATTTAATTTGAAATCAAGTGAAAAATTGATTTAAATTATTTTATTAAAACAAATTAATGGCAATTCTTTTATAAGAAGTTGCCTCAAACAGAATGAGTTTGACATGCCTGCTCTAGATAGTTGAATGCTCCAAAATAAATTCTAGACCAGGCCTGTACATGCAGCCTACCAAGCACCCTTGGACAGAGCACAGACTTTAAAAAAAAAGTAATAAAATCACCACCACTGCCCTGAAAGTCATGTTGCCTAGTGCTTCCATGGCTTACCATGACCACGAACTCCAACACTGTAGATGCTCCTCTAGTCACCAAATCATTGATTAGCCCACCAGCATTCCTTTGCAGACCACAAAGATTTTTAATTTATCAGTGTGGGCCTTTCCCTTCTACAAGTTGCACAGATCTCTTCTAGATTTTCCTCTTGCCTTTCCGAGTTAACTCCTTGGTCTGTCATTGAGCAAGAATTGGCTTTGTAGGGAAGCATATTATCATTTGATGTATATTTAACATATGTTCTACCTTTATTTACTGATTATATAATATTTGTAGCAAATCCACATGGCGAGGTTTGGGGCAACTTACAATATTTTTAAAATCATAAGATTAAAACATAAAAGCAGGGCTTTTTTTCTGCATCGCCTGGCCCGCACCACCGCCGCCCACACCGCACAGCCCTGCCATATAGAGCGGGCCCCACTGCTCCCACAGCACCAGCCGTGCCAGCTCCAGCCTCAGGGGGTAGCCCGCCACCAACACCCCTTGCACCTGTGAACGCAGCAGCGCCGCCCCCCCTGCCTCCCGTGCCCGCCAAGATGAGAGTTCTGGCACCTTTTTTTTAGAAAAAAAGCACTGGATATAAATATGTACATGCATATATATAAACACCAACTTCAATGAGATCCAAATACAACTTAGCAGCTAATATTTCAGTTTCTGTTTTGCAAGAAATATTCATTCATTCTACTTAAGTATACAAGACAATGCCTATGGTTCCAGTTACACAGAGAAAGTAGGAGAGTAGAACTTTTTAATAAAGTGCAACCACAAATAGTTCAGAGTGGGTGGGAAAGCAGGAAACATGACATGGAAAACAGATAAACAAAACAGAATGCTTCATGCACTCCAATTTGCAGGACGGTCTATGACAATTGACAGCAGCTGCCTGGGCACACTCACTTCACTCCAACTCCTGCCCCCCAACTGCAGGTGTCCCTCCCCCACCACTCCTTCCCAAGTTCACCCCCTGTCATTCTTCCCCTGTCGCCTAGCCACAGGCAATTTGCTGCAGGACAAATCTCCCTGGCTGATTTGCCTCACCAAGGGGTGGGACTCTGCCTTCCCATTGGACACAGCATGCAGAGTGGGCCGGGTGAGTTTGCTGTGTGGAGTTCCTCCCGACCAGATACACCTTCCCGGGGGCAGTGAAGCACGCTGCTACTTCCCAAACGAGGGTACTGGGCTTACCATGCCCACCAACCGCCAAGCCACCACCTGGATCCTAAAGGGGAGAGTTTGCCTTACGAGCATGCTCACTTGGCTATTGCTTCACCCAGGACCAGCAGCAACACTGCACATGTCCAGCATGGGTTAATCTGAGTTGTGCAGCAACCAAGCCAGTCATCCAAGCCACAGCCAGATGGACAGGTGGAGAAAGGCCTTTCCCCTGTGCCCCACCCAGCATGGAGGGAGAGGACAAAGCCACCAAGAGCTGTAGCCAGGGGCCATGTGGGGCCTACTGGCCAGACTGTATTGCTTTGGATGGCTAGGAGTGGATAGGCTCCAGGACCCCCCACAGTGAGCAGGCTCCTTCCTCGCACCACCCCAGCCTGGCTGAGTGCTGCCAAAGCTGGAAAAACTAATTCTGGTGAACACGAATGGGCAGCCAGTCGGCAGTGTTTCTGGCAGGGAAGTCCTTGGGTGCCTTGAAGAGGAAGCAGGTAGGCAGTGGGTTGGTATCTTCATCCCTTGAGGCAGCTTCAGCTCTTCCCTGTAGAGGCTCCTTCAGATACTGTACTTCCCATTGCTTTTCCTTTTAAGCCATCAGATTTCTCAGTCTTGGTTCTACCTTCCGCTTTCCTTGTATTATTAGGGCAGGGAAAATTACCTGGAAAAACTTGAACTTGTTTTCCTGCTGCCAGACCTGAAATTCCTTTGTTCACATTGCTCTACCTCAAATGGAACTGACATTTTTTGGAATTCAGTTAACATCTCACCAGACACACACACTCCCCAAGATCAGCCAGAGCATTTTAACTCCCTGCTGAAACTGGCAGCTCTCCTGGCAGGTGCCTTTGCATATCGGCAATGATGGACAAGAGATGTGGCATCCAGCAAGGCAGGTTTAATCTGCTCCTTTGAACCATGTTTGACAATTTCACCCAACAGGAAATCCAGAAAAATACCAGGGAAAGGGGAGGTAGGTCATGCATTGCCAAGACACAAGTATCCACTGTACCAGTCAAGGGCTGCTTATCGCAAGCAGAAGATATATGGACATGCAAAGGCAGCCTTAATTTTCCAGAATATGGTGCAGATGTTCTGCTCTCCGGCTCAAAATCTAATAAGCACGATAAGAGAGGAAAATAAAATGGGAGGGAAGAGGAAAACAAATCCAGAGCAGAATTTCCAAGTGCATATGCTGGGGCTATTAACTGTCCAGCTGGCATTTCCAGAAAAAGAAACTCCTGGGACATATTTTTACCAAAAGTATAATACTTTATTGAAAAACCTATATTGGCACAGAAGAAGCAAAACCAACTCTAGCTTTCCCATGCAAATACATTCATAGTTATTTTTTTCCTTTCCCTTCGAGCCACCCATAGTTCATTATGCTCACCAATCAGTTTTCATTTTTCTATGAGATAACAGCTAGGCATGCTAGGAGTCCTTGAAACTTTTGAGAGAGTTGCTAGAGATGCCTTGGTTGCTTGAATACCATCCCTCGCACCTTTGCGTTCCTTTCTTTGTCGAGATGTGAGCGCCGGGAAAATGTAGATGAAAGGTGAACCAAGTTTAACATGCTAACCCCCCTGGAAAGAAGGATAACCTAGAACACGAATAAACACACATACAAATTATTATGACAAACCAACTGCTGCTGCCTTTGCTACTAGTCATGTTGAGGGTACTTTGTGTGAAATTTCTTAACTAGTCTTTTTTATTATTATAACTTTTATTGGTTTTCTAATATTACAACTACATAATCAAACAGCAATGTGGTGACTGAGTTACAGTAATCCAATTACATAGAAATATGATTAGAACAAATCTCAACCTAATACAGTAAATATTTCCTCTCTTTTCCTCTTTAATATGTCTCATATTTGAATTAACACCATTTTTATTCTAATAATCACATAGAAGCAACTTTCTTACATTTTATCCAGTTTTTAGTTTATATATATCTTATTTATACTAACACTCAATCTTTTAGACAATCAATAATCTAATGTTTAATATTGTTCATTTCCCAATTATAAATGACTCCAATTCCCTTTATCACAATTCCTCATGAAATCTGATGTTCAGGATACACATCTTATCTATTTATGTTGTTGCCATTTACATCAACAAATTAATAATACAGTATATTTTTATTTTCTAATGATTTCCAAATATCTTAAATTAGTAACCAAAAGTTCTTTTATTTCAATGTTTAATACTTCCTCTCTCCTCTTCGTATCTACTATCCTGTATTTAAGCTAGTAATTTTTATTCTTAATGCTACATAAAAACACATTTATTACATTCTTCAATTTTCTTTAGTTTATATAAATTTTAATCACCTTTACATAACCATTATGAACAAATCAATATTCAAATGTAATTATCAATATTTATACTTCTAAATCTTAAATGGCTAAAATTTTCTTTATCTCAATTCATATTCAAATTATGCATCCTGGCTATTCCATTTTAATTCTCATAAGTAGGCCTAATCACCCCAATTCCCTTTATCACAATTCCTCACAAAATCTGATGTTCAGGATATATGTCTTATCTATTTACATTCTTGCCATTTATATTAACAAATTAATAATACCGTATAATATTCTTATTTTCTAGTAATTTCCAAATATCTTAAATTAATGACCAAAATTTCTTTTATTTCAATGTTTAATACTTCCTCCCTCCTCCTCTTTGTATCTATTATCTTGTATTTAAGCTAATAACTTTTATTCTTAATGCTACATAAAAACACATATTACATTCTTCAATTTTCTTTAGCTTATATACAGTATATCTTAATCACCTTTACATGACCATTATTAACAAATCAGTATTCAAATTTAATTATCAATACTTATACTTCTAAATTTTAAATGGCTAAAGTTTCCTTTATCTCAGTTCATATTCAAAGTACACATCTTATCTATTTAAGTCTATTCCATTTTAATTCTCATAAGTAGACCGAAATCCCATTCTTCTTCAGTCTTATTCTAGCTTTCTTTGCCAAATCATCTTCCAACTCCATGCTTTTGAGTCATCAAACAGATCTCCTTGTATTGTTATATTTTTTTATTTGATGTTCAAGATACCATCCAGTCGCCATTTTTTTGAAGGACTAGCCATTCTAGGAGGTCGTCTCTTTGTTTTCCCATCTTGACATGGTTGTCTTAAACTATTTGTTTTCTTTTCTGTCTGTTCTTCTTCTTGAACCACAGGTTCCTTCTGGTTTATATAGAAAAGGTCATAGCGGCAGAGACACCCACTGACAAAATATTAAGCAGGTTTTGGCTTGGGTCTGCTCGGGATGGCAGGATAGGTCCCCAGGACCGGACTTCCAGGCATATTTTGTGAGGAGACATGAACTGTCGGTACACAAAGGATGTCTGTTGTGGGGATGCAAGGTTGTTATACCTGACAAACTACAACAGAGAGTTCTGCAATCACTCCATGAAGGGCACCCTGGGGTGGTACGCATGAAGGCATTGGCTAGGAGTTATTTGTGGTGGCCAGGGTTGGATAAGGCCATCGAAGACCAGGTCGCGGGATGTTATATTTGTCAGAGGTCCCGGCCTGAACAGCCGCATGCACCAGTGCATAAGTGGGAAGCCACACACACACCCTGGTCCAGGGTGCACATTGATTTTGCTGGGCCCTTTCAGGGAAAATTATTTTTTTAGCAGTAGATAGTTACTCAAAATGGTTAGAAGTGGTACCAGTTCATAACATGACCACGGCAGGGATGATCCAGGTACTCAAGGGAATTTTTGCCACACATGGCCTCCCTGACGTATTGGTCTCGGATAACAGGCCACAATTTACTTCTGCGGATTTTCAGGTGTTTACGACAATGTTCGGAATTAGACACGTCATCGCCTCATTCCACCCATCTTCTAATGGCATGGCTGAACGTATGGTGCGCACGATGAAGGATGCTCTGCAGCGCATCATACACAGAGATTGGAAAAGCAGGGTTAGCACAATTTGTGTTGCACCAACACTCAACCCCTTCTACAGCTACTGGAAAGAACCCAGCGGAACTACGCTGGGGAAAAAGACTCATTACAAAATTGGACAGACTACACCCAGACAGAGTAGCAGCAGACTCAAAGTATCCACTGAATCACAGACAATTCACCAATGGAGATTTGATATGGACCAGGAATTATGCTTCAGGTCACCCTTGGGTGCCAGGGGAGGTTGTTGATCAAACTGATCCATTGTCTTACGTTATAAGGGTGGAGCAGGGTAGACAACACAGAAGGCACGTTGATCAAATAAGGAAGAGAGTACTTGAAAATAGTTCCGGAATTGGCACACAGGTGGATAGTCTATCAACACACACTGACAGTGACTACCAAACAGATACTGAGGAATTGTGGACTGTAGGTCCTAACTTAAATACTGACACAGTGACACCTCCCAGAGGACCAGAGCAAAACAGACAGTCTGTTCTCCCCATATGGGACAGGGGAGAAACTTTGAGACGATCTAATCATTCACACAAGTCACTGGCGTATCTCATGGATTTTGTGCGTGAATAAGAAGAAGAACGCATGTTTATAGTTGTTATTGGATTATGAGTATTGTTTAGTCTTAAAGGGGGAAGGGGTGCAATGTATGCAAGCTGTTATAAGGTTTGACAGGTTCAGAAGGTAGAGAGCGCTGGACAGCGACGGTGGAGCCTGGCCGGCGGGAAGCAGAGTTCGATGCTATTGGCTGTTGAGACTGGCTCGAGCTGAAGTTTGATTTAAGTGGTTAACAGACTCACAGTTGGTGCAGTATAAATAGAGCAAATATAGCCGTTTATTCAGTTCAGTTCTGTTACAGTTACTAGCAATAAAGTACAGTGTTTCAGCACACAGCGTCTGACTAATTCTTCGAACCTGCAACATAATAGTGTCATTTTTTTGAATTGCCTTTTGAAGTATGGACTTATCATAAAAATCTGGAGACATTAAAAAACCCTCTTAAATTATCTCCTAAACAAGTCAGATGGGTGCAATACTTTAACCATTTCAACTTTACATTAAAGTACCTTCCAGGGGGGAAAAACGTCCTAGCTGATGCCCTATCCAGATTGCCCCAATACAAAAGCCGTCCAGAGGAAATTATAAACTCTTTCATTCCTCAATCAGAATCAGTTTCTCAAATAAGAACAGGGAATCCTTCACACACTAAACTTACTGAACCTGATAACTCTATCAAAAAAAGACTAAAAGGAGAGTTAAAAACTGACCCCTGGTTCCTCGCGAATAAAACCATTTTGACGTGCTGGGACAGGTTAGCTTGGAAGGGGTCAAAACTATATCTGCCAAAGACTCCTAAGAGTCCAAGCTCTCCAATGCAATCATGACAGCAAGCAAGCAGGTCACTTTGACTATCTAAAGACTTTACATTTGATTCAACAACAGTTTTGGTGGCCAGAACTAAAGAAAGACATTGAGAACTATGTAAAAAGCTGCGCAATTTGTGCAACCATGAAAAAGCGTCCAGGTAAACCTCTTGGATTGTTACAGCAAGCAGCAGATCCTTCCCAACTCTGGGAAGAAAATGCCATGGATTTTATTGTGGAATTACCAGAAAGTAGAGGAAATACGGTAATATGGACTGTGATTGACCTTTTTTCAAAACAAGCTCACTTCATCCCTGCACCGGTCTCCCCTCCACAAAGAAACTGACATGAACGTTTTTCAAACATATCTACTGACTCGATGGGCTCCAAAGCGAATTATATCAGACAGAGGAGTGCAATTCACTGCTAGGTTCTGGAGAGATTTTTAAAAATTTATTGGGTCCACCCAGGGACTGTCATCAGCTTTTCATCCATCCACTAATGGAACTGCTGAAAAGGCTAACAGTATAGTGGAACAATATATCAGATGTTACATGGATTACCACCACACCACATGGGCTGACCTCCTCCCCTTTGCTGAGGTGGCTTACAATAATACCATGCATAACAGCACTGGACTCACTCCGTTTAAAATAGCCACTGGTAGGGAATTTGTTCCCATGCCTGAACTCCCTAAGAACCCTCCTGTTTCAAAGACTTTAGATCAATGGGCAACTTCTTGGAAGACTGTTTGGGATAACACTAAATCGGCTCTTATCAAAGCTTCAAAGGTTTACAAAGAACAGGCAGACAAGAAGAGAGCTCCTCAGAGAAAAAGTATATCTCTCTACAAAATTGAGACTCAAATTACCTAGTAAAAAATTAGAACCAAAGTTTCTTCGACCTTTTCCCATAGTAAGGATTATAAACCCAGTCACAGTAGAATTAAAGCTTCCTCCCCTCCTAGGGAAGATTCATCCTGTTTTCCACTGCAGCCTATCAAAGCCTTTTAGGGAATCCTCAATAAGACCTCCTCCCAAACAAACACTGGATCCTCTTGTTGTAGAGGGAGAGACTCATTATGAAATAAAACGAATCCTTGACTCCAGGCTGTATAAGGGAAAGCTGCAATATTTAGTACATTTGAAGGGCTATCCCCTATCAGAAGCCACTTGGGTGAAAAGTACTGATGTGAAAACTGAAAGATTAACACGTAGGTTTTATGATAGACATCCAAATAAGCCTAAAGGTTAATTACTGACTCTGACTTCTTTTTATTTTCAGTATTTCTCCCTCATTTAGGGGATCTGACTGTCAAACCTACAAAACTCCTTTTGGTCACAGCCATTTTTTTGGCTTGCTTGGGCATGGGAGGGAAGATGCAGTCTTCTGTTTCAGACAAAACAATAACTTTCTTATGGGAACAAAGGTCAAATCACTCAAGTGTTTCGCGGGCTAGAATCACCGTTAGAGAGCCCGCCCAAGGTGTTAATTGGAGAATGTGATTTATTACATATTTAGTGGGTGGGGAGTTTAACTTTTACTTTGTAAGCTTGGGGGGGGGGACTTCCAGTCTCGGTTTCACCTTTGTTCATGCTGATATTATGTAGCCATTAAAATTGTTCTTTCAGGAAACCAAATAACTCAGAGTTCTTATTTCTTCTGGTCTCATCTATCATAATCATGACAGGTGGATTACTACATAAGGCTAACACCTAGAATACCCAATCAGCAATGAAACTCATTTGAGTGGGGGATGGACTAGGGAGTCCAAGGTCCCTTCCAGCTCTATTCTGATTCTGATTGAGTGATTATAGGCTAATAACTATTTCTCCTTTTAATTTATTTCACAGGGTATGTAGGAGAACCAAATATGTGTCCTGAGGTTTTTTTAAAACAAAAACAAAACCCCGCAAAGAATAATAATAGAATATTCATCTGCTTTAAATTTGCTGGAAATTGTTCATAATCTTAAATCAAAATGAGGTACCTCTGAAGTTCTCATTTGAATTTATATTTTTATTCTGTCCTGGCCTTCAATAATAGGGCAGTTGTTAATTGTAAAGATCCATGCTTGCTTACACTGCCAACTAATTAGCCTTTAGCTCTCTGAAAATAAGTCTGACTACTATGAACAGTCTGAAGATAAATTAATGATAAATTGATTGGTGAAGGAAATAAGTCACAAGTCGTATTGTCATGTCTCCTACAGATGCTTCCCGAGATACCTCTCTGAATGTCAGTTTGGAACAGGATGAACCAATCCCGGGCATGTCAGGAGGGGAGCAGCCATCTGAGAGGGATTTGGTTGAAGCACAGCTGGAGCAGAATAGCCCTGAGGCTTTGGGTGGGGAAAGCAGTGATTTGGAAGAGGAACTGCCTTCTGCACCCAATTCAAGAACACATAGGACAGAGAAAAGGCAGGAGCAGATAAGGTCAGCCAGATTACTCATGAGGAAAAAGCCTCACCCTTCTTGATGGACTGCACCAGAAACTGGCTATTTGGCACAACAGACAGATGGAGGCGATGCTGGGAACAATGTGTTTGTTTCCTAGCTATGTGTTTTCTGGTCATTGTGTTTTTTGCCTTGCTTTGGACTGACACCATGCCTTGACTTGGATTGTGCTTTGTGAACTCTGGTTTGTTTTGTTTTTTTTTGCCTTGTGAGCCCTCTTGTATTGTGGATTTAATTTTGCCTGGTGGGTTTATTTTGATTGAGAAATTTTCTAATGCCTTGTGGACTTGTTGGCCATTGCTTTGTGGACTGGCATTGGTCTGCTTGTGGCTGGACCTAATTGGGACAGTTCTAGGTTTTTGGTGAAGGGAGTTACTGGGGAATATTAAAAATCCATTAAACCACAGTTACGTGTGTTTGCATGTGAATGGGATAGCACACATATTTAGACATGCTGTAACTTAAAATTTTATCTCTAAGGCAAAACACTTCAATATTCAGGATGAGAGATCAATTTTGTCATAGTAAGCACTTCAGATATGCTATTAACTCTTCCTTCCTGTGCCATTGCAAGTTATATGCCAGAAAATGCACATCTAGGGGTTAATCTATTATTGGTCATCAGAATCCAGCTAATGATGCTTGTTATTTAGTGAGAATCATTCGAGTCCTTAAACACAGAGACACAGATAAAGTCTTCTCCATTCTCAGCCTTGAAAGTAATCTCTCTAGCATTTAATCACTGCATTTAACAAAAAGATACATTTTCCTGTAGGTTAAGTGTAGGCAAATTTTACATTCTCTGAGAATACAGTAATGTAGAAAGGGAAGAAGCTATTCCCAAATTACTTCAAGGAAAATAAATATTTCATCTCTGACTTTCTCCATTTGCAATGGATAAGCATCTGCATTGGAAAGCATCCTCCTGTGTATAAGAAAAATCAGAATAAGCTCTTCACTGGAAACATCCTCTAACCTGGCAAAGACCAAAAGACTAGCAAAATAACTGAAACAAAGTGGAAATCATAACCTTACTTATCCAAATGTAAGAATCCGTGAATTCAATGAGCCTGGATTCACAAACTGAATGCAAAAGTCTAGAGCACAGTTCTTTTTTGCAAACAGAAGGAAAAAACAGCTTAGTATGAGTGCTGGGCTCCAACCGCCAACCAACTCATTTTTGGGAGAGCGGTAGACTCAGAAAAGATTCGAGATGGAGGAGAAAATTGAAACCGCTGCTAGCTGCAACGGAACTCAGGCTGTCAGAACGCAGGCAGGCACTCCAGCCACCGAGGAGGCGCCACTGACAGGGGCTCAGCTGAAGACCAGGGTGATCCAACCTGGGAAGCTGGCACTGCAGGAAGGAACTACAGCTCTAATGGACCTCTTCCAAGCCAAGGCTGCCCCTCAGCGCAGAAGCTCTCCTGTAACCGCTGGAGAGGAGCTCCTATTGCTGCCGTCCCAGGGTTCTTCATCTGCGGATGGCAAGAAAGGAAAGGGGTCAATGGGATGGGATGACTCTGGTGAGTGGAGATTTCAGTCCGCAGTCCAAAGCCCCTCACTCCCTGAAGGAGAAGTTCAGCTGACTGGAGGTGAGGGATACGATCCCTGTTGCCCAGGAGGTGGGTGCTGTGTGGGGAAATGCTAAGAACTACCCATCTGTTCCCGCCCTCACTGGAGCTCCAGCCCAACTGCCGGAGTCCATGCTGCTTTAACCCTCCCCCCACCAGCTGTGATATCAAGCCTTGTGTCCCAACTAAGTTTGTTGCCATGACCTTGGGATGCCAGTCCTGGAGTCCAGCCAAGAGAAGTCCGGAGAGTAGTTCGGCTACATCCCCAAGACCACCAAGGCTCCCAAGGTCAGCAAGCTTCCCAAGCCCAGCAAGCCATCCAAGCCCAGCAGCAGTGCAGGTGGCTCTGCCGAGGTTCAAGCAACCTCCCATCAAGCCCACCTTTGATGGGGATCCCAAGAAGCTGACCTTCTTCTTAAAACATGGGCTCATTTAGATTGCTACGCTTATGCCTACCTGGATGGGGCTAAGATGGTAAATGCTGTGGCGGCAAATTTAGAGGGAGAAGGGGCCGACTGGTTGACCAACCTCCATGATGAAGGGGCTTCTGAAATACACATTAATTTATTCACAGAGCAACTGAGGGGTCAGCTTGAAAGTGAATCCCGAGTCCTACTGGCTGAGAAAGAAATCCACCACCTGAAGCAAAGAGGTCGCCCTACAAAGGAGTACATCCATGAATTCAGGAGAGTTGCTAACCAGCTGGGGCAGTGACCTGAGCAGTCTCTGATCAACTACTTCTAATAGAGTTGGATCACAACTTGCTCCAAGCCTGCATCTTCCCAACCTGTTGCATGAGTGATACCGTATGGCGGTGATGCTGGACATCAAACTGGACCGCTCCCAAAAGTCAAGCACTACCAAACCTAAGCCACCACATGTTCAAGAAAAACACCTCTATGGCCAACATCTCCAAGCCTCTGCAGCCACCAATGTCTCCCAAGCACTGGCCAGGGCACCAATCAAGTGCTACCAGTGCAGTCAGATGGGTCACTGTGCTATGGAGTGCCTCATCCTCACCCTCAATCCAGAGGTGCACCAGTCGTGGCCGCAAAATTGTGAACAGCTCCCAGAGGAAACCAACTGGGCACATCATGGCCTGGGTGTTGAAGCTTCACCTCCTGCCAAGCGCAAAGCCAAACCCCAATCCGAGCCACAGCAGGTGCCGGCACCATACAAAAGTGACAAGGAAGGCAAGGAGGACCCAATGATGAGTCAGCCCATTCCCTTTTTTGCCATTCCCGCCAAGCTGATAATACCCAAAACAGGGGCTCACATGAGTTTGAAAGTCCTAATAGACTCGGGTTGCACTTGGTACTTAATTAACTTACTCACTGTGCTCAAACTGGGAATCCGAGCCAAGCTATTACCCCTGCCATGAGGTTTGAGCAGGCCAACAGGTCCCTCATCGGTGGTGCCCCTGCCATGCACCTAAACCGACTCTGTGCATTTGGAAATGGGTCAGCATTGGGAAATTATACGTTTTGCAGTGGTTCCGAAGATGACCGAAGCAGTAATTTTGGGGCTAGCATGGTTGATAAGTGGCATCCTAACATCTGGTGGGAGGAGGGAATGTGGAAATTAAGACTGGGGACAAGACCCCTCCCACCTGACACTGACAATAAAACAAAGACACTGGCCATCTACGAAATGCAAAGGGTAGCCCGGTGAAACCCTAAAGACTGTAGCCGAAAAGCTGCCAGAGATTTAACTTGTCCCCACTGAGTACCGTGATTTGGCAGAAGCATTTAGTGAGAAGAAATGTGATGTCCTTCACCCACACCAGGCTACAAACGGTGCTATTGAAATTCTGCCTGGTGCCAAGCTCCCTAAACCATGGATGTACTCTATGACACCCAAAGAGATGAAAGAACTGAGAGAGAGTACATTGATAAAAACTTAGCTAGGGATTTCATTTAGTCAGCCAAATCACCCATGGCTGCTCCCGTGCTTTTCAAGGAAAAGAAAGATTATGCGTGGATTTTAAATCCCTCAATGCTGTCAGCATGGAAAACATGTACCCCCTCCCCCTGATGAAGGACATGTTAGCCCATCTGGCTAAAGGAAAAATCTTTACCAAGCTGGATTTAAGAGAGGCTTATTGCCAGATCTGGATCAAGGAGGGTGACAAGTGGAAAACAGCGTTCAATTGCCCACTGGGGAGTTTCCTTTTGGACTGCAGCCCCCCCCCCCGCTGTGTTTATGCAATTGATAAATCAAGTGCTCCATGATCATTCATACAAGGGGTTTTGGTTTATCTTGATGGCATCCTTATTTACTCTGCAACCGTGGTCCATGAGGTATTAAAGAGACTGCTGAAAGCCAAACTATATGCAAAGCTGTCAAAGTGTGAATTTCACCAGACCCGCTTAGATTATCTAGGATATCGGATTTTGAATGAGGGGGTAGAGATGAACCCTGCCAAAGTTAAAGCAGTATTGGAATGGCAATCCCCAAGCACCCACAAGCAGCTTCAAAGTTTTCTGGGATTTGCCAACTTATATCATCAATTTATTCCCTCTTTCGTAAAGATAACCATGCCAATCACTGATTTACTCAAAACAGACGAAGGAGAGGAAAACCCCCGACCTTGTCAGCCATTGAAATGGTCATTAGAGTGCCAGGCAGCGTTCAAAAGACTAAAGAGATTCTTTGCAGCTGAACCAGTTCTTAAACACCCTGATCCCAGACAATTCATCATTCAAGCTGATGCAAGCAACATGGCTGTGATGGGCCATTCTACAAAAAAAAAATCACAGAAAGGAGTTACAACCTTGCACTTACACTTCCTGGAAATTAACTAAGAGGAGGTGGGTTGTTTGGGGGAAAAAGGCTTTTGCAATTTGTTGGGCTTTGCTGACATGATGTCATTTCTTGGAAGGGGGAAACACCTTTTGAGATTTTTTTTTAATTCCATTTACATCCCGCCCTTCTCCGAAGACTCAGGGCGGCTTACAAGCTTAGCAGTAGCCTTCATTCTATGTATATGCCTGCTTATTAGGGCTTTCACACACACACCAAGCGGCATTATTACAAAGTCAGCTTAATTGCCCCCAACAATCTGGGTCCTCATTTTACCTACCTCGGAAGGATGGAAGGCTGAGTCAACCTTGAGCCTGGTGGGATGCGAACCTGCACTAATTGCAGGCAGCTGGTGTTACTTAAGGAGGCATTAGCCCACTGCTCCACCAAGGATATGGACTGACCAGAAAAATTTGGACGCTCTCAAGACACCCCCCCCGTAAATTATCCTCCAAGCAAGTTCAGTGGGCTCAGTATTTCAACCATTTTAATTTCACTTTAAAATATTTTCCTGAAGGTAAGAACTTTTTGGCTGATGCCTTGTCTAGGATGCCCCAGTTCAAGAACAACCAAGAGGAAGTAATTAACTACATTATTCCTCCACTGCAATATGCTTCTCAAATAACAACCAGATCACACACCCAGAGACCCCCTGCTACTCCTGACGATCTCTTGCTAAAGGAATTAAAGAAGAAGTTAGAGACTGATGCCTGGTTTAAAGATAACAAATCTAAATTAACCTTAAGGGGAGGGCTAGCTTGGAAGGTTCCCAGTTATACATCCCAGATGTCCTCAGGCTCCAGGCATTGCATCGGAGTCATGACGCTAAGCAAGCAGATCAGTTTGGGTTTTTAAAGACATTGCATCTGGTGCAAAGCCAATTCTGGTGGCCAAAAATGAAGGACATTGAGACTTATGTTAAGAGTTGTGCCACTTGTGCTGCCATGAAGAAGTGTCCTGGAAAACCACTAGGTTTGTTGCAGCAGGTGGCAGATCCCTCTCAACCTTGGGAGGAGATAGCCATGGATTTTATAGTGGAATTACCTGAGAGCAAGGGGAACACTGTAATATAGACTGTAATTGATCTATTTTCCAAACAGGTGCATTTTATCGCTTGCTTGCCCCAAATTGGATTATTTCTGACAGAGGGATCCAGTTTACTGCAAAAGTTTGGAGCGAGTTCATTAAAATGATTGGTTCCTCCCAGGGGCTATCATCAGCTTTTCATCTAAATACTAATGGAGCTGCTGAGAAAGCTAACACAATGGTGGAACAGTACCTCAGATGCTATGTAAATTACCATCAGTCCAATTGGGCTGACTTCTTGCCTTTCACAGAGGTAGCCTACAACAATATGGTGCACAGTAGCACTGGACTCACCCCATTTAAAATAGTAATGGGTTGAAACTTTGTGCCCATGCCTGAGTATCCACAGGAGCCTCCTACTTCCCAGACTCTGGACCAACGGGTGATATCCTTCCAGGGGGGTTGGGTGAATGTGAAAAAGGCACTGACCAAAGCTACCAGGGTTTACAAACATCAAGCTGATAAATGACGCTCCCCTCATAAACCTTTTCAGGTTGGACAATTAGTTTATCTTTCAATAAAATATTTGAGATTGAAGTTACCCAGTAGAAAATTGGGGCCAAAATTCCTTGGTCCTTTTCCAATCACTAAAATTATTAACCCTGTCACATTGGGGAACGTTCACCCTGTGTTTTATTGCAGTCCATTGAAACCTCTGTCAGAATCCTCTTTGACACCTGTCCCAAAGAAGCCACCAGGTCCAATGGTGGTAGAGGGGGAGATACATTATGAAATAAAAACTATTCTTGATTCTAGGTTGTACAAGGGAAAATTACAATACCTTGTTCAGTGGAAAGGTTACCCCCTTTCAGAAGCTACATGGGTGAAATGTACAAATGTGAAAGCAGATAGATTGATAAAAAGGTTTTATCACAAGCCTCGAGGAAATGATTAACCTGCTTTTTTCCCTGCAGGAGACTCCTTCTTTCTAATGGAGAGCCAATTGTCAACTTTGAAAATGAGCATGGCTGTGGCCATTTTCCCTATTCATTTTCAGATGACACATTGAAAGTGGGGGGGTTGCCAGGTGCTTTGCTAGTCAAAGGCCATCAGCTGCTCCCAGGACTGCTGGCTGGGCATTTTGTGAAGGGAACATTGTTGCTTGCATAGCTTTAGAGGTGGGATTTCTTAACTTTGTATTGGGGAATTGTTACCTGTGTCTTCAGACTTGGTTTCACTTTTGACATGCTGATACTTTCTATCTAATAAACATGTTCTTTGAGGAATTTCCAAGTCTCGGAGTTCTGCTTTATTTGTCTCTGTCTGTCGGAACCATGACACAAAAGCTATTAAATATGCTAATATTCATTTAGGTTCTTGAACAGACCTTTCTGGATTATGACTGGTGCATATATGTAAAGGAGGGGAGGGCAGGGGAGGGGAAGGAGGAGAAGAGAGGAGAGGAGAGAAATCCATGAATACTGTAAATATTCTAGTTACTTAAAACTTAGGAAAGTAAATGACTGCATTAAATGAACTGTGTTATCACTTCTACAAAGTAAAATAGCAGCAACAGGCCAATAATTTGGAAAATGAAACAAATTGCTTTAAATGCTTTTCAGTTAAAGACTTGAAACCCTAGAGTGGTCAGCTCACACTATCTACTCATTTTACTCCAATTAAACTTAATGGAAAAAGAAATCTAACCATTCTGAAGAAAAATTAGTGCAATTAAAAGATTTAAATAAAAGCTTTATTTTTGATGGACTGAATAATTCAATCATTTCAATGGATTTATTATCTTAGTCACAAAACTTAAGTTTTAGAATCAAAGCACATCTAGAGACAACTGAAAATAAGCTGCTGTTTATTTTTCAGAAAGGTAATTTTGGTGGTCCCACATTGGGAGCAGTGGGAATGCCTTTGCCCTTCCAGATATTGCTGAACCTCAATTCACAGCAGATCCATTTAATGGGCCTATATGAGTAACTCAGAAAATCTGGAGGGACAAAAATTCCTGTGGTAATTTCAAATGTATGTTGGAAATGTAAATCCAAAGACTTTTTACCGTCTTTGGTAGACTTATGATAAATAAAAAAAAATACTGGAGTAACTTTCATATTTTAGTGCATAAGATTCTTAAAGTGAATATAAAAATTAAATCAGACTTTTATTTTAGGTTTACTGGATAAAAAATATTTTTAAAATCTGGAACTTTGCTGTTATATATGATGACAGAAGTAAGAATGGTTTATGCACAAAAATGGAAATAAATATACTTAATTCCCACAATGGATGAATGCTAAAAAAAAGGTTGGAAATAGCAGAGACGACTAAATTAACTGCTCTAATAAAAGAAAAGAATATATCCAAGTTTGTTTTTACTTGGAAACTGCTTCTGGATGTTGTGCTTAAGATAAAAAAATAAAACTTTGATTTTTGGTTTTGCTGATTAGATAAGTTTGTTGTTTTAGAAATGGCTAGTAGTAAAAGTAAAAAGTTGAGGCTATAATGTTGTTAGTTTATTCTCCTGCACAAAAAACAATCAGAAGTCAATGCTTTTCTTTTTTTCCCCTTTTACCCCATATTATTCCCTTTTCCCATATTCCCACTATTTTAATTTCAATTGTACTTTATACTTTGGTGACTTTAATAAAATTATTATTTTAAAAAGTAAGAGTATGTAGTAGAAAAGTAAACTCCCTTTCTCTTTTCTCCCACCCCCTTGGAATTACTTTGTCAAGAAGCCAGGAAACTAGGTAATTGGGAAATATTATATCCCAGTAATATCAGTTACCAGACATTGTGGTACCCCAAATTAGGAGAGGGATTATTCCAAAACAGGCAGGCAGAAACTAAATTGAACATTGGTCATGAAATTAATCTAAAACGTTCTGCCTTTACCTTTCAATGCACTACACTTTTCATACTTTCAAAGTAATTGCCAAGGAAGTATAAATTTCAAAATGAAATAACAGCAAAAAATAAAAATAAAATAATAAATTGATGAAAGTCATCAAACTCCTCAGGATTAAACAGTGGTAAATAAACTCAGTTTTTGTCCACTGTTAGAAGCCAGTGGCTTTAATGGCCATTGTACATTTTTCTGCAGAGAAGAATGAGAACTTTCTCCAGAGAATATTCCATAGAACAGAGATCCCCAACCTGTTGGGCACCAGGGACCAGTTCTGTGGAGGGAGGTTTTTCCGTAGACCAGAGGATACGTAGTTTTGTGTGCTGCCTGCATCCTGTGGAAGGAGCTTTGCTTGTTTGTGCAGACTGGTTGCTGGCATGCCATGGCCCAGTATTGGTCCACGGACCAGAGGTTGGGACCCCTGCCATAGAGCCTCTGCTGAAAAGATTCTCTTGTGGGTTCCATTCACTGAATCAGTGATAGCAGGGACATCCAGTGAGGAGCCTCAAGTAAAAGAGATGACCCAGGCCTCCAACAATAGAAAGTTTTAGCAGCATTTTTAATTATATTTAAAAACAAAATAAACAAAAAATGTAGCCAGTTAATAAACTAGCAGCTGTGTTGTGAAACAAGTGCAAATACTTCTGCTGGATTTATATGAGGACAAAACAAGAAATTCCCCTTTAAATCAGATTTTAGACAAATAAGCTCATCATTCAAAAGAAAAATAGCTTAACAAGGCATGCTCAATTAGCAAACAAATAAGAAAATAATGGGAGATCTCTTAGCTTTATTTCTTGTAATCTACCAATTCTCAAACAATGGAGCTATAAAAAACTTTTCCCACAGAGGTATTTAATCTTTGTTCTTTAATTATCTTTAAAAACCCATACTTTTAATTAGTTACCTTATTCGGTTTAAGTCTTTCTTAGTTTATTCTTAATTATGCCCTTTGGTATCTGTTCTTTATTTTATTTTATTTTATTTTAATCCCATTTATATCCCGCCCTTCTCCGAAGACTCAGGGCGGCTTACAATCTAAGCACAAATCAAATGTGCTTAGCAATAGCCTTCATTCTATGTATATGCCTGCTTATATTCTTCTATTTTAAATCATCATTCTGTTATTTTACAGGGTAATATTTTTCACTCACTTGTTGCTTTTGTTTTCATTCAATAATGGAATTCAAAACTTTAAAATGTAGGTCTTTAGGAAAAGAGGAACCTTAGATTTTTAGGGACTAGAAGTTCCCATCAGGTTCCTTCCAGCAGATTGGGAAAAGCTAGATTAGAGTCTCTTCTATTTTGATTTCTGCTATGTTACTATCTCATTTGGCCAATCATATTTCCCAAATCTCTTTTGCTCTGCAATAGTAGGGAAGACTATATTTTGATTCACAGATTTGGGAAGAAGTGCAGCAATTGGTACAATGATAGCATTCTTGCTTGCAACATCATTAGGACTAATGTAGATCCTCCAAGTTAAAATCTAATTTAGTGCCTATTTGTCCTTCTCAGCTGATCACAGTGTTACTGGTTTCAAGCTATACTCTATTCTACTCTACTCTTCTCTAATATACTATACTAAAGTATGATTCAGTTATGCATTATCAGTGTTTCAAAATAGTGCAAAATCATACCACTATCAATCAAAACATTACAGTATGTTCTAACTCTTAAAGACAGAATATATATATATATATATATATATATATATATATATATATATATATATATATATATATATATATATATATCCATCCATCCTACACCTTCATTTCTACGCGGGAAAAACCCGAATGACCAAAGGTCCACATACAGACACCCGCGAAAACCTCAGAAAACAAATATATATATATAAATATATAAGTAAGTAGTAGGTACTATACCAGCAGGAAGTAGACATTCCAATGGCGTACACACCTGTTCCATAGCAGCTTATTAGGGGTGGACTTTTAAAACTAAAATGAAATCAAAATAAATGTTATAAGTTACAATTCATAAAACCTAATTATTAATGCAACTAATTTAACTATATTTAAATCATGCCTAGAGCATAATATTTATATAAAAGATTAGTTCAGAAGTAGCTACAAAATATTATACACATAAAGCTGATTTATAGAGAACTAGAGACTGTTACATACAGCACATAGCCAAAAACCCATTCCAGATTGAGATTAATGTGAAGTATGTTTGACATCAACTGGATTGATAGATAGTGCAATTTACAATTCAACAGCTTTGTAAATCTTTTTTCCAGAGAAGCAGAAAAAAATGTAACACTCAATTGAATTAGAGTTCAATTTTTAACTGGTAAATATCGATTGTAATACAAGTTGTTCCCTGAAGTCAAAACTGAATAATGTATTTATTTTTATTTATTTAATAAATAAACCATGACACCACCTTTCTCATCCTTTATGATACTGAGTAGTGTAGAAAGAATAGATGCAGTAAAAGAAGCAAGAGCCTAACAGAATCAAATAATTGAGGCTGGCAATAAGAACATGTGCATATCCAGCAAAAATGAGGGGTGGGGGTGTGGGAGCAGCCGGGTGGCATTCAGTTAACATGAAATTTTATGTGCTTGCTGCCTCTTGTCCCTTTTTAAAAGATTTCTTTTATTCCACCTTTATTATTTTTATGCATAATACAAGACAGTGACATATCTAATCTTTCTTCTTTCTGTTATTTTTCCACAACAAGTTGAGCTGGGCTGAGAGAGAATAACTGGCCCAAAGTCTCCCAGTGTAAGGCAGAACTAGAACTCACAATCTCTTGATTTCTGGCTTGGTACATTAACCACTAAATCAAATTGATAGTATAATTGCCTCCTTAAAACATTTAAATACTTGTAAAGACCTATAGAAGTTCTAAATTCCCCGAAGAATTTAAGGATTTTAAGGAAACCAAGGAGGGGGCAAAAGAAGAAAGGGAAAGTTCCTATCACTTGTTTGGATAATATTGGCAAAAGGAAGAAACATTATGGTATCTGTCTTGGGCTCCCAGCAACACCTAAGTCAGCCAACCGGATAAAAGACATGTTTATTACTGAAAGACTCTAAGGCAGCAGGAGTGGAGAAGCAGAAGAATCACAATGGATCAAATCCTGGTTTATGGATTGATTCATTTACTGGATGAGAAATCTGTAAATAAATCTGATTTTAAAAAAGAAAAATTCTTCCTATTCTTCTAACACTATCTTTATCACAGATATGACCCTCTGAATTTGCTTGTCAAATCAGAACTCTGAACACCAATTACTGGAATTTTCCTCTTCTTTGCATGAAAAGTGAAGTCATCAGAATAATTCCCTGCCCCTTTCAGCTTCTTATGCTGCTGGGATTGAAATAGTTGGTACCTCTTCAATAATTTTTCTTCTCTGAGGGAGGAGCAGAACACATAAAATGCAAAGGAATATGCAACAGACCTTGCTGCCAGGTAATGCTTACTGACTGCACAAACAGTAATGTCTATCTTTGAATTTCCGTACATAAATAAAAATGTGGATCTTTTTAACACTAGCATTTGAACTGTTTGTGCAAAGAAAGGAACAGTCTACAGATGACATCTTCAAAACAATAACAGTATGGAGAATTATCAATCTATAGCATCACGTTCCCCCAAAGGATCAAAATCATCTAGGAATAGCTGTATACTTTAAACAAATAAGGCTGCCTTACTGATCAGACTTAAAAGAACTAATACTGGACACTGGTTACCAGAAAAGCTGTTGTTCTATCTCTTTAGTCATATTCTTCAATGCCAATATCATATACTCAATGTACATACTGTTGAATGGCTCCCAAACATGGCAAATCACAAAAAGAATTCTGTTGTGTTTTGATCAGCCCACAATCCGTTAAATGTCCTCCAAAATGAAATCTTTCCTGAACTCTTCCCAAATATATCAACTGAGAGTGTTTCATGATGAGAAAAGCAGTCAATTTCTCAGAACTTTGTATCAGGCTGGATCTATGCTGCCTCTTGCTATGGGCAGTGTGCCAAGTGATGGCATCATAACTCTTCCAAGCTGCTTAATAAGCCAACTTATTAAAAAATACCCCAAAATAGCACGATATCAGCGTTGGAACCTTAGAAACAGGCTTAATTAACTCCTGAAACCGTAGCCCATACTTAATTACTTCTTTTGTAGTTCTATCAAACTGTGAACAGGAAGAAATATTGAAAAGACATAATGAACTTAAACAATCCTGAAATCATGATTGAGCTGGTGATTTTGGACTTCATAGTTGTGGCTGCAATATTAAGAACTGCCATATACCTTCATACCCCTGTAAGTTGACAAATCTACAAAATCAGGAAAAGGCCACACTTGGAATACTGCATCCAGTTTTGGTTACCACGATATAAAAAGATGTTGAGACTCTAGAAAGAGTACAGAGAAGAGCAACAAAGATGATTAGGGGACTGGAGGCTAAAACATATAAGGAACGGTTGCTGGAATTGGGTATGTGTAGTTTAATGAAGAGAAGGACTAGGACTGACATGATAGCAGTGTTCCAATATCTCAGGGGCCACCACAAAGAAGAGGGAGGCAAGCTATTCTCCAAAGCACCTGAAGGCAGGACAAGAAGCAACAGATGGAAACTAATCAAGGAGAGAAGCAACCTTCTCTCCTTGATTATGAGAACTAAGGAGAAACTTCTTGACAGTTAGAACAATTAATCAGTGGAACAACCTGCCTCCAGAAGTGGTGAATGCTCCAACACTGGAAGTTTTTAAGAAGAGACTGGACAGCCATTTGCCTGAAATGGTATAGGGTTTCCTGCCTTAGCAGGGGGTTGAACTAGATGACCTCCAAGGTCCCTTCCATCATCATCATCATTATTTGAAATATCACAGCAAACCTGCAAGTCTAACTACTCAAAATGAAATCGAATCCTTGAATAATATGCTATTATTCTCACCTAATGATCTGATGCATCTTAATTTACTTGACAACCCAGCTAAACTAATTAAACACCCCTGTTACATTACATCCCCACATCCCATATCAAACAACTTCAATCCCTAGTTCCTACTGACATCATAGCAACTAATGTAAGATCAAGGATGTCATCTACTGGTAACTGTATCAGAACTTCCATAAAGGTAAAGGTAAAGGTTCCCCCGCACATGTGTGCTAGTCGTTTCCAATTCTAGGGGCCGGTGCTCATCTCCGTTTCAAAGCCGAAGAGCCAGTGCTTGTCCGAGGATGTCTCCGTGGTCATGTGGCTGGCATGACTAGACGCCAAAGGCACATGGAACGCTGTTACCTTCCCACTGTAGTGGTCCCTATTTTTCTACTTGCATTTTTACGTGCTTTCGAACTGCTAGGTTGGCAGAAGCTGGGACGAGTAACAGGCGCTCACTCTGTTACGCGGCACTTGGGATTCGACCCACCAAACTGCCGACCTTCTGATCGACAAGCTCAGCGTCCTAACCCACTAAGCCACCGTGTCCCTTAGAACTTCCATAAACCTACCTAATTATCTAATGCAGATAATAACTGTACTATTACCTGTTGTAATAATACAACAAGGTGGTCACCATGAATAATAATATTTAGGGGAAATTCTGGATTACCCAGGAAAATGTCCCAGCTGTTGAGGCAGTAACAATGACATTATGCCCCACAAAGTCTTCTTTCCCTTGTCTCCTGCAACATCACATGTTGGCCTAACAATTGATTCTGATTTCATAATTTTTCACATAGATATGACATAGTACTCCTACAAAAAAGCTGGCTAACAGAAAAGAACAATCATCATGGATACAACATATTCACTCTAAGTGTGCTACCAAATCAAAAGAGAGGGAGAATAGAGTAGAGTAGAGTAGAGTAGAGTAGAGTAGAGTAGAGTAGAGTAGAGTGGAGTGGAATGGAATGGAATGGAATAGAAATATTTGTCACTTTAAATGTACACTAATCAGCCTAAGTTAAAATGAAATTTTGAGTCCTATAGTACAAGGGTCCCCAACCCCCAGTCCGTGGACTGGTACCGGGCTGTGCAACCGGGCCGCACAAAAAAGCAAAGCCCCATCTGTGGGATGCAGGCAGCACACAAAACCACGTCCCCCCCTGGTCCACAGAAAAACCTCTCTCCCCTTACAGGTCCCTGGTGCCCCAAAGGTTGGGGACCTCTGCTATAGTATATATCATTACCTTGAAAAACATGATTGATTTGTTAAGTTCATTCCAAATGACAATCGGCAGACTAGAAAGTGATCACTTTCCAATAATTTTACTGAGCCAAATTTAGAAACAGAGCACATACACTGCAAGCAGCAAATTAACCCACTAAAAAAGTTAAGACCTATTACTAGGATCAGCAATGATGAGATATTTGGGGACTACCATCTACAAAGTATAAATATATCCAAATGCTAGGTTTCATTTTAAGTTGTTATATAATCTTTCTACTATCATCACCACTCTGTAAATCATCTTTGTCAAATATATTCGAAACCTTGTCCAGAAATCTTATAAAGGTTTTTGAAGGGTCAAAGTACTAATCCTTTTGATTTTAGTATCTTTTCATAAAGCATCCAGACAACTTTTTAAAGAAGTTAGTATGTAATAAAAATGGGGGAGTCAATTCCTCACAATACTCCAAGTTCCTCTTTTTTCAAGGTGTTATTGCCTCCACATAAATGAACAACACATTGTGTCAAAGTGAAGCAGAATTTTTACCAGCAGTGATGATGGGCTAAAGATTGGTTTAGCAAAACAAAAATAAATGAAGATCCAGGGGCTATCCAGTCACACTATAAAGCTAGAAGGCTAACTGCAACATTATAGAGCAGCCATTATCTCTTTTGGATAAGTAGCAATCACACGCTGAAGGATGTGTTGTGATACTATCATAACTGACTGATCACAATGTACTAGCAATATAGAAAGCCTATGGGGAAACTTTCAACAAAGATTTCTATTGTACAAATAGTCTTCATTTAACTACCACTTGTTCAACAACCATTCAAACTTGCAACAGCACTGAACAAGCGGATATAACTATCATTAGAGTCCCAGACATCAAGCATTCCTACAGTTATGTAATCATTATCCAGGAATTCAACATCCAATTTATGATTACAAAGTTGTAAAAAGCCATGGCGACATGATCACAATTTCTGATGAATCCTCCCAGATTCCCACAACATGGTTAAGGGTGAAGGTGGCAGGCAGGCAGAAACTGGTCAGGTGAGGTTCTCACTTAACCATCCATGCAGTCCTTGCTTAACAAAGGAACCAGGACTACATAATGCCATTGCTAAGAAGCACAGGCATGTGACATCCTGCTTTATGACTGCATTGACTGCATTGCTTATTAAAGGCAATTCCAGGCCCAACTGCCATTGTTAACCAAGGACAATTTGTAACTGAGAACAGCTGGCTGCCATAAGAAGAGGATACTGCATAAATCTGAGTGTACTGCAAAAAATGCAACATTTGAAATATTTGTTTTCAAATTATTACAAGATGAATCTTGAAAAAGCTAAGTATTTACAATAGAACTAAAATTAAAGAGTAAGTCCTTTTCTTTGGTACATTGATTCAATCTTTGATCAAAGACCAATTGTTGGGGTCATAAGAAACTGTAAGAACATTTTCTTGAAGTAAACTTTTCCCTACAAAATGCTATTAATATTAGCCAAGTAGCAAAAGTTACTCACTAACTAACAGGGCATAGCAATGATAATACTCTGATTCCTTCCTTATGGAAAGAAATGAGACCTGCAATTAGAATGTTTGAGACTCTAGACTTTTCAAAGCAGCTTGTAATCAAAATTAAAAGTCCACTGCACTGAAGCAAGTCTGATATTAAGCAGGCCTAAACAATGATCTTCATATGATCTTTATATGGGAAGTAATGTTATAAATGTGGAATGTATAACCATATGTCTTAAACTGTAGAAAAAATTTCACAAAAAAGAAATACACTTCAAAGTGCAAAAGATGTATGAATCTGAAGAGGATGATTTCTATATAAACTTAATCAACATGGATACAGAAAACTTTGTTAAAACAATGAATAGTAATGGAATATCCATTGCTTACGAGGTCACTGGTGCATAAGTTAATCTAAAACTCCAAGTTCTAGAACATACTGAGCCTAAGTAGACCTCTATCTAGTAATCATCTTATAAAATCATATACTTATTAAGGATCCTAGACCCACAATAGATAACAATGAATTCATTTGGAAATGGAAAGGCACTCTGTGCTATATAAAAACATTAGGAATATCAAATCCATGAATATGAATTCTTGGCCTAGAAAAAAAATAAAAATAAAAGTTAATCGTGTGGGGTTTTTCAGCAAACAGCAATCTCAGAGAAAAAAATCAAAATAATTAACCAGATATATACCAGTATTTAATGGTATTTACTGTGTTCCAATAACATATCACATTAGTTTTCATCAAGTTATACAACCAATATACATGCTGTAAGAAATCAACCAGTAATACAAGCGGACAAAATGAAAATAAGAAGAATTCTATGCCAAACAAAGAACCAGCTGCAATAATTTATTTCATGATTAGACTTTATAAGAAAGACTAAAATCTAGAATTCTACCTAGACCCTCAAGAATTGAGCAAGTGAATTCAAAGAGAGCATTATCACATTCTGACATGACTGAAAGAATGGGCAGATGCAAAGATATTTCCAATTTGGATGGATAAATTGGACTGCACATCACCAGATGAAAAAAGCATGTGCCTGTGTTTAAGACATGATATACTTGATATAGCCTTAAATGCTGCAATAGGAAGTGTTTATTATTCAATATTTCTGGAAATGATTCAGAAATCAGGAATGTAGGAGGCACCACAATAGAAGAATGTGATTGCTAATATATGCTGGTACTGAGAAAAGTCATATCCTTAAATATTAAATTGAATAATAATAAAATGTTCATGTTAAAGTTCATGAAATACTGCATAGAATCTAGGAGAAATAATAATGAAAGATTGTATTAAATCAGATCAGACTGAAGTAAACCCAAATGAAGGTATATCAACAAAGAGATACAGAAGATCACAATGATGGTAAACTAGATCTCAAAAAGTATTCCCAATCAGGTTATCCTCTTCCTCCTAAATGGGCCATTCTGTCAGAATCCATTTATATTTCATTTCTAACTATCTCTTCTGTGCAAAACCCAAATCTCACCCACCCCACCCCGGATTCTGCCATTCCCAAGGAGGAGAGAGAACAAGCATGGGTTTTTATTGCTTTCACTTCCTTCCTCAAATGTAGCCTTTTGTTTATTCCACTTGCCTGCTATCCATCACAATCTAATCAATTACTCTCTCACTAGGCATTTCCCTCTCACGGACAACTAAGAAAGTGGGTGGAAAAGGGAGGAATGAAACCCTCCGGAATCTGGTTTGTTTCTCCGGATGGAATGTGAGCGGGTGGAAATGATCCTGCTACGAATGGACTGATGTCTCTCCTCTTCCCACAAGGGGCTTGCCACCTGGAATTTGGCTGATCTGGAACTGACCAAATGAACTGTAGGGTGGGGCTTGCTTGGGGACATTTAAAAATATTGATCTGTGAAGGGTTTTCTCAGATCCTGTCTATTATAACTGCTATCTCCTATTTCTTAGTAAAAGTTCTTACTTGGAAAACCTTGCCTCCAAGAGTCCTTCTTTCTTAAGATGTGGGTTGAAGTGGGTTCTGACACATTTTTTCACAGACATTTCTTTTTTAAATAGAGAAAGAATGATTATGGGAGCACACAAAAGCAATGAGAGCAGTAGTGACTTGTGACTACCTGCCAACTTCCTCACTGACTCTGTATGGGAAGCTGGCAAGGAGCATCAGAAATCACTACTACTACTACTACTGTAATGTATAATAGTTAAAAGTGCATTTGACAGTTGCAGTTTGACAGCGCAGGTTTGACAGTTCTGTCTGACAGCTGCAAGTTGACAGCTCTACATGTGGTTACCGCTGTCAGCTACGAGTTGACAGCTCCACATGCGGTTACCGCTGATTGGTTAAGAACACAAGCGGCGAGAGAATCCTCGGCCGGGGATTGGGCGAAGGCTCGCCGGCTTCAGTATAAAAGGGGTCTTTAAACGTGCTGTCTGTGTTCCTGAAGCTGATGAAATAAACCAGTTGAAATTGACCGAGCCTGCCGTCCTTATTGACCGGGAACCCGCGCAAGACACTACATATGGCGACGAGGGTGGGAGTGCTTCACGGAGCTGATCACTGAGCGAAGTCACGAGCTGACTGTCACTGAGCTGAAGTCACTGGGGAAACTTGTCCCCAAAGGAATCCACGAAGCAGTATTCACCGAGACAGCATGACTACACTTGGGCACATCAGAGAATTTGATGTTCGATATCCCGAGCGATGGAGGTTGCATTGGGGACAGGTAGAGGGCTACCTCCTCGTCAATCGAATAACGGAGGACCGCCTAAAGGCCGTGGCGTTACTTTGCCTCAGCGGGCCAGCAGTCTATGACATTGCCATCGGACTCTGCAATCCTGACCCGGTAAACACCGTCTCCTACTCAGAGTTGACAGACAAATTAAACAAGCATTTCATTCCAGTACGCTACGAACTATACTGGCGGCTTCAGTTCGCCCGTCGGACCCAACATCCAGGTGAAGCCGCAACAGATTTCGTCGCAGCTGTACGACACGCCGCTCGCTGGTACCAATTCCCAGACCTTGAAGACAGGATCCGGGACCAAATCATCCTCGGACTCCAACGAAAAATTGTCGCAAAACCGACAATGAGCCTCACTGAGGTCATCAGCAAGATTCGAGCACACGAAGCTACTCATGAGGAGACCCAAGCTCGGCCCACCAACGGGCCAAATGGGTCGATCTACCAAAGCAGTTTTACAGATGGCGAAGATGAGGTCACGGAAGCCGACAACAAAATAGATGTAATTCAGCAAAAATTCAAGAAACCTCAGGCACAGCGTGGTGCCAGAAAGGGACCGAACAGACCTCAGAACTACCCAAGCCCCTGCACAATGGACCTCGGAACTAGATTGCCAGCTGCGGAGCAGCTCACCCATGGGCAGCGTGTAAGTTCCAGAATGCCAAATGCCACAAGTGTGGCAAGACAGAGCATATCCAGTCCATATGCCGCAGCCGAAATCGGGGAAACGTCAATGACCTCGAATCATCTCTGCCAGGTATGACAACCCCCTACTCCCCACGCACAGAGCCCCCTGGGCCCTTGGTACAAACCACTAATTGGCACGGGGAGCCGGATAGCCGCCTAAACATCCACCAGTTGCTAAGGCCAAAGATAAAAATTACAGTCCACTTGCAAGGAGTCCCTTGCGAGATGGAGGTGGACCCTGGGTCCTCGGTCTCCATAATTTCAATGGAGACTTTCAACTCAATCTGTGGCCTCAGCAAACGTAAGATTCCCCTGAAAACCACCCAAATGAAATTGGCTGATTTTCAACAAGCCCCAATCAAACTAAAAGGGATAGCCACGCTAACTGTTCGGTTCAGGGGATTTCTAGGACCATTAGAAGTACTAGTCACCCAGGGAAAAGGGGCCAGTTTAGTGGGACTTAATTGGTTTGAAACTTTAGGTATTTGGCTAGGACGAGTCCACCTGACCCAGGCCAAAAGCCTCGAATCCATCTGCAAACAATTTGCAGACGTATTCAATGGCTCTTTAGGAAAATACACTGGGGGCCCTATTTCCCTGAAATTAAAACCTGATATCCTCCCAGTCAGAATTAAGGCTAGAAGCATTCCGTTTGCCCTCAAACAAAAAATTGAGAGCAAACTGGAACACGTTATAAAATTGGGAGTGCTGGAACCCGTGGACGGGGGAAGCTGGGAAACCCCTATAGTCACCCCCGTTAAACCTAATGGCGAGGTTCAGATTTGCACTGACTATAAGGCCACCCTAAACCGCACATTGAACCCGCATGCTTACCCTGTCCCATCGGTGAAGCACGTCCTCTCCGCGATTCAGTCAGGCGCCATTTTTGCCAAGCTCGATCTCGCACATGCGTATTTGCAGCTTCCTGTTACCAGGGAGACGGCAGATGCGCAAACAATCGTGACACACCACGGGGCTTTCAAAGTTAACAGACTGCAGTTTGGCATTTCTGTTGCCCCTGGAATCTTCCAGGAAATTATGGAACAAACTTCGAAAGGCATCCCGGGGGGGGGTGTCCATACTTTGACGACATTCTAATCGCCGGGGAATGCGAAGAGGTGTTGGCAGAAAGGTTGCAGATGGTGCTAAGCAGATTTCGTGCCGCAGGATTAAAACTCAAAAAAGAAAAATGCTCAATAGGGGTGACATCCACGGAATTTCTGGGTTATAGGATAGATGCACAGGGAATCCATCCCACAGATTCTAAAGTGCGGGCCATTAAAATGGCCCCAACACCAAGGAATAAAGCAGAATTACAAGCTTTCTTGGGGCTCTTAAATTTCTACCACACCTTTCTTCCCCAGAAAGCAGCTATAGCAGAACCCTTACACAGGTTGCTAGATAAAAACACTCCTTGGAAGTGGTCATCTCTCCATGAAACCTGTTTCAGGGACCTAAAAAACTTACTGTCCAGCAATTCAACCATCACCCATTACAACGAACACAAACCAATTTGTGTAGCATGTGACGCCTCTCCTTTTGGGGTCGGCGCTGTATTAAGCCATTTAGAAGAAAGTGGAGTTCAGAAACCAATTGCTTACTACTCCAGGACCTTGTCCAGGGCTGAAAGAAATTATGCCCAAATTGACAAAGAGGCATTAGCCATCGTTGCAGGGGTAAAAAAATTTCATGATTATTTATATGGAAGGGAATTCACGATCCTTACAGATCACAAACCCTTATTGGGATTATTCACCATTGACAAACAGACCCCTCAAATTCTATCCCCAAGAATTCTCTGTTGGTCCACGTTTTTATCTGCATATTCATTCAAATTGATCTACAAACCGGGTAAGGAAATGTGCCATGCTGACGGGTTAAGTAGTCTACCCTTGGCTGATAATGACCCAGACCCAGCACCTGGGGGACACATTTTAGCAATTGAAGAACTACCAGATTGCCCCCTGCAGGTAAAGGACATTGCCTCAGCAACCACCACAGATAAAATCCTGAGTAGGGTGTTAGCTTGGGTAACTTCGGGGTGGCAAAGCCATAGCCCAGGGGCTGATTTCCAAGCCTATTTTGTGAGAAGGAATGAACTGTCCACACACCAAGGGTGTGTCTTATGGGGAAGCAGAGTTATCATTCCAGACAAACATAGAGCTAGAGCCCTCCTAGCACTACATGAAGGTTATCCTGGAGTAGTAAAGATGAAGGCTTTAGCACGTAGCTACTTTTGGTGGCCTGGCCTTGACAAAAACATCGAGGAACACATAGCTGGATGTCTCTGCTGTCAACAGTCCAGGCCAGGGCCACCTCACGCACCTCTACACAGATGGGAAACAGCTCACAACCCCTGGTCTAGGATCCACATTGACTTTGCAGGACCCTTCCAGGGGCAGCTATTTCTCATTGTAGTTGATAGTTATTCAAGGTGGCTAGAGGTGATTCAGTCAAAAGTATAACCACAGCCAGCACTGTACAAGTGCTAAGAGGGCTCTTCGCTACACATGGTCTTCCTGATGTGATAGTCTCAGACAATGGGCCACAATTTACTTCTGCCAATTTCCAGATTTTCACCAAGGCCAACTTGATTAAGCACATCACCTCCACTCCCTTCCGGCCATCCACTAACGGCCTGGCTCAAGTTATGGTCCAAACAACTAAGGACGCTTTACGTCGCATCATCATGGGCAACTGGCACCAACGCTTGGCCCATGATGATGCCAAGATCAATTGAGGAAAAGGGGATTGAGTAACCTTCCTCAAGCTCCAGGTGGACAACCATCTTCTGGCAAACCAGTCACCCCTGACCCCAACACCCAGGAAATGTCCCAGCAAGATAGACAAGAAAACCTTTCAGACTCTGGGGGGAAACCCCATATTTGGGTCCCCCCCAATATTGCCCTAAATCACCAGGGCAGCAGAAACTCCGTGGCTAAGAATCCCCTACCTCCTACAACACCTCCAGCCAGGGAATGTACAGCAGACGATTCCCGGAGACGCTCTGTCAGGACAAGAAGACCACCAGCATACTTAAAAGACTATGTATGGTCCAGGGGTCAAGAGTCCGGCTAAACACACCTGTCATAGACACTGTACAACAAAGAGTTCTGTAAATAGTTACTCGTTTAATTGTGGGGGGAAGGGGTGTAATGTATAATAGTTAAAAGTGCATTTGACAGTTGCGGTTTGACAGCGCAGGTTTGACAGTTCTGTCTGACAGCTGCGAGTTGACAGCTCCACATGCAGTTACCGCTGACAGCTACGAGTTGACAGCTCCACATGCGGTTACCACTGATTGGTTAAGAACACAAGCGGCGGGAGAATCCTTTGCCGGGGATTGGACGAAGGCTCGCCGGCTTCAGTATAAAAGGGGTCTTTAAACGCGCTGTCTGTGTTCCCGGAGCTGATGAAATAAACCAGTTGAAATCGACCGATCCTGCCATCCTTATTGACTGGGAACCCGCACAAGACACTACATCTACTACTACTACTACTACTCTTTCTTGGCCAACCCACAGCCTGCCATTTTGCTGAAGAGAGGGGGAATAAGATAGTAATGGACTGTAATGGACTATACAGAAAACTGCAGCCCCAGTCCCCATTCCAGAAGAGGGTTGGCCCATTGACGTCTAGTAGTCCCCAGCCGACCCTCCCTCATCATAAGGCCTTACTGCCAGCCAACTCGATATAGAGGCCAGTGGAAGGGAGGAAAGAGGATGGAAATATACCTTTCCTCTCTTCCCTTGTGCCACACAATTACAGGTTTCCAGGAAATGTGCAGCCAGAATATGCAGTGATGCTAAAGTAGCCACAACTTTGTCAAATTTCAATCCCACAGGAGTTATGGGTCCCAGATTTAGGACTCATAGCCCATTTGAGATGTGTTGATTCAAAAATTATTGCCCTATGATTCATTTTGCCTAATTGAAGGTTACAAACAATCAGACACAAGAGTTTTAGTAGAATATAGATTATCTGACACTGGACCTCATCAGAACTTAAAGAATTTCTAAGTACAGCATCTCTTTTGCAGTTGTAGGATTCTTCTAAAAGAAGCAAAGCATCCTCAGATGCTGTTATATGAGTTACAGAGAGCAGACATACAATCAAAAAGCTAAACAGATTAATTGGATCTTGTTGAAAGTTGCATGAATAAATAATGCTACTTAGAAAAGAGCATGTAAGGAAGTTGGTTTCTTTGTAGAAGTTGAATCTACTTGTATTATAGGGAGTAATGGTATGTTCCTTGCAATAAAAGGATTTTATTAAAATTCTTTTTTGTTTCAAGTCAGAGATGAGTGCATACAGTTCTTAATAAAAACAGCCCTTCATTCTCATGTGATTCTTCCTCATAAATGAACTGATATGGGTTAGCTATTCTTGGCCCTTTTTCAAATGTCTGCAGGCACCAGTTGTAAACAAATTTTTTTTTTTTTTTTTTTGCCGGCTCCGAAGATGGCGGACGCGCTGGGGAGAGCTCCGTAGCCCCCAACAGTAAGGCGTCCCCCCAGGAGCCCCCCAGGGACGTCAATGGACCCCTGGGGTGGGGCAAGAATTTCGGGCAAATGAGCTGGGTAATTATGCCGCCCGCTGCCTCCCGAAACAACTGCAGGGGTGCCAGGACATCCCTGCCCCGCCGCCTGGGCCGCTGGCGACCGTTATAAACGGAGCCAGCACCCTCCGCCCTGCCTCTGCCGCTTGTCAACTGCCGAGCAAGGGCGGCGCCTCCGCCGATCAGCTGTGCGGCGGAGGCCCCGGCGGAAAGGATGGCAGCGGCTGCGGCGACGATTTTCAAGCCCCCAGGCTGGTCGTTGATCCAGGGAGCCTGGCAACGGCGATGGCGGTGGCGGCGGGGCGTCTCCAGGCCCCCCCCTGGCCATCCAGGAGGGGCCGGAGGCTCTGCTCTGCCCCGGCCCCCCCACCGGCTCCCGGGTGACGGCGGCGTCTCCAGGTTATCAGCGGAGACGCCGCGGACCAGCTGGACCAGCTGGGTGGCGGAGGCGGAGGCATCGGCGGCGCCGGAGGTGAGAGACCCGCCCCTGGACCACGACAGCCGTCGCAGCCATCCAGGAGGGGCCGGAGGCTCTGCTCTGCCCCGGCCCCCTGACCGGCTCCCAGGGACGGCGGCGTCTCCGGACTATCGACGGAGACGCCGCGGACCAGCTGGACCAGCTGGGTGGCGGAGGCGGCGGCATCGGCGTCGAGAGGCCCGCCCCTGGACCACGACAGCCCTGGACCACGGCAGCCCTCGCAGCCATACAGGAGGGGCCGAAGGCTCTGCTCTGCCCCTGACCGGCTCCCGGGTGGCGGCGACATCTTCGGCGGTGAGAGCCCAGCGAGCCCTGGTCTGCGGTCTCCTCCGATGCCGATCACCGGACAAGGGCGGCGTCTCCGCAGATCAGCTGTGCGGCGGAGGCGCCGGCAACGAAACCAACAGCAGCAGCAACGGGCAGCGGCGGCGTCTCCGAGGATCAGAGGAGGCGCCGCGGATCAGCTGGGCGGTGGAAGAGGCGGCAGCGAAGACGACCGCGGCCGGGACTGCTTCTCCAGGCCTAGTCGTTCGCCACCCAGGGGCCTTGACAGCGGCGGTAGCACTGACGGCGTGGCATCTTCGACCCGCCCCCTGTACCGCTACGGCCGTTGCAACAATCCTCAAGGAGACGCCGCAGACCAGCTTTACAACGGTAGCGGCAGCAACGAGGACATGGGCGGTGAGGCAGCTGCTCTGGGCCCTGGTCGACCGTCCTCCGAGGGGCCTTGACAGAGGCCCTGACAGAGACGCTAGTAACAGCGGTGCGGCGTCTCGACCACCGTGGGCTGCCCCTGGACGGCGGTGCCTCCGAAAGATTCACACCAAAGGAGACGCTGGACAATGGAGGCGACGGCCCGAGCCACCTCCTCGAGACACCTTGATCGGAGACGGCAACACCAGGGGCATGACACCAGGGACTCCCGTACCTCTGGGAGGCCACGCTCTGGACGGTCCTCAACCAATAGGGGCCATGGAACTGCGGCCGGGAACAACGCCCAGAGGATCAGGGAGGGAACTGTTTGGGGCGGCTGAACCACCGGAGCTGACGCCAATTAATGGATCCCTCCATCCTGCCTTCTGCCCACTCTCACCCATCTTTGCCCATTCTCTCCCCACAGGACATAACGGGCCTGGGTGCTAGCCACAGTGGCAGAGTGGCTGGGCCTTACACCTGCTACCCCATAGAGGTGAGAGCTCTATGGGGTATGCCTCACCCAGAGTACGTTCTGGACCACCTCCGGAAGCAGAGACACAACCCATCGTGAGAGGATGAGGAGTGGCCTGCTTCTGGGGGTTCGCCCGGCCAAGTGGCAGTGGCAGGGCGACGATCCAGATACGCACCTACCCGACTCGACCCTCCTGCAAATTCACCATCCAGGGGACAGCCTTCCCGGAACCACCTGTGACTATGCTCGTTCAATACTCTAGCATAGCACTGCACGCCCTCAGGGGTTCCCCACTCTCCTGGGTGCGACCCGCCTGCATCACATCCAATCTTGATGACGGGCCCAACCACTGGGCCTCTGAGAGATGGCCAGGCAGGGTCAGGGGCCTCCAGCATAAGCCCAACAAGAGGCCCCTGATTAAGTTCTTAGTTAAGTTTTTTGTGGGGTTAGGGAGGGGGGAGGGAGGAGACTATGGTTGCGCGGGAAAGGCACGCCTTCCAGCCACCATAACGCATGCCAGGCCCACGGCCGTTCGCGACGGCGTACAACGAGGACCAGTCGCCGATAACACCCAGTGGCGTACTGACAAACGTCCCATCCCTAGGATGGTGGGGAATGGCAGAAGGTGCACAGACAGAGGGCCGTATCGTCACCGGGAGTGTCATCTCCGCTCTGTACAGGCGGTGAGACGCTCCGACCCTCTGTTCTCCCCCGGAGGACCCGGGAGCAAAGGTGCGCACCCTCCCATGCTAAGGCTGGTCTACCTGAATGCAAGGTCCGCAGCTAACAAAGCTCACCTCATTCGTGACCTAGTGGAGAGTGAGCATGCGGACCTGGCCTGCATCACGGAAACCTGGCTGGGCCCAGAGGGGGGTGTTCCTCTGGTTGACCTCTGCCCGCCAGGTTTCCAGGTACTGCACCAGCCCCGGGCTCATGGGAGGGGCGGGGGAGTGGCAGTTATCATCAGGGAATCCCTTAGCCCGCGAGAGACCACCGTCCCTCAGATGGTCGGGTGTGAGTCTCTCCTACTGAGATTCGGCCCAGGGGCGCAGTTGGGTCTGCTGCTGGCGTACCTACCACCTAATCGTGCAGCGGCGGCCCTACCCGAGCTACTCGATGTCCTCTCAGGGTTGGTGGTTGAATTCCCAAGACTCATGGTCTTGGGCGACTTTAATCTACCGTCCCTGGGAGGATCGTCCGAACTGGCTCGGGAGTTCATGGCTTCCATGACGGCCATGGACCTGTTGCAAATAATTTCTGGGCCGACTCATGAGAGAGGCCACAACCCAGACTTGGTGTTCTTGTCTGGACGGTGGCGTGATGATGTCGGTGGGGGTGCCACAACTATTACGCCCCTGTCATGGACCGATCACCACCTCCTGCGGCTAGACTTCCCCCTTGCCACCCCCCACCGTGGGTGCACGGTGCCAGTCAGATGGTACCGCCCTAGGCGCCTAATGGACCCTGATAAGTTCCAGGCAGCGCTTAGGGACTCGCATGCACCCCCTGCTCACAGCTCGGCGGAAGCCTTAGTGGAAGCCTGGGAAAAGGCAGCCACGGAGGCTCTGGACCGAGTTGTACCCTTGCGGCCTCTGACCCGGCGCAGATCCCAGCGAGCCCCATGGTTCACCGAGGAGCTCCGGGAGATGAAGCGTCGGAGACGGGGCCTAGAGAGCCGTTGGAGGTCCAGTCGATCCGAATCCGACCGATTGCGACTAAGAATCCTCACCAGGTCTTATCTCGCTGCGATAAGGGTGGCAAAATCCAACTACTTTTCCACCCTCATCGCGTCCGCAGATAATCGCCCGGCTGCCTTGTTCAGGGTGACTCGCTCCCTATTAAACCAAGAGGTGAGGGAGGAACCCTTGCAGGGTCGAGCCGAGGAATTTGGTCAATATCTGCTGGATAAAATCGCTCGGATTCGAACTGGTCTGGACTCCAACTGGGCTGAGATGGAAGAACAAGACATGGATAGTCTTGTCGACGTCATCTGGGAAGAATTTGATCCTGTAACTCCTAAGGAAGTGGACAGGATTATGAGAAGGTTGAGCTCCTCCACATGCTTACTGGACCCGTGCCCTTCCTGGCTGGCCTATGCAGCTCGAGAGGCGACACGAGGCTGGTTCCTAGCAGTCATCTCTGCTTCTCTGAGTGAGGGTCACTTCCCCACCGCCTTGAAGGAGGCGGTGGTGAGACCTCTCCTCAAGAAGCCCACCTTGGACCCATCCTCTTTGAATAACTTTCGTCCAGTCTCCAATCTTCGCTTCCTTGCGAAGGTTGTTGAGAGCGTGGTGGCGCACCAACTTCCTCAGATCCTGGATGAAGCGGTTTATCTAGACCCGTACCAATCGGGTTTCAGGCCGGGCTACAGCACGGAGACAGCATTGGTCGCTCTGATGAATGATCTCTGGAGAGCCCGGGACAGGGGCCATTCCTCTGTCCTAGTCTTATTAGACCTCTCGGCGGCTTTCGATACCATCGACCATGGTATCTTGCTGCGACGCCTCAGGGGACTGGGAGTGGGAGGCACGGTTCTGCGTTGGTTCTCCTCCTTTCTCCAGGGTCGCTCGCAGTCGGTGCTGACAGGGGGACAGAGGTCGACCCCGAGGCCTCTCGCTTGCGGAGTCCCTCAGGGGTCGGTCCTCTCGCCTCTCCTGTTCAACATCTACATGAAACCGCTGGGTGAGATCATTCGCAGTTTTGGAGTAGGGTACCATCAGTATGCTGATGACACCCAGCTTTTTATCTCAACTCCTAACAATATCAGTGATGCCCTAGACGTGATGTCCCGCTGCCTGAAAGCGGTCCGGGAATGGATGGGGAGAAACAGGCTTCAACTGAACCCGGACAAGACTGAATGGCTGTACGTACCGGCAAGCCAGGAGATTCAGAACGTCCCACTGCTTAACATTGGGGACAAGTTACTTCCCCCTGCTGATAGGGCCCGCAACCTGGGTGTCCTCCTAGACTCGCAGCTCTCCCTGGAAGACCACATTGGAGCTGTGACCAAGGGGACCTTCTCCCGGGTTCGACTAGTTCGCCAACTACGGCCTTATCTGGACCTGGATTCCTTACGTACAGTCACCCATGCCCTTGTGACATCTCGCCTAGACTATTGTAACGCTCTCTACATGGGGCTGCCCTTGAGATCCACTCGGAAGCTTCAACTGGTGCAAAGTGCGGCGGCACGGACACTCTTGGGAGCCTCCCGATACTCCCATATCACACCTCTCCTCCGTGCGCTGCACTGGCTTCCGGTTGCCTTCCGTGTGAAGTTCAAGGTGCTAACAATGACATTCAAAGCCCTACATGGCATGGGTCCGGACTACCTACGGGAGCACCTTCTGCCGATGTCAGCACCCCACCGTCCTGTGCGCTCCCACAGAGAGGGCCTCCTCAGGGTGCCACCGCTCAAGGAATGTCGGCTGGTGGCCCCCAGGGGGAGGGCATTCTCAGTGGGTGCGCCAGCCCTCTGGAACACCTTACCTACCGAAATCCGGATGGCCCCTGACCTCCGTACCTTCCGTCGCGACTTAAAAACTTTCCTGTTCCAGCAGGCTGGCCTGGCATGATAGCGTTAATTGGGGTCCCAGTTTGTGTTCATTAGTGTTTCTTATTATTTTATTGTTCGGTCTGTATACCTTCCTTCCTCTGTACACCGCCCCGAGTCCCTCGGGAGAAGGGCGGTTTATAAAAACTAATAAATAAATAAATAAATAAATAAAATGCCAAAAGCAATGGTCTAAGAGTGTAATACAAGTTCTGCCCTTTCCAGACCTGCATGTGCTGACACAATGCATGTACAAAAATGGAGAAGCTTTCATCAGAGTGGCACAGTGCTGCTTTCATCCTTTTTTCCATTCTGCAGACACCTTGCTCACTCTCTAGAAAGCAAAGTTTTATTAAAAGACAGGGACTTGAAGAAGTAATCAAACATATATTTAGGACTAGGCTTTGGTTATCAGACTACAATCTAAAGCACACCCCTATGAAAGAGAGAAGCAACCTGGAATTAAGGAGAAACTTCCTGACAGTGAGGACAATTAACCAGTGGAATAGCTTGCCCCCAGAAATCGTGGGCGCTCCATCACTGGAGATTCTTAAGAAGAGGCTAGACAGTCACTTGTCTGAGACGGTATAGGTTCTCCTGCATGAGCGGGGGCTGGACTAGAAGACCTCCAAGGTCCCTTCCAGCTCTATTCTATTCTATTTCTAATATGTTTACTAGAGAGATCATTCTGCTCAAATCTACAGAGCTAAAGCCTTAGCAAATAAAGCATTACTGTGCAGCATTACAACACAGCAACTTCAAGTTGATGTCCATTTATTTTAGACATAAGCCCTAGGAAACATCCATGAACTTCCTTCCTAGTAAGCTCTCTTAAGATGAGGCTACATAATTTTCCTTTTATTTAGTTCAGACATGTCAAACACAAGGCTCGGGGGCCGGATTCGGCCCATGAAGTGGTTTCATGCGGCCCGCAAAGCCATCCTGGAAAAAGTGAGAGAACGGCCCCCACTGCCTTGGCCCTGGCCCAGAGACCCTCCTCCTGCCAGAGACCCTCAGATCTGTCCCACTCCTGCCCAGGCCCCCATAGGCACCCTTGATGTGAACAATTAAGAGCTGGCCACGCCCACCCAGTAGGCCATATGCACTCTAGCCACGCCCACCCAGTAGGCCACGCCTACCCTGGCCACACCCACCTGGCCCCCTGAGGGCAACCCCAATGCTGATGCGGCCCTCAATGAAATTGAGTTTGACACCCCTGATTTAGTTAATTTAAAGCTGTACCTTTTTGTATTTTTCCTCCATATTGCTCTTTTATCTCTGGATTTTGAACTTTTTATTGTACTTTATTGAGTTTTATTTGATGCATTTTCTCTGCCAGCACTTTCTGGGCAAGGGATATGATATCTAAGAACTGGAGTTAAAAATTAATGTAATAAACTATTATTAATAAGTACCTATTCCATTCCTGCTTTTCCCTGAGAGAATACATTCACTCTTAAAAGAAGGAATTTTTAAGAGCAAGAAATAACATGTAACTATCCTATTATAATAGTCATCAAGGGTACAGTTTACTATTGTTTAATTCTAGTAAAAACACAGCTTAACTAACAGCATTATTCAGTCCCAAACCATATACTTAAGTTAGCTAAATCACCAGTAAAGAGAAAAATATATCTGGCCACAAGAAGCATCCCCCTTGAACCATCCCCCTTAAGTCTCACATATTTAGAAGTAAATCCAAAGCTCTCCTGTATATTTTGAAAATAACCATTGGGCAAAAGACCAAACTGCAATGCCACAAATTTAACTAGTTTATACACTTAGTTTAAATGTATAAAAATACAATTAACCAGTACATTAATGAGATCTGTACAAGCAGTATTATTTAATCCTATGCATATCTTCTGGAAATAATGAGTTCTGAGTAGGCATTCAAGGGATGGCACTGGGATGCATTAATTAAGGCAGATGAATTCTGAAAGCAACAGAGATAAACCCAAATATGAATAGGAGAAATCTATACTCACAAAAGCTCTGTAATTGTTTATCTACCCATTGTTTGTGAGTTTCCTGGATTCTGTACAGTAGTTAAATAATTATACAATGATAAACACTCTATGACAGAATTATGCTGAAATGAAGCATTCTCTTAAATAATGAGGGCACATTCAAGAACATTTTGTAGTATGATACAAGCAGGGGTGTATATAACATCTATTCGTGTTTTCTTTATCACAAAAATGTGATAAAAAAGCAAGATTTATGAAATTTGCAAATCTGTAAACAAATATGACCCAATGTGATGTTCCCTTCAGACTCAAAAAATCGAAGGAATGACCAAAATTAAGAAGCTAGGGTCAAGGGCCATATAGCCACTGGAGACCTGGATCCTGGCACAGAGTATGAGTTAAGTTTTCTCTCTTATGTTGAATAAATCCAGTTCATTACAAAACCTAGTCTTGAAATGATGGCAATACCATTGTATGAGACAGAACACTAAACAAAGGAAGAGTACGAGACTGAAGGCTGGCAAGTGTGGGTAGAACAAGGCTTGCTGTATACCGTGTATTTTAGTTACCCAAAATAAGAGGAGATATTCAGCTCAATAGGCAGACTGCTGGAAATAAAATTTACAACCACTCACCCTATTGACTCATGCTTGGAAATTGATCTGAATCCCTGATTTATAATATCAAGGCTGCATGTCTGTTTTCTCTTCCATCTCAACTACTTATGACCTATAGATCACACTAGGCTTTCTCTCTTAGTTAATCATCCTAGGTCCAACTTACATGTCATGTTTTGGCTCTGTCTGACATTAATCTGGTAATCACAGTTCAGAATGGAATAAGTTAAATGATATTCCATAAATAGCAAATGCTCTATTACACAATTTTGTTGTTCATGAAAAAAATCTTTCTCAATTCTTGAAGGTATAACAAATAACAAAACAATATGGCTGTCAGTTTTCAAAATAAATGAAGGCCAAACTTGATTGTTTTGATAATTCTACTTCTAATTTGTAATATCTCATTTAGGGAGGGTGTCAATAAATAATTATAATTTTTCTTGTTTTTTATACCTCTGAAAAACATTCAAAATGCTTTGTGTATATAAGTGTACTCATACAAATTTTTGTGTATGTCACTTGAATACCAAACACAGATAAATATCTGTCAAATCTGTACTTTAATTGTATTTTAACACAGTGGTCACAATTAAATAAAATATACAAAATAATAAACAGGAGTCTGCCAAATGCAGAAGAAGGCTATGTTCAGAGGTTTCTTTTAAATTAAATTATAATTAAATTAAATTAAATTAAATCAGCTCCAGAAACAGAAATTTCATGGAGCAAAGTAGAACCAAGGTCCTTGCTTTAGTAACTGTCCTGTGACTATTGCCCAACTATTACCAACAGCATTATTAGAAGCTAGAGCTGCTCCAAACAGTCAGGGACAAAACAGAAGAAGCATCCCAATTAAACACCTGAGTCACAACTATTTAGGAATCCGTAAAATAATATATACTCCCTGTGACGCTATGTAGAACTGAAAGTTGAACTTTAATAAAATATTAACGTCTTTCAACTTTAGTGCTGAAGAAGACTCCAGACAATACTGTGGATAGCCAAGAAACAAAACAATGGATTATTGAACAATTTAACCTAGCCAAGCTACCCAAGACATGCCTTCATTATTATAGTTCAGGGGTGGCGAACCTATGGCACGTGTGCAACAGGCGACATGCAGAGCCATCCCTGTGGGCACACACGCCATTGCCGGGCTCCTCCCCCTCCCCCTCTCCATGCATGCACAGTCCGGAAACAGCTGCGAGAGCTGGGCAGCGTCAGGGAACCTATAAAAGGAGCAGTTTGGGTGGGAGAGTGAGTGAGCAGCCTTTGGAAGTGACCAGTGGTGGGTTTACAATCATTTTAGTAACCAGTTATCTGCCTCGCCTTGCCTCTGTCTTGGTTGGGCTAGACTGCTCAGGGGATCAACTGGGGAGGGGGCAGGATAGGGAGGTCATCAGGTCCCAAGTGGGGGAAGGTGAGGGGGTCTGTCTGGGGGGGGAGCAGGAGAACCGGGACACCTCCGCAGAGGAAAGCCCCCCCCCCCGCCGGCCGAGCCTCTCATCCACACTGCGGTCATGTAGGATTGCATAGAAAGGGCACTGAACAGGGGGGTTTGGCAGGGGGGAATCAGAGCCACCATCTGCCTTCCGCAGGGCAGCCCCATCGGCATGGGCGGAGACGGCCTCAGGACGGCCGGAAAGAAGCCGTCACCTGGTGCGGGCCCTATCTACATGGTGGCTCTGATGGGGCTGGGGGCTGTTGCTCCTCCTGCTCTGAGCCCCTTGACCAGCCAACCACACAGGGAAGTAGGAGGAGGCGGTGGTGATGCCTGCATTGCCAAGCCCAGCCAGCTGCAGATCTGGAAGCAAAGCTGTGCCACCATCTTCGTGCTGGTGGGGGCAGCGGCGGGGGAAGGTGACTGGCACACGCCCTCCCCTCCCCGCTACCACCCATATTGTCCTGCATGCATGGCCCGGAGGCACACATGGGACAATGTATGGCAGTAGCAGCATGCCAGATCCTACCTTCCCCACCGCCGCCCCCACCAGCGTGAGGATGGTCGGCAGAGCTTTCTTCTGGATCTGCTGCCTGACACTATCAGCCCCTGCACACACAGGCCAGTGAGCAGCATGCTGGCTGTCCTGCATAATGGCGGACTGGCCACAGAGCCCCATTGGTGCGGGTGGAAACAGCTCCGGGACAGTCCGAAGAAAGCCCTTGCCCGGCCTGGGCACATCCACTTGACGGATCTGACGGGGGTGGCTTCTGCTGTTCCGACCGGTCAACCATGCAGGAAAGCAGGAGGTGGTGGAGGGGCAGCCAGGGGTCTAGAGCCACCTTAGCTGCTCGTTAGCAGCCTGACGAAGCAGCAGATTCACGCACCTGCTGCCCCTCCTGCTTCCCTGCATAGTTGACCGGTTAGAGCAGCAGCAGCAGCCACCCCCTTCAGATCCGTCAAGTGGATTTGCCTAGGCCAGGCAAGTTTCCGCCCATGTCTTTCTCATTCGCCCCCAAAATCTAGGTTGAGGTGCAAACCCAGCTCGTGTGCCTTTGCTCAGGAGGAGCAAATTTTGAGTAAATGGGTGTTGGTTTCCACTGGCGGGGGGATGGGGCTGCTAGGAAAAAAAATCTCAGGAACAAAGAGTTTTATTATTATTATTTTGATCTAAGCTGTAATAAGAGAGGTTTTACTTCTCGCCAATTTATGGGAGAAGGTAGCCTTTGCCTGGCCTGGGCGCATCCACTCGATGGATCTGATGGGGGTGGCTGCTGCTGCTGCCATGCAGGGAAGCAGGAGGGGCAGCGGGTGCGCGAATCCACTGCTTCGTCGGGCTGCTAGCGAGCAGCTGAGGCAGCTCCAGACCCCCAGCTGCCCCTCCACCTCCTCCTGCTTCCCTGCATGGTTGACCGGTCGGAACAGCAGAAGCCACCCACATCAGATCCATCAAGTGGATGCCCCCAGGCTGGGCAAGGGCTTTCTTCGGGCTGTCCCATAGCTGTTTCCACCCGCACCGATGGGGCTCCGTGGCCAGTCCGCCATTATGCAGGACAGCCAGCATGCTGCTCACTGGCCTGTGTGTGCAGGGGCTGATAGTGTCAGGCAGCAGATCCAGAAGCAAAGCTCTGCCGACCATCCTCGTGCTGGTGGGGGCGGCAGTGGGGAAGGTAGGATCTGGCATGCTGCTACTGCCATACACTGTCCCATGTGTGCCTCTCGGCCATGCATGCAGGACAATGTGGGGTGGTAGCGGGGAGGGGAGGGCATGTGCCAGTCACCTTCCCCCGCTGCTGTCCCCCACCAGCACGAGGATGGTGGCACACCTTTGCTTCCAGATCTGCAGCTGGCTGGGCTTGGCAATGCAGGCATCCACCGCCTCCTCCTACTTCCCTGTGTGGTTGGCTGATCAAGAGGCTCAGAGCAGGAGGAGCAGCAGCCACCACCCGTCAGAGCCACCGTGTAGACAGGGCCCTCACCAGGTGACGGCTCCTTTCTGGCCATCCTGGGGCTGTCTCTGCCCATGCCAATGGGGCTGCCATGATGCAGGAGGCTGTGGCTGCTGACGGACACCATCGGCCCCCAAGCACTCATTGGCCTCTGTGTGTGTGGGGACCAATGGTGTCAGGCAGCAGCTGCTCCAGCTCCTGCCTCTCCTTGCCTTGCCCCGTGACAATTGGCATACCCACCCTGCCTCGCCTCGCCTCACCCCATAAAACGAGCCTCCAGCCCACCGCCCCACCCGCCAGAGACCCCCTGGATCTGCTCCAACCCTGCCCAGCCCCCACAGGCGTCCCTCCTGAGCATCATCAAGGTGGCCACACCCACCATGGCCTTGCCCACCCAGTAGGCCATGACCACTGTGGCCACACCCACCCGGCACCCAGTTTGGGGTTTGGGTTGCGGTTTGGGCACTCGGTCTCTAAAAGGTTAGCCACCACTGTTATAGTTTGTTACAGTCAGTCAGACGTTTAGACTGGATTTTTTTATCCACTTTATCCACTTACTGAGTCATTCCTAAGGTCCTGGGATAAGCAGATGTTGTTAAAGATATTGTATTATTTATTTATAATCCACTTATTGTTTTTATAAATAACTCAAAGTGGCAAACATACCTATTATTCTTTCTTTTATTTTCCCTATCTATGAGGTGGGTTAGGATGAGAATAAGTGACTGATCCAAGTCACCCATATATAAAGCAGGACAAGAATTCCCAATCTTCCAACTTCTACTCAGTTGCCTTAACCGCTGGACCAAAGTGACTATCAATATATTATATACTGTTCTACAGTATAATATATTGTAATATAATTTTTTATGTAATGCATCTTACAAATACAGACAATAGTGGAGCTGTTTCCATTTTGTAGCCTCATGGCATGGGAAAAGCCTTGATACAGTAGTACAAACTGAATCCAAACCTAAGTGAAAACTTCAGGGCATGGTCCTTTTCCTTTAATGCTAACTTACAGCTTAGCTTCATGAAGGCATTTCAACAACCAAACCATAAATCCATGAAATCTACAAGCAATATCTTCTTTAAAACTCAGTCAATAAACACTTATACCACTATTTTACGTCAGCTACAAAAATCCCAATGATCACTACATGCAGTGGTGAGATTCAGCCGGTTCACACCACTTCAGCAGGACCAGTACCTAATTTTTTTTTGCCCAGGCCCAGAATGGACTTCTGGAAGCCACATCCACACAGAGAACCAGTTGTTCACATATTTGAATCCCACCACTGACTACATGGTATCAACCAGTTTTCCATATCTCTAGAGAGATACGTCAAGTAGTCTCTAGGTTTTTGCAGCCAAAAGCTTGAAGACTCCCTAAGTTCTCAATGTAATTATTAAATAAGGCCAGGGAGACACACATTTTAGTTTTTCCTCATTCACAGAAGCTCCTTGGGCCACTTTCTCTCAGTCCAGACTGCCTAAGTGTGCATTGCAGTGGGGAGGGAACAGATGGAGGAAGAAAACTTTGTCTTCCGCCAAAAAAAAAAAAGCATAGGATCTCATTTGTTTATTTGGGCAATGGCCCTGAAAGAAATAACATTTAAACTTTCCTCTAAACTATTATTCTTATCTAAATTATACATTCTAATCAAATTGTTTTTAAATCAAAGGTGCCATCATTTCCTCCAAGTAGGTTACCTAATCCTTTTATCTTCTTGAAAACTTTGAGAGGTGGGTTAGATTGATAATCAAGGTTATCAATATTGACTTGAAAGTTGAACTTAGATCTGTCCTGTTCTAGTTTCATGTTGTACTGATATGTTCAGCTAGCTAGAGTTGAAAAATAATACATATGTAAAAATGTTACAGTGCACTTTTCATGTAAAAAATAAAGATACAGAATAAATCAAGATACAGGACAAATGTGTTCAGATCAGGCTGCCTTTTTTAGCATCTGGGATTTGTTTTGTTTTTTTTTCATTTGGGATTTTTAGATTATTTGCTACCTCCATTTCTACCTCCATGAGGCTAATAAAAGGAGACAATTATGATAGTGTTGGAAGTCAGCACCCACCTACCTTCCTAGAGAAGAAATTTTTTTGGGGGGGGACATTAAAAAAGAATATTATATTTCCCAAAAGGAATAATGAAACATTTTAGGCAAAGACAGCCTCAAGTCTCCCTCCCCCAAGCAGAAACCAAGCAGGTCAGTTTTTAGAAATGCAGATTTGATCATCCTTTCAGAAAGACCAGAACCAGGAAACTTGGAGCTGATGGGATTAGAAAGACAAAGACCCCTAGAACTAACAAACCCACACCCAAAAAATCCAACACAGGACATAACCATCAGCCACAGCATCAGGGAAGCAGGATATGATCTTTAGGACATTATAGGATTAACCGACCACCATCAAAATTCCAGAAAGGCACACTGAACCTCAGGTCAACGTTCATGCCACAGGAACAACTCCAAACACAAACACCCAAGAAGGTATAAAAGCCCACCACTTCCTGCTCCATGTAGTCAGCTTTCCCAGAGGCATTATTTCTGTCTGGCTTCTTTCTAAAGCAGTCTCATTTTGTTTATTCCTGGCTTGGCCTGGACCCTGATGAAGATTTGTCTTTCAACAATAGGAAAAAATAACACAAGGAGCTTAAACTGCAGCCCCCTCATGAAGTGCTAATGCAAACATTTAACATTCTTTGGTTTCCTTCTTTGATGTTGAAATCAACAAATTTACATCCTGCTTGTGAACTTTGGTAATTCCAGATTTTTGTTTCCTATACTGCCCCTGAATTTCTTTGACAAGTGAAAACATGTTCGTTTGAATCCTCCTTAGATGCATTTGGGGAGATCTGAATTATTATTTACAAAACAGATGAATATCTCTCTTCCTTGAAGTCACAACACCCCTCACTGGCAACAAGAGTCCTCTTTATCAAAACACTTGATGTGTTGGAGGGTATATTTGGTCTGAGTTGTGATATATTTGGAAAAAGTGGGGAGAAGGATTAAATTCCTGCCCAAGTTCATACGATAAACTTAAAACCCCTCTTCTCCTGTTTCTACTGAAATCAGAACTGAGAAAGTGAACATGCAACCTCACATGCAGGTCTGAAGCTTAGGACCTCGCTGTAGAAATTAAGATCCGACAGGATCCCTCGAGGCCTCTCTTAATGAAGAGCTGGAAGAGGCTCTAGGTTTTCACTTTATCCCAGACAGATTGTGAAGGAGGAGAGACACAGATATCAAATGAAACATTATGTTACAAAAAAATACTAACTAGGGTCAAGATCCACGCTCCTACACGCTTTTCTCAGGGATAAGTCCCAGGGATCTCAAGAGGGACTTGATGGCGAATAATTGTAGTGGTTGCAAAAATCGTCGTTGTCACTGTCGCCGTCTCTTGACGCTATAGCCTGTCTCACGCCCCTTACAGAAAATACGAAATAATTAATAAGCAAAGGGGGGGAGTATTTTGCTCTGCAGAAAACCTGATGTCGCCGGCACGCGTTCCCAGTCATGCATTTCTCCAGATATTCTTTGTGCTGGTGCGCCGAAGACGCTACGTGTAGGAGAAGTGAGAGAGCGAAGAGGGCGATCACATCGATCTCCACGGTAATCAGCGATTCGGCATTTGATTTGTAGCAGTGCCGGTAGCCGCCGGGAGAGGAAGTGGAAGGAAAGCTAGAAAAGGCTGTCCCTATTGCCGGGAAACTGAAACAAAGAGGTAGATTGTGTGAGAAAAGCACCACCTTTGAAATGGAGGGTGTCTCGTGGAAAAGGTTGCTACTGCCAACTGCCAGGTTGCCCGGGCCTTTAATTATTCCAAATCAGGAAGGCACTGAAACATTTGAAATGCTACTAGCATTGTGAAAGCCTTGTTTTTGTAGCGCCCCGTACCATGTAGCTGTCAAAGGTGCAACCGGATCATTGCAATTGGAAGATTAAATTACAGGCTTTCTTCTAAAGTCAGAGTTAACAGCTCTGGAGCACAAAATTTCAGGCCATGGTCATATTTTTTCAGTCCTAGTAAGAACAACTTTACAGTTAAGGAGCATTTCTCCCGCGTTTCCCTAAAACGCTTGTGAGATCTCTCTCTCCTGCCACAGATTTTAAAAGTTGGTTTAGTGTCCTGACTTTGCGAATAAATTCTCAGAGGTGTTTGTTGTTTTGAATATTTTGGTATAATCTGGTATTAATTGCAAGGTTGACTCAGCCTTCCATCCTTCCGAGGTAGGTAAAATGAGGACCCAGATTGTTGGGGGCAATAAGCTGACTTTGTAATAATGCTTGGGGGGGAGGGCGAAAGCCCTAATAAGCAGGCATATACATAGAATGAAGGCTACTGCTAAGCTTGTAAGCCACCCTGAGTCTTCGGAGAAGGGCGGGATATAAATGGAATTAAAATTAAAAAAAATAAAAAATAAATGATGGATATTGATCAATTAAAATAAATATTACCGATTTTATAATTATCCACATAACTTTGAAAAGATGCATTGCTCAGTACTACTTGCAAATATGCACATAAAAACTAGATACCTATACTATGATAAAAAGGAGGGTTTACTAGAATGCAAAAATCTAAAACATAATTGGATTCTATTTTTATTTTGTTGCATGGAAAGAACCTTAAAATATAAGCTCTGAAACATAAATGCAAGGTGACTAACGCAGGGAGAATATAAGGAGATTGTGGATCACTGATACACCAGTTTGCCTCACTGTAATCTTTATCCTTATATCCACTTCCATCTGGTGTGCTGGGTGTGACTGTTCTGGGTGGATAGTAATATTGCTGCCATCTATTTTTAGATGGAGAGATGCCCCTCTGATCTCACCTGGAATCTGGATATGGCATAAAACAAAACTTTGCTTCACCAGGAATAAGCTTTTAAGAAATGGCCCCAGATCATCTTTTTAACTTAATTACCAGGCCGACAAGGATTTCCTAGGGTCATGACTGTTGATGATGTTATAATTTTAAAGGGAAATGTCATGAGCAAATTCTCAGAGCACCCTCATCATAGCACAAGTATACAGGTGAAACTCGAAAAATTAGAATATCGTGCAAAAGTTCATTTCAGTAATGCAACTTAAAAGGGGAAACTAATATATGAGATAGACTCATTACATGAAAAGCAAGATAGTTCAAGCCATGATTTGTCATAATTGTGATGATTATGGTGTACAGCTCATGAAAACCCCAAATTCACAATCTCAGAAAATTAGAATATTACATGCAATCAATAAAACAAGGAGTGTACATAGAACAATATCGGACCTCTGAAAAGTATAAGCATGCATATGTACTCAGTACTTGGTTTGTGCCCCTTTTGCAGCAATTACTGCCTCAATGCGGTGTGGCATGGAAGCTATCAGCCTGTGGCACTGCTGAGGTGTTATGGAAGACCAGGATGCTTCAATAGCAGCCTTCAGCTCTTCTGCATTGTTCAGTCTCATGTCTCTCATCTTTCTCTTGGCAATGCCCCATAGATTCTCTATGGGGTTCAGGTCAGGCGAGTTTGCTGGCCAATCAAGCACAGTAATCCCACGGTCATTGAACCAGGTTTTGGTGCTTTTGGCAGTGTGGGCAGGTGCCAAGTCCTGCTGGAAAATGAAGTCAGCATCCCCATAAAGCTCGTCTGCGGAAGGAAGCATGAAGTGCTCCAAAATCTCCTGGTAGACGGCTGTGTTGACCCTGGACTTAATGAAGCACAGTGGACCAACACCAGCAGATGACATGGCTCCCCAAATCAACACAGACTGTGGAAACTTCACACTGGACTTCAAGCATCTTGCAGTGTGTGCCTCTCCATTCTTCCTCCAGACTCTGGGTCCTTGGTTTCCAAATGAGATGCAAAAGTTGCTCTCATCAGAAAAGAGGACTTTGGACCACTGAGCAACAGACCAGGTCTGTTTTTCTTTACCCAGGTAAGATGCTTCTGACGTTGTTTGTTGTTCAGGAGCGGCTTGACAAGAGGAATATGACATTTGAAGCCCAGGATCCATCTGTGTGTGGTGGCTCTTGATGCACTGACTCCAGCCTCAGTCCACTCCTTGTGAAAGTCCCCAACACTTTTGAATGGCCTTTTCCTGACAATCCTCTCCAGGCTGCGGTCATCCCTGCTGCTTGTGCACCTTTTTCTTCCACACTTTTCCCTTCCACATAACTTTTTATTAATGTGCTTTGATACAGCACTTTGGGAACATCCAACTTCTTTTGCAATTACCTTTTGAGGCTTTCCCTCCTTATGGAGGGTGTCAATGATGGTTTTCTGCACAACTGTCAGGTCAGCAGTCTTCCCCATGATTGTGATTCCTACTGAACCAGACTGAGAGACCATTTAAAGGCTCAGGAACCCTTTGCAGGTGTTATGGCTTAATTAGCTGATTAGAGTGGGACACTTTGAGCCTAGAATATTGCACCTTTTAACAATATTCTAATTTTCTGAGATTGTGGATTTGGGGTTTTCATGAGCTGTAAGCCATAATCATAACAATTATGACAAATCACAGCTTGAACTATCTTGCTTTGCATGTAATGAGTCTATCTCATATATTAGTTTCCCCTTTTAGATTTTAGATTTTAGATTTTATTAGATTTATATACCGCCCTTTCCCGAAGGACTCAGGGCGGTTTACAGGGCATTTTAAAATCGCATCAATATAAAATACAAAGTTAAAAGAGAATTAAAAGATTAAATTATCCCTAAAAATAAAACCCCAGTTAAAATTCTCAGCCTGGGTCAGAGAGCTCAAAGAGCCAAGTCTTCAGGTCCCAACGGAATGAGCGTAGGTCAGGGGCAGTCCTGAGCTCCACGGGCAGCTGGTTCCAGAGGGTAGGCGCACCCACAGAAAAGGCCCTCTCCCTGGGTGTTATCTGCCGGCAATCTTTTACTGAAATGAACTTTTGCACGATATTCTAATTTTTTGAATTTAACCTGTATGTCCTTCTTTTGGAGGACATATCTTTGTGCCTCCACTCCTATCTGTAAAGGAATTTAGAGATGACCTTGTTAAAAGAAGCAATAACAAAGGACTTAAGACAAGTGAATACTTAGTCTAGCACGAGAAAAAAGTTCAGAAGTTCTAATTTTATCAGTATGAGAGGAGATAGAAACTTGGACAGTCTTTCAAAATTTTGAAATAATTATGAGGTGCCCTGCAACAATAAAGTAATATTCTTAGAATGCCTGCTTGAGTTGTAATTCTACCACACTAATACCTGCATATATTGAGTAAATAGCTATTACTCAATATTCTGGGAACTGGAATATTCTTTTGCCAAAAAAATGCTGGTGAGAATTTCTTAGTTCAGGAGTTTCTTCTGAAGTGAGGTACTTATACATTAATGGAAGGAAAATGCATAACTACATTGGTGGACTATAGTTTGGATGAAGATCAGGGCCCAGTGTGCCCGTCTCACCATTTGAGAACCACAAATGAGCTCCACTGTTTGGACGTCTATCTGTTAAGTCCAGGAAACTACCGTAGCAGCTATAATCATACCATGGTACTTCAGGGGGATGCCCACCTCTGTGTTTTACATCTTCCACAGTCTATTGCTTTCTTCATGCAGAAGCCTGTTACATCATGTGAAAAACCATGACTTTTCACCAAAATAATGGTCTGGGTTGAGCAAGCAGGAGAATTGATTGTCCAAGGCCATTAACATAGTTTAAGTGTTTGTACATGTCTGAAACAGTTGTAAAGAATGGAAAATTTTGTGTGTATATTTTGTAAGCTGCCCAGAGTCACTTAGGTGAAATGGGAGGTGTAGAAATTTAATAAATAAATAAAGATACCTTGCACACTTGCAGAGCTCCACTAGATAGCCAGTGGTCAGAAATGCCAAATATTTCTTCACATCTTCTTTACCAGAAGCATGGGCATATGTATAGCTACAACAGTTTCAAAGCATGCAGCCACATAGTACATATATAGTTCAGTACTGTAGTATTTGCAGTATTAGAGATTCCCAACTGGATCAGGGGTTCCCAACCAGGAGTGCTCAAACCCCCTGGGGGTGCGAGATGATATTCCAGGGCGTGCAAAAACTTGTCTTTGAAAATTATAGTGTATTATGCATAATTCATTGCTGTTATTTTGAACTTTTGTAAGGGGTACAAGAATATATCAGAAGCATTCTAGGGGTGCAGGGTATAGAAAAGGTTGGGAGCCACTGCACTAGATGGGTATTTAATTTATAATTCCATCCACAGAATACTCAAGAATGTTAGAAAATGAAACCAGCAGCAGTAAGGATCGAAAGTTTCTGCTTATTTTCTGCTGCAAAGAAGCATCAAAGCCAAAATGACATCATTTGCAACATTTCATGATTATCACACACATACTATCATTTCCACAACCCAGAAACCAATGCTTCCCTATATCTAGTGAAGGGATTGGACAAATTAATCCAGAAGATGCCATTAGACAAGATGAGATCAGCAAATCATTTGTAGGGAGCAAGAATCTCAATGGATCAATGCTTTAAGTTTACAGAAGCTTCCAATTGTCTACTGATTTTTTATGCTACGCTAATATTTTTATTGGTATCAACACGCAATCTGAGAACTGTTCAGAGATTATTACACTCTATGGGGAGAATTCTGTTCATATGTTCAGCTTTGTATCACTTCTATTTTCATGTAGCTTGTTATTATTTACGTACTTTTACTCATTATTACCATTTAAAAATTTGTATCTTATTTTTTTTAAAAAAAAATCTTTTGTAAGGGCTATTGCCTCCAGTCAATAAATTGTATAACATCTAACCTGCCAACTTCATCATTTTCTCTTCAGTTATTCATTCTGTAACACAAAGTCTCCAAATCCATGTTACAAATCAATCAAAAATAATGTTTCAGCTTATAAAAAAAGTAAGAGTGATATATGCAGGTAATAGTCCTTTTAATTTTTCAATATTCCCATTCTCTTTTTAGTAATTGCAATGTCTCTGTTGTTCATTGGTCTGTTTGTTTAAAGTGCAAACTGGCTCTCCAATTTCTTCTTCCCAATAAACTGGTAATGGAGGCCATTGTCAATCTTAGTCATACCTCCTGTTTGCAGATAATATTGCTACCTGACTAGACATGTGCCACTCAAATCTTTTTATTTTTAGCAGTAGAAATCAATTGGGAAATATTTTGATTACACTAAGTCTTCTGCATATACCTGCATATAATAAGCAGTGGTTAGATTCTTGGGTAAAAATCAGTAAAAAAAACCTTCTGCAGTTAGAAAATAATAAGTAGTATTCACTAATTTTATATTGGTATATTAAAATTACTGAGATGGCAGATACGAACAGTTAGTATTACTACTATTTAACTTTGAGAATGGCCTTAATACAAAAGTTACAGTCTATGATTTCATCCCACTTATTAGTCAGAATCAGAGGGCATTTTGGAAAATGACACTCTGCTCTGCAGTAGGGGGCAGCAAAGGAACATCACTACATAAGTGAAAGGATACTGATAATTATATTAAATAAAAATTATAGGTATCTCTCTTGATGCAAAGCAAACGCCATGATACTCTTCTTCTGTTTCATACCTAAATGAAATTATCCAGGCAATATAATCTTATATGTTAAACATTTCACTTCATTTCTGTATTGTTTGTTATCTATGTACAGTATATGTGTGCGTATACAAAATACATAATAAGCAAAAGAAATGTGAATTTGAAAGCTAGGTAATTTGTGGTGCATGCTGGAAAAGGTTTGCATTCTAGTTTAAAACAGAATGCAGATGTAACGTTTGTTTAATTAAATTAGGTATGTTTGGACCTGGAAAATGCCACATTTGTACAATTACTATTTTCAAAGGATTAACAATCAATGTTTCTGTAATGTAGTGGGTCCGACACAAGGAAGAGACGCCAGCCGTAGTACGCGTTCAGCTCTTTATTGGGGGGAGTAGCGTACTGGAGAATGAGGGTTACCTGGCCTCCTTAAATAACTAGCCAGGTAGGCGGCCAGCCAATGGGGTTGGCCCTAGGTTTCCCACTGAAACTAGGTTTCCCACCAAAACCATTCAGGCCAACGCCCCCTGGTGGCTGTTGCTATGCAGGTGCCTGCATACATAACACCCCTCCCCCCTTAGAGAAGAACCACATGACAACTATAGAACAATATTATAACTAACTACATAACTATGTACACTGTGTGTTAATACAATGCAACTGTGGGGTGGTCACTTGCACACATAGTCCGCTAGGTATGCCGGTGCCCTGTGGGGTCTGGTGGACCGTCTGGGTGTGGCTTGGCCCTGGACTTGGGCAGCGGGCTCGCGATGCCCTTGTGCTGGGTTGAGCAGCGTCGGTTATAGGAGGCCATCCTCCTCTAGTTCTGGTTCTGAGTCATTTTCGGTTGGCCTGACCTCTCCTGGGGTGTGGCTACCCTTTTGGCTGTGGGTGGTGCACTCCGGGACCCTTCCTCTGAGTTGGTTGATATGTCGCCTTATGTGTCGATCCCCCTCCAACCCCACGATGTCAGAAAGAGACCCAGTTTTTTCAACCACGGTCCCCGAAACCTATGGATGCCGTGTCCCGTAGTTCCTTGCCCAGACCAGGTCCCCCACGTTGAGTACCCTGTGTGCTGATGGCCTATCCAACTCTGCTGCTACACGGTCAGGGTGCAGACAGTCAAGCTTGGTGATGAGGCGCTGTCCCCATCGTAGTTCTGCTGGGCTCTTTCCGGTAGCAACACATGGTGTGGTGTGTTGGGCAAGCAGAAATTTTGCCAGTCTGTGGTGCCAGTCCCCGCTGATGATGCGCCGGAGTGCGTCCTTGGTCGTCCTTACCATCCGTTCAGCTTGCCCGTTAGTCGACGGGTGGAAGGGTGCGGAGGTGGCGTGCCTAATCCAATTTGCCTTCAAGAACGCCTGGAAATCAGTAGCAGTAGACTGAGGCCCGTTATCAGACACAATTATGTCGGGGAGACCGTGTGTGGCAAAGAGGGCCCTGAGCACCTGGATTGTCCTTGCTGAGGTCATGTTGGGGACAGGGACTACCTCCAACCACTTAGAGTGGCTGTCCACTACCACTAAGAACAGTTAGCCCTGGAACGGCTCCGCATAGTCGATGTGAATGCGGGACCAGGGTGTGTGTGTGGCTTCCCACCTGTGCACTGGGGCGTGAGGCATCTCTGGCCTGGATCTCTGGCATGTGTAACAGGCCTTGACCCGTTCCTCAATGTCCTTGTCCAGCCCTGGCCACCAGAGGTAGCTTCTGGCCAGTGCCTTCATCCTGACCACCCCCAGATGTCCCTCATGTAAGGATTCCAATACCCTGCCCCTGACTGCGGTGGGAATGATGACCCTGCTTCCCCAAAGGAGGCAACCCCGGTGCGTGGAGAGCTCGTGACGCCTGGTAAAATAGGCCTGGAACTCAGGCCCCGGAGACTTGTCCTGCCACCCCGTGCAAACCCATGAGTGTACCCTGCTCATGATGTTGTCAGCAGCTGTGCTGGTTGCAATGTCCTTGATATGTACTGGGCATTCTGATAGTTCCTGCAGGGCTAGGATTTGTGTTGCTGGTGCCGGGTCTGGTTCAGTGGTGTCTATGGGTAGCCTACTTAGGCCGTCTGCGTGGCCCTTCTCCTTCCCTGGCTTGTGCACCAGCTTGCAATTGTAAGCTGCAAGGAAGATGGACCACCGGAGCATTCTGGGGGATAGTATTTGGGGGGTCTGCTTGTCCATTGTGAATAGGACTAGCAGGGGCTTGTGGTCTGTGTAGACAGTGAACTCCCTGCCATACAGATAATCGTGGAACTTCTTGATTCCGGACACGATTGCCAGGGCTTCCCTATCAATTTGGGCGTAGTTCCTTTCTGCTCCAGACAGCATCCTGGAATAGTAGGCTATGGGGATTTGCGCCCCATTAGGCTCGAGGTGACTTAGTACTGCGCCCACACCATAAGGGGATACATCGCACGCGATGCATATGGGCTTTGTTTCAATGAAATGGGTTACTGTGGACTTATCCGACAGTAGTGCCTTTAAGGCTCTGAAACTTTGGTCATGGACGGAAGTCCAGACCCATGCTGCCTGCTTGTCCAGGAACCTGTGAAGTGGCTATGCAATGGCTGCCTTGTGTGAAAGGAATGTGTGATAGAAGTTCAGCAGGCCCAGGAATGCCTGTAGCTCTGCCTTGTTCTTGGGTGTGGGTGCCAGTTTGATTGCCCTCACCTTGGACTCTATGGGGTGGATTCCCTTGGCATCTACCCTGAATCCCAGAAATTCCGTGGATTGGACCCCTATGCTGCACTTCTCCCTCTTCAATTTGAGCCCAGCAGTGCGCAGCCTGTTTAGTACCTCCCTCAGCCTACCTGCCAGTTCTTCCATTGGTGCTCCTGCGATCAGGACGTCATCAAAATAGGGACAAACCCCCGGGATGCCCCTGAGCGTCTTCTCCATGATCTCCTGGAAAATGCCAGGAGCTACGCTGATCCCAAACTGCAGCCTGTTCACCCTGAATGCTCCCCTGTGAGTCACTATCATCTGGGCATCCGCTGTTGCCCGGGTGACCGTGAGTTGCTGGTACGCCTGCCCAAGATCGAGCCTTGCAAAGATGGCACCGCCTTGGAGGGAAGCGAGAACATGGCTGACCGTGGGGACCGGGTAAGCATGCGGGTTTAGGGCGCAGTTCACCAAGCACTTGTAGTCGGCGCAGATCCCCACCTCCCCGTTGGGTTTGAGTGGGGTGACTATCGGGGTCTCCCATTCCCCCCCATCTACGGGCTCTAAGATTCCCTGGGCCACCAGCTTATCCAGTTCGCACTCGATTTTGTGCTTGAGCGTGAAGGGAACTCGCCACGGCCTGACCCTAACAGGGGGAACGTTTGGGTTTAGTTTGAATGAGATGGGGGCCCCTGTGTGCCCAGCGCCCCATCGAAGACGTCTGCGAACTCTTTGCAGACGGCCTCGATGGATTCTCCCTGGATCCGGTGGATCCCGGAGACGGTGATTCCCAGGGCCTCAAACCAGTCTAGGCCGACTAGGCTGGCTCTCCAGCCTTCTACCACTACAACCTCCAGGTGCTCTTCGCGACTCTTAAACCCCACGGAAACGGTGGCCTCCCCCTTTACCTTGACCGGCGAGTTCTGGAAGTCGGTCAGGGCTAAATTTGAAGGCCGTAATTTAATCCGCTGCTTGCTCCGGCCATTAATGTAGTTAAAGGTATCGTCCGAAATGACAGAGACCGCAGATCCAGAGTCAAGCTCCATGCTGCAAGGAATGCCTTGCAAGCGGATTGTTAGTCTAATTTTGGGTTTGAGCAGCCGGCGGCTACCCATGTGGTAGATGGCCAGCTGGCTCTCAACGTAGCCAATTCGCGTTTTGGTCGGGGGCCAGTACCCAGTACCTTCGAACGGCGATTCCTCCGGTTGCAGCTCATGGATCTCCTCTCGGGGGGGGGCAGCTACAACAGACCGCGGCTATGTGGCCTGTTTTCTTGCAGGCCCGACACGTGGCTGACCGGAACTTGCAGAGGCTGTGCACGTAGTTTCTGCCACATCCTATGCACTTCTGCATGTTGGTTGCGTTGCTGGAGGGCCTGGGCTTGTCCGGGCGTCCGCCTCGATGGTCGGGGGTCAACTTCTGCTGGAGGAGGTCGATGCTCTGTTCCCCCTTGGCTGAGGCGACCTCCTGGTAGATGCTGGCTGCCTGGCTACCGGGTTTGGCTTCCTGGACCGCCTGGACGGCCCCACAAGCTGCCTCGTGGGCCAGAATGGCGTCCTGGGCTTCCTGGAGCGAAACCTCCTCCTTCTCAAACAGGCACTCCTGCAGCCTCGTGTCTCGTAGGCCGCAAACCAGCCTGTCTCGTAGCCACTCCTACAAGTTCGAGAACTTGCAGGCGATGGTGGCTTCTCGTAAGGCGGCGATGAAGTCGGCCCCGGACTCGTCGGGACGCTGGTTCCTCTTCTCGAACTGGGATCACGCAGCCAACTTATTTATTTATTTATTTATTTGTTTTATATACCGCCCTTCTCCCGGAGGACTCAGGGCGGTGTACAGAGAAATAAAGTAAGAATACAATAAAAATAAAATTATTAAAGCCCAAATCCATCAGGCCAGGCCGGCTTGTTGGAATAGATAAGTTTTTAGATCACGCCGGAAGGAGCGAAGGTCGGGGGCCATCCGGATTTCGGCTGGTAAGCGGTTCCAAAGGATTGGCGCACCCACCGAGAATGCTCTCCCCCTGGGGGTCACCAGCCGACATTCTCTGACCGGTGGCACCCTGAGGAAGCCCTCTCTGTGGGAGCGCACAGGACGGAGGGATGTTGACGCTGGCAGTAGGTGCTCCCGTAGGTAATCCGGACACACGCCATGTAGGGCTTTGTATGTCATCACTAGCACCTTGAATTTCACCCAGAAGGCAACTGGAAGCCAGTGCAGCTCACGGAGCAGAGGTGTAATGTGGGAGTATCGGGAGACCCCCAAAAGCACTCGTGCAGCTGCACTCTGCACCAGCTGAAGCTTCCGAGTGGTTCTCAAGGGCAGCCCCATGTAAAGAGCGTTGCAGTAGTCAAGACGAGAGGTCACAAGTGCATGGGTGACTGTACGCAAGGCATCCAGGTCCAGATAGGGTCGCAGCTGGCGCACCAGACGAACCTGGGAGAAGGCCCCTCTAGTCACAGCTCCTATATGATCTTCTAAGGAGAGCTGTGAATCTAAGAGGACACCCAGGTTGCGAGCCTTATCTACGGGGGGTAATAACCTGCCCCCAATATTAAGAGATGGAATAATCTGAATATCCTGACATGCCGGTATGTACAGCCATTCAGTCTTGTCCGGGTTGAGTTGAAGCCTGTTCCTCCCCATCCATTCCCGGACCGCTTCCAGGCAACCGGACATCACGTTGAGGACATCACTGATGTGGTTTGGGGTCGAGATGAAAAGCTGGGTGTCGTCAGCATACTGATGATAACCCACTCCAAAACCACGGATGATCTCACCTAGCAGCTTCATATAGATGTTAAACAGGAGAGGTGAGAGGACCGACCCCTGAGGAACTCCATAAATGAGAGGCCTCGGGGTCGATCTCTGGCCACCTGCCAACACCCACTGTGAACGTTCCAGAAGGTAGGAGGAGAACCACTGAAGAGCAGTGCCTCCCACTCCCAATCTCCTGAGACGCCGCAGTAAGATACCATGGTCGATGGTATCAAAAGCCGCAGAGAGGTCTAATAGGACCAGGACTTGTACCTGCGGGGCTGGAAATTGGCGTTCAGCTTAGCGACGAGGTCCCGGTACGAGATGGTATTGATGGCCTCTGGGGCGAACAGGTTTGCAGCGACCTCGAGGAGTGTGGGTTCGCCTAGGCAGAGCAGGGCAGCCGCCTTTGAGCCGTCTTCCGAGATTTGATTAAATCTCATGTACAGCTCGACGTGCGACAGGTACCGGGCCCATTTCTCCGGGTGGCGGGTGTCGAACCCGTGGGGTTGCCCAGCTCGTGCCATTGTCCCATCGGTCATTGTGGCGTGTGGTTCCGTTGCTCGCGTGGCGGCCAGAGCCCGTGTCTTGCGGTGGCCGGTTGCGGTGGCTGGCGGTCGTGTTGGGGAGGAAGGGAAAGATTCCTCTTTTCCTTCAGCGCACGGTGCGTTCCCCTAGTGCAGGGGTCGGCAACCTAAAAAAGAAAAAGAGCCACTGGGAACCGGTTCCATCACAAATTAAAAAAAGAGGGAGCCGCGTGCGTGTGTCCATGCACGCGCATGCGCAAAAAGGTTTTTTGCGCATGCGCGGACGCACGCGGCTGCCATTTTTTAAAAATGAGATGGAACCGGTTCCCGGTTGCCCGACGGCGACGGCCCGTCTGCAAAGCTGCCGCTTTCGGCAGCTTTGCAGACGGGCCGTGGCAGCTTCCTCAAAGAGCAGCGCCCCTGCCCATTCCGAGAGGTGCGCGCGCACCTCTCCGAACGACCGGAGGTGCGCGCGTACCTCCGCGCGAATGGGCAGCGGTGCCGCTCTTTGAGGAAGCTGCTGCGGCCCGTCTGCGAAGCTGCCGCTTTCGGCAGCTTCGCAGACGGGCCGTGGCAGCTTCCTCAAAAAGAGAGGCGCCCCTGCCCATTCCGAGAGGTGCGCGCGCACCTCTCCGAACGACCGGAGTTGCGCGCGCACCTCCCCAAACCTTTGGGGAGGTGCGCGCGTACCTCCGTGCGAAGGGGCAGCGGCGCCGCTCTTTGAGGAAGCTGCCGAAAGCGGCAGCTTCCTCAAAGAGCGGCACCGCTGCCCGTTCGCGCGGAGGTACGCGCGCACCTCCCCAAAGGTTTGGGGAGGTGCGCGCGCAACTCCGGTCGTTCGGAGAGGTGCGCGCGCACCTCTCGGAATGGGCAGGGGCGCCGCTCTTTGAGGAAGCTGCCGCGGCCCGTCTGCTAAGCTGCCGCTTTCGGCAGCTTCACAGACGGGCCACAGCAGCTTCCTGAAAGAGCGGCACCGCTGCCCATTCGCGCGGAGGTGCGCGCGCACCTCCCCAAACCTTTGGAGAGGTGCGCGCGCACCTCTCGGAATGGGCAGGGGCGCCGCTCTTTGAGGAAGCTGCCGCGCCCCGTCTGCGAAGCTGCCGAAAGCGGCAGCTTCGCAGACGGGCCGCGGCAGCTTCCTCAAAGAGCGGCACCGCTGCCCATTCGCGCGGAGGTACGCACGCACCTCTCCAAAGGTTTGGGGTGGTGCGCGCGCACCTCCGCCCATTCGGGGAGGTGCGCGTGCACCTCTCCAAACGGGCGGTGCCACTCTCCATTTGGAGAGGTGCGCGCGCACCACTGCCCGTTGGAAGAGGTGCGCGCGCACCTAGTGACTTCAGCTCTTCTGTCGGCAGAATCCCACTTTCGACACCACTGTAATGTAGTGGGTCCGACGCAAGGAAGAGACGCCAGCCAGAGTACGCATTCAGCTCTTTATTGGGGGGGTAGCCTACTGGAGAATGAGGGTTACCTGGCCTCCTTAAATACCTAGCCAGGTAGGCAGCCAGCCAATGGGGTTGGCCCTAGGTTTCCCACCGAAACTAGGTTTCCCGCCAAAACCGTTCAGGCCAACGCCCCCTGGTGGCTGTTGCTATGCAGGTGCCTGCATACATAACAGTTTCTGTCTCTTTTATTCTATTTCTGATTCTTTTTTTCAAAGCACACAGTAACTGGAGAATATAATTGTTTCAGTGCATATGAGCCCATTGGCTTGTATGATAAGGCACTGGGTTGAAGATTAGCAAAGTCATGTTTGAGACTCTTGTGCTGCTGTGGGATGGGGTGAATTCACCTTCTTTGCTCCAGCTCCTGCTGGCTCCATGAAAAGAGACCCCAACTGGGCATCCCCCAGGCAATGGTTATGTCACTGGTCTAACATTTCAATCTGGAAACACCTCGGTGCTTCTTACATATGTGATGCGAGTGCATATGAGGGTCAAATTTATTGCTAGCTAAGATAAGATTGGTGTTGAGGAACTATTGAGCTAATGTCATATTTAGGCCTGTTTTCCATGTCCTTCCATCCTAAAACCAAGAGCAGTTCAGCATCCATTTTTATGTAGGACCCAACTTCTATTTTCCTTTCTTTCCAAGACTTCATTAACCTGGCCAAATAGCCCTGCAAGATGCAATAAAGTCATATTTTAAGATCTCGCCAGATACTACAGTTGTCGTAAGAGAGTCATGTTTGACATAAATAATTCTATGTATTTTTCTGTGAAAATTTAGGGTCAGTTGTAGACAAAAAAAACATTTTTGGTATAAAAACAAGTTATTTGTTGGGGTAGAGGGGAAACAAGTATCCAATGAACTACAATATGAATTGTGTCCTGTGCTGTGATTGTTTTTAGTGATGAAAAAACAGAAAATAAATTTGACTTTTTAAAAAAGATAAAGCATGAAAATAAACTATCCTCCATTTTCTTGTACATTCTTACATACTTTCCACTTTCAGTAATAAAGTCTTAGTGCAATGTTTGATTACTTTTGTGAGTGCTTTATCTCTTTAAATACCCTGCTAAAAGATTATAAGCTCCATTACAGTAGAATTCACTCAAGAGTGGCAAACTGCTAAGCTCTGTTAAAGATTTATGATGCAAATAAAAACTTCCTTATTAATAAACTCATTGAGATACAACATCTTTTTACCCATATTCCCATTTTGTTTTGTTTTTCTTTTGTAGCACATCAGTAAAGCTTTCTGTATGTTTCTTTTAGAGTTCAGTGGTTCTCTAATTTCTAATAACTGAAGAACTCTTTTTGGGAATTACTAGGGATTTACAATGTGAAAAGCTTATTTACTTTTAAAAAAACTCTCTTTCAAATGTGTAATACTAATAATTGCATACCTTCTTGGAAGCCTACTTTAACATGATTTGTCAAGTTAGGAATTGGCTTAAGGAAAGAAGACTTCTTCCAAAATTCAAAATATTGCTTATTTTAGGCCTTTCCACAAATTATGGTGCACTCTGTACTAGGGACCCAGCAACAGAGTGAATCATTATTGCCATCCTCCCAATAAGCCTCCCACATTGTCTTCCTTCCTAACCATTTACCTGTTTGTGGCTGTATGACTGCAGTCTTAGGAAAAAACGTAGTCTTTTTTAAAAACAAGGTTTTTTGAAAAGATTGTAGAAAAATGCTAAATTTTTGCTCAAACACTTTTATAGAATTAAAACTCTATGGTCACCCTTCTGTTGGTGCTATAAATCAGGAGTCCCCAACCCCCGGTCCGTGGACCAGTACTGGGCCGCAGCATGCCAGCAACTGGTCTGCACAAACAAGGAAAGCCCCATCCACAGGATGAAGGCAGCATGTAAAACTGTGCCTCCTCCTGTCCATGGTCAAAATCTCTCTCCATGGAACCAGTCCCTGGTGCCCAATAGTTTGGGGACCTCTGCTATAAATGGTGCTGTTTGGCTTAAATGAAATCCATAATCTTTTTGCAAGGAAAATGTCATTTACTCTTTCCTAACTAAGGTTGTGTTCCTATGGAAATTCTTCAGTGGAAAAGAAAAGAAATTAATGTTTCTTAATTTTTTTCTCTAGGACCACTTCTCATTTTTAAAAATTATGGAGGACCTCAAAAGAGCTTTTGTTTCTATGGGTTGTATTTATCAATATTTACTGTATTAAAAATTAAAACTGATACATTTACTGCCACTACCACTTCTCACTTTGATGGGTATTATTTTTCAATATAAGCTGCAAATAATTTTGATGGGCCCTGAGAGGACATTGGGGGACCCGTGGGGTCCTAATACCATACTTTAAGAAATATTGCTTTTGTTTGCTGGAAGAAGTGATTTCAATACCACTTTAAAGGTCCATATATTTAAAGGTTATGGAGCACCAGGGAACTACAAGAAGACTGGAAAAGAACTGATGTAGTTCCCATCTTCAAAAAAGGAGAAAAAAATGGATCCCATAAGCACACAGCTCAACAGCCATTTGTCTGAAATGGGTCTTCTACTTTAGTAGGAGGTTGGACTAGAAGATCTCCAAAATCCCTTTCAAATCTTATTCTGTTGTTCTGTTTGTAGAGGGCAGAGCCCTGCTTCTATATCTGCAATGCGCAGAATTGATCAGACATACAGCAGTACAGTGTTGAAAAAGTCAAAATTAAGGCTGGACCTATACAATAATACCTCACCTCTTTTTCTATAAATGAAAAGTAGAGAAATTATTACTATACCAAATCCATTCTGAGATTAATATTATTTTACTTGGTACATGACTAATAATACTAATAGTAGCAATGACATTCTAGTATTAAGTAATTAATTATTGTACCTTGCTTTTTCTCAGGGAACAACAAGTAACCAATATATACTCTGAGCTTGAAAATTAAGCAAGATCAGTTAGCACTTGGGAGGAAAATCACTAGGGCATTTCCAATTTAGAATTCATTCATTCAGTCTGTCTGTCTGTCTGTCTCTCTCTCTCTCTCTCTTTCTCTCTGTTTGTGTGTGTGTGTGTGTGTCCTAGAACAAAGCAGCAGCAAGGAAACTGGTCCTTTAATGGCAGTACAGTATTGCTAGGTAAGTTCCTGATGCTGATGTTTCATTGATACCAAATCTGAGAGGGAGATGTACAAGAAAAGATTACCACGTATCATATATTAATAGGAAATATTGCCTTTTGATTATATATATATGATTAATGAGGATACATACCGGTTAAAATTTGTAACCACTTTTTAAATAATTCTATTAATAACTAATTTTGCTGGAATTATCTGATAATTTATACAGAATGCATGCATACCATTAACAATCTCTTTTAAGCATTGCCAAAATAAATTAGGTAGAAGGAATTACAAAAACATTAATAAGGAATAATTATGTACATTAACAAACTATATACAATAATTATACAAGGCTAAAACAATTTGTTTGGAATTAGATTTAGGGCATTGTAAAATATGGTAGGATAGACTTGTGAGTTTATTACCAGAATCATGCATAATCTTGCCTAATCCCATATATGGTTCTAAGAAGGTTCTATTTCTTTTTAAAACTTAATCCAGAATTAACAGTGTCACTCTGAACTTCTTGTTCAAAAGTTGTGTTTATTATAGTATCTGATATTCTAGAAAACTAAATAATCAGGAATAGATGTCTGGCTGTTCCCTACAGACTACTGGAAGAAATGTATGCTTCCAGTCCACAAATTAAATTTCAATATTAAGAATACTGGAAGGAAGGGGAGAGGGAAATAATGAAATTAATGTGAGCTATCGGTCTCTGCGGGTTAATTCAGTTCGGCTGTAAAGATTCAGTAGAACTCTTGATAAGGAAAAGAAAATTACACTATTAGAATTCAAATGTGAAATCTGCCATCAAATGTATTGAAGTTATATACTACATCCATTCCTGGACCTGCCCCACAGCCTTTGTATGAGGCAAACTTCAAAGCACTGTCATTGTAAATAAATAGCACAAATATAAATATCCTTATAAAATCTTAAAGCTGTCACACACAAAAAAGATCCCCCCCACTCAGATAAAGCTCATATGTAAATGAAGTAGTTGTGTCACAAATGAAGGCAAATATACATGTCCTAGGATAATTTTACAGGATCCAATCTGGGTTGGTCACTGGGATTAGAGGTTTAGTCTTCCAAGTACTTAATCTTCTAAATACCAAGTAAAACTACTTAGGAGCCAAGGACTTGGCAGCACAAGGAAACAACAGCCAATGACTTAATAGCTATCCATCAACACCCCAATCAACCAATTAAAAGCCATACTCTACTAGGCACCATATAAATACTGGGCATGGAAAAGTCCAAAGCATATGTTCTTTGTAGAGAGAGAAGTTCCCAGAGGATAGGTTCCAGCACTAGTCCAAAAGTTCAGAAGACTAAACCTCTGGTCCTGATGACTGATCCAAAATGGATCCTGAAAATTGTCTTTGTGACCATTTTATTTCTCATGGTAAAAAGTATTCACCATGTTCTTTAGCCTACCTCTGAATTTGAATTTCAATCAGTCCATTCTGCAAAAGGCCTAAACTCTGGTCTTCTTAATAGAGTACTATGGAGAAAAGAGGTTTAATTACTTTGTTAATGAATGTGCTGATCATTATACAAATAGACTCTTCCTTGCAATCATAGCATGCAATGCCATGTTAAATAGATCCTTCCTCTTCTACAGTTTTACACTCAATATGCAGAACTTGTTAGTTTATTACAATGAATGGATAACATCTTTTTATAAGCCATATATGCTGGGATTTGTTTTCATAGCAGCTGTCCATTACTTATTTCTGAACAGTCATTGATTGAAACCATTCAGTTCCTTAATTCTGAGTATTCATAGAAGCAAAAGGAGATGTAATAATTATGTGTAGAATATATTATAAAATTGATCCCTTTACTTTCTTTAAAGTATCTATGCAGTGCACCCACATCCTATAAATCCTGTGCTTCCCCATTTAAATAGTGGCATATTTCTGGAAGGGACGAATACTGAAAGTGTATGTCAAGAGTATATTTATTTTATTTTATTTTATTTTATTTTTTATTTTTATTTTTTTTATTGAAAAGTTTTACAATACATTTTATCTTTAGCAAAAAAAACACCTCCCAACCCCCTCCCCTCCCACCCTCTTCCCCCTCCCCAACCCTCCCCAACCCCTCCCTCCCTTTCCCCTCCCCCCCGACTTCCCAGAGCTGAGTACAGGGTATAAAAATACAAACAATCATAATCTAACTTATGCAAACAATCCTAAACTATTTAAACTATCGCACTTTAACTCATATAGATAAACTCCAAACATATATATATCATATCAATAATTATTCAAATGCAAAATAATACTTTTTAGTCCCATATTTGCTCCGTAGTATCCCTCTGTTGCAAATAATCTTTCAGGTGCACTAAGATCTTTACCATATCCTCGGGGAAAAAAAACTTTACAGTCCATTCTTCTGTAGTCGGTAATTTTACCTTTTTACTAGAAATCTTACTACCATAGTTAAATTCAACATCCATTTAATATCCACCACAGTAATATCAATAATACCCAATAAAAACAATCACAGATAAAACAATTTATATCAATTATTAAAAACTATTCTTCTTTCCAACTAGGCTTTAAATTTCCATACTAAAACCAAATTTATACAACCTTTCCTTCTCCTAATATATTATACAACTTAAAATACCATACATTACTTTCCAAACTTAAATTTTTTTATATAATCATATCATTCTTATATTTTCTATTACCTGTTTCATTATTACCCATAAAAATATTACAAGTTAACTTTCATCTATAATTTTTCCCAAAGTTGCACCAGAGCATATCACAAAGTATATACCTAGCACACAATATCCACCTTCTTATCACACCGTAAATATACGTACCAACCAAATAGCAAATCATAACCTACAAAATATCAGTAAGCACTACTACAAATCTTCCCAATTAAATTTTCATAATCATCTTAAAACTAAAGCAACATAAAATATTACATAGTTATTTTATAAGGGTGAAAAGTATATCCCCAAATATTTAGCCCTTCTAACAATTTCAATTCCCATAATCCTTATTACATTATTATCTCCTGCAATTATGCAACTAAATCTTCAGGCTTGGTTCATTCGTCTAGAAGCAACACGCCTCTTCCAATTTCTGGCCTCCTCCAGTGGTACTGAAATTTGATCCACTCCTGTAACTTTCTCATCTGTCTGTATTATTCCTTCAGCATCTTGTAGATTCTCTCTGTATCGTTGAGACTCTCTCTCACCTTTTTTCTTTGTAGATTCCAAAAATGGTATGGGGGCTGCTTTTAAAACATTACTGTAGAAATCACGTGCCTGAATCACCGTAGTAAAACAATGCCTCGGACCTTCGTAGGTCACCACCATACCCACTGGTATCTGCCATCTAAACTTGATATCACGTCGTCTCAATTCTTGTGTCAAAAAAGCAAATTCCTTCCTTTTTCTTAAAATTCTTGAAGGGATCTCTTTTAAAATCAGAACTTTTTGCTCAGCAATTACAAAATCAATATTGTAGGAGGCCTGGATAACTTCATTTCTAATCATTCTCTTTGTAAAATAAACCACCACATCTCTGGGTAATTTCCTTTGTCTTGCAATCCAAGAATTAACACGAAAAATTTTATCTATATCTTCCATTATTTCATCTGCTGGTCGTCTCAGCACCCCTTCCAAAGCCTCAGAAACCATTTTCTTCAAATTTTCCTTAGGATTTTCTTTTAGGCCTCTAATCCTTAAAGCAAACTCCATCTGATAATACTGTGTCGAGATCAAATCATAATTTATTTATTTATTTATTTATTTGATTTGTATACCGCCCTTCTCCCTAAGGACTCAGGGCGGTGAACAGTGAACATAAATAACAGAATGCACAAATAGTTATCTTAAAACAATAATTAAAACAGAACCTGTCAGACCAGACCGGATTGCTTAAACAGATATGTTTTAAGGTCGCGTCGGAAGGAGCGAAGGTCGGGAGCCATCCGGAGCTCAACCGGTAAACGGTTCCATAGGTCAGGCACGCTCACAGAGAACGCCCTCCCTCTGGGAGCCACCAGACGGCATTCTCCGAATGGCGGCACCCTTAGGAGGCCCTCTCTGTGGGAGCGCACTGGACGGAGGGACGTTGACGCTGGCAGCAGGTGATTCCTAAGGTACTCCGGACCCATGCCATGTAGGGCTTTGAAAACCATTACCAACACCTTTAATCTTATCCGGAGGACAACTGGGAGCCAATGCAGTTCACAGAGTAGGGGTGTAACATGGGAGTATCGGGAGACTCCCAACACAACTCTCGCGGCTGCATTCTGTACCAGTTGGAGCCTCCGAGTGGTCCTCAAGGGCAGCCCCATGTAAAGAGCATTGCAGTAGTCTAAACAAGAGGTCACGAGTGCATGAGTGACCTACGTAGGGCATCTCGGTCTAGATAGGGCCGTAATTGGTGAACCAGGCGAACCTGGGCAAAGGCTCCCCTAGTCACAGCTGTTATGTGGTCTTCCAAGGAAAGCTGTGAATCTAAGAGGACTCCCAGGTTGCGGGCCCTATCTGTGGGGGGTAATAACTTACTCCCTATAGAAAGAGATGGAATGTTCTGAATATCTCGAGATGCCGGTACGTACAGCCACTCAGTCTTGTCGGGGTTGAGTTGAAGCCTGTTCTTCCCCATCCAGACCCGAACTGCTTCTAGGCAACGGGCCATCACATCAAGGGCATCACTGAGGTGGTTTGGGGTCAAAATAAAAAGCTGGGTATCATCAGCGTACTGGTGATACCCGACTCCAAAACCATGAATGATCTCACCCAGCGGCTTCATGTAGATGTTGAACAGGAGAGGCGAGAGGACCAACCCCTGAGGGACTCCACAAGTGAGAGGCCTCGATCTCGATCTCTGCCCTCCTGTTAATACCGACTGCGAGCATCCCATGAGATAGGAGGCGAACCACTGGAGAACTGTGCCTCCCACTCCCAATCCCCTGAGACGCTGCAGTAAGATACCATGGTCGATGGTATCAAAAGCCGCTGAGAGGTCTAGGAGAACTAGGACAGAGGAACAGCCTCTGTCCCGAGCTCTCCAGAGATCATTTATTAGTGCGACCAGTGCCGTCTCTGTGCTGTGTCCGGGCCTGAAACCCGATTGGTATGGGTCCAGATAGTCAGTTTCCTCCAGAACCGAAGGGAGCTGATGTGCCACCACACTCTCAACAACCTTAGCAAGAAAGCGAAGGTTGGAGACCGGATGAAAGTTGTTTAATATAGTTGGGTCCAAGGTAGGCTTCTTGAGGAGGGGTCTCACCACTGCTTCTTTCAAGATGGAGGGGAAACAACCCTCACTCAGGGAGGCGGATATCACCGTCTGAAGCCAGATTCGTGTTCCCTCTCGAGCAGAATAAACCAGCCAAGAAGGGCACGGATCTAATAAACAAGTGGTGGAGCTCAGTTTCCTCATAATTCTGTCCACTTCCTTTGGGGTCACAGGATCGAACTCGTCCCATTTAACATCGACGAGATCACCCATGTTCTGATCGTTAGACTCTGCCCAGTCGGAGTCTAAGCCGGTCCGAATCCGAGTGATTTTGTCCGACAGATGTTGGCAAAACTCCTTGGCACGACCCTGTAAGGGATCCTCCCTCATCTCTTGATTAAGGAGGGAGCGAGTTATCTTAAACAAGGTGGCCGGGCGATTATCTGCTGATGCAATGAGTGTAGCGAAGTAATCAATTTTCTCTACCACATTTTCAGTTTCTGTCATTTTTGCTTCCAGTCTAATATCATTTTGAGTAAGATCTTCCACTCTTTCGTCCAAATTCTCAATACATTTAGCCATGCCTTGCAATGCAGATAAAATGTCTGCTCTCAGTTCTGTTAATTTCTCTGTAATCTTTTCATCCATAACCTTAGCTAGTTTTTCTGTTAACTTCTCCAACTTTTTATCCATTATCTCAGCAAATTGTTGCATTTGCTTTTCCATAGTCTCTTGCAGCCGATTCTGCAAATCTTTTACTGTAAGAGCTGATGCAGATACGGGTGCAGGGGACAATAAAGTTTTCAACGAAGACTGCTGCACCAGAGCAGGAACTTTAGAAGATATAGCCGCCATTTTCACCCACTATTGTTAGCTACGCACTTCCACTTACGAGCTCAGCAAAGTCCATTGAGTTAAAGATCAAAACACCATCTTCACCAAAATCTCCTGCATCGCTCTGCCTGCGTCCTCGTTCTCAAAAGTTCTTCCTTGCTAGCAGGGATGGTTGCGAACGCCCTGTTCTGCTCCAAAAAACCCGGAGCAGAGGTGCCTCGCAGTCCCGAGCATGCCCAGGCTTCGGGGGGGCTCAATCCTTCAGCCGCCAAAACTTTAAGTTCTGGTGGCCCCGGAGAGCTCTACCCCTACCTGGGCACTCACCCCCTCCTCTTCTCCCGAGGAGGGGGCTTCCGAGCCGCCGAAACAGCTGATCGGTGCTGTTTTCGGCGGTTCTACGGAGCCGCGAGGCTGACAGCCAAAGAATGGCTGCCTCCGGCGACGCCTTGCCATCCGGAAGTCATTTTATTTTTTATTTTAATTCCATTTATATCCCGCCCTTCTCCGAAGACTCAGGGCAGCTTACAAGCTTAGCAGTAGCCTTCATTCTATGTATATGCCTGCTTATTAGGGCTTTCACACACCCCCACAAGCGGCATTATTACAAAGTCAGCTTAATTGCCCCCAACAATCTGGGTCCTCATTTTCCTTACCTCGGAAGGATGGAAGGCTGAGTCAACCTTGAGCCTGGTGGGATGTGAACCTGCACTAATTGCAGGCAGCTGGTGTTACTTAAGGAGGCATTAGCCCACTGCTCCACCAAGGCTCGTATATACACCTAGCAGGATCACCCAAGGTTATCCCAGCTATAGTTAAAGCATCTTTATTAGGAAGGAGTGGTACAGGAGGATGCTGAACATGGATGACCATGGCGAAGACATCATTTCATAATACACAGGAGAAGGCAATGGTAAACCACTTCTGTATTTTAGCAAGAAAACCACATGGATAGATAAAATAAAGTGACTGATGATGTGTTGCCAGATGATATACTCTCAGGTAGATGACACTGAAGATCTTTCAGAAAAGTAATAGTGTTTATGATATAGTTAAATTAATTTTTGAGACATCTAGATGTCACTGTGCAGAACAAGAAAATATGAAACTGCAAAAACAAAATTACAGTGAGAACTTGGAATGTAAGCAATATTAACATGGAAATGGATGTTTCATCTTTCAATGCAATAAAAGATGAAACAAATTGACAACACAGAGACATATTAGGCATCAACAATTTGAAACAGACTGGAACTGGACACTTTCAGTCAGACTATGAGAATATTTACTAATCAGAACATGAAACACAAAGAAGGAACAACGTTGCTTTAATAAATACAAAAAATATAATAAGAACTCTTCTTATCTTCTGAAATATTAAATGTCATGTAATCTCATTGTCCCCTTCATGGATTACTGCCTTGTCATGGCGAAGGGGCTTGCATAATTCAATGAAGCTATGAGCTATGCCGTGCAGGGCCACCCAAGACAGACAGGTCATAGCAGAGAGTTCTGACAAAATATGATCCATTGGAGAAGGAAATGGCAACCCACTCCAGTATCTTTGCCATGAAAACCCCATGGACAGTACCAAAAGGCAAAAAGATATGACGCTGGAAGATGAGCCCCTCAGGTCGGAAGGTGTCCAATATGCTACTGGGGAAGAGCACAGGGCTAGCTAGTACTGTTATGTACATATGGGATGTTACACAGACATAAGCTACTGACATCACCAGGTGGCAGGGTGCCCTGCCCAGATTAGCAGGGTAGTCTTTGGCGGGAAATCCAGATATTGGGATTGGTTCCAAGTTGTAAGCGAAATTAATTAATACTTCCCTATCAGAGGGCGATGGACCGTGGTTCATACGACACATGGTAAACATCAGGTAAAAATAAACAAAACTCAGCCATATTCTACTGTATATAAAACTTTAATTGGAAAGCAAAGAAAAACCTAACTGACTACATCTTCTCATCAGACAGAATAAAAAGAGAAGAAGAAGAAAAAGTAAAGTGAGAAAAACTTTGTAGACATGCACAGTGAACAGCAGTGCTAGGCATGAAACCATAACATGGCTGGACATGTGACAATCACCTTGGTTACATTGATAAGATTACTATGCAGCTTGCAGAAAAACAAAGTGAGATGTGCAGAGCTGACAAACACTTAAAAAAACGCAGTGACATCCCCTTCTTTTGTCAGTAATGCAGATCTCAGATAAGGCACATCTTGTTGTGCAGATACTCGTGCTGAGCTGTAGGAAGTGGTTTGTTCAGCATATCAGCAATCTGATCATGTGTAGGCACATACTGCAATTTAACAAAACCTTGTTTAACAGCTTGTCTTATATTTTGATGTCAATGTGTCTAGACCTTGAACCTGTAAAGCAATCCTCAGATATATAAACCACAGATTCGTTGCCTTCCATCACAGTGATTGGTCGAATCAGGTGTGTCCAGATATCTGTGACTAAGGCATCAAACCACGTTAGAGAATTACATGCATATGAAACACAAGCATATTCAGTTTCAGTACATGAACAAGAAACAAAATTCTGTTTATGCACATGCCAGTAAACAGGACATCCATTTAAAAACATTATATAACCTGAAGTACTTTTGCATGATTTCTTATCACTCGCCCAATCAGAATCTGCATAACAACATAACTCTGCATAGTCAGTATGTGTGGGTTCTAACAATAACTTCATGTTTTAGTGTGTTTTAGATATCTCAATAGTTTCTTAACACATGTACAATGAAACCGTTTTGCCTTGCCTACGTGTCGTGATAGGAGATTAACACTAAGTGCAATGTTGGGTCTACTCCAACTACTAATATACAGCAGCGACCCAATGACTGAGTGATAAAGTGTTTGATACTCGAACTCATGACTTGGTTCATGTGTCAAGTTGTGAAAGTCGGTTTGCATGGGTTTACTCACTGGTTTAGCATCCTTCATATTGCAGTGATGTAATAGTTGTTCAATCTTATCTTCTTGTGTAAGACTAAACCCCTTCTGAGTTTTGACAACCTGAACACCCAAATAAATGTTAATATATCCTAAAGACTTCAATGTGAAAAACTGTTGTAAAGCTTTAGCAAAATTCTCACTCATCTGCTTATTTGGACCAATATAAACAATATCATCAACATAAACAAGAATTATCTCATACCTATTATCAGATCTTTTTGCAAACACGCATTCATCTGTTTCAGACTTAATAAAGCCCATTGAATTTAGTTTGTCAGAAAGACATAAGTACCACATTAAACCAGACTGTTTCCTTCTTGCTGTCGGAAACCTGGAGGACCTTTCACATAGATTTCTTCATCAAGATCAGTGTGTAGATAAGCCGTTTCAACATCAAACTGGAAAGCCTCTAAACCAAGGATAGTTGCAGTGGCTAAGGTGATTTTCACACCCTCAGTCCGCACTGTGGGTGAATAAGTATTTGTATAGTCCTCAGGATAATGTTGAGCGAAACCCTGGGCTACAAGTCTGGCCTTATACAATGACTCACCATTTGGCTTCTTTTTAATTCTGTAGACCCATCGAGTGCCAATAACTTTCTTGTTTGCTGGAGGGCTTGCAGGCGTAAACACTTGAAGTTTCTTTAGACTGTCCATTTCAGCCTGCATTGCCTCATACCATTTATCTTGCTCTGATTCAGGAAGATGTTTGATTTGTGTGAACTTCTCAGGAGGAAGTGTAACATTACAAATCAAAGGTAAAGGTGCTTTCGTTACTTGCCATGAATACCGTTTTGGAGGAATTCCTTTTGTGGTCCTCTTGGAACGTCTCGGAACAACCGTCCATTCTTCTTCCCTTTCGTCCTTGTCTTCATCATCGTCGCCAGTGGCAGCATCGGCAGCTCGCAAAGACGAAACATTAGGTTGAGAAGAACTCGTGGAAGGAATATTCGCCTGTGCATCTTGGTCACCAGGCTGCATGGCATTAGCAGCAGCATCTCTAGGAAAATAAACTCCAGGATCATTAGAATGAATCCTGGACCAGTCAGCATCTTCCTCAAAAGTAGCAGATTGGGAGATCACTATTACATGAGAAGATTCAATGTATTTGCTCCATTTGGAATTATAATCAATACCCATAAATCTCATCCTTTTTGCTGCAGGACCCCTTTTCCTTCTTTGAGCTAAAGGAATATTCACCATAGCATATGAACCAAAAACATGGAGATGAGAGAGGTCAGGCTTGTGTCCATATAACATGAAATAAGGGGTCTGATTTATTACACTACTCCAAGTACGGTTGATGATATGATTAGCATATTTAATAGTCTCACCCCAGTATGGGAGACTGAGGTTAGCATCTTCAAGTAGGCAATGCATCATTGTTTGCAGAACCCCGTTTCTATGTTCTGCCACTCCATTTTCAGCCAGAGTGTAAGGAGCCGAGGTCTGGTGTCGTATGCCATTCCTACGCATCCAGTCCTGGAAACGCTGAGACATGAATTCAGCACCACAATCACTCTGAATTCTGGCAATGCTGACTTCGTGTTGGGTATAGAGAAGAGCGGCAAAGTCTTTATTTATTTATTTATTTATTTATTTATTTATTTATTTATTTATTTATTTATATTTATATACCGCCCTTTCCCAAAGGACTCAGGGCAGTTTACAGGGTGATTAAAACGAAAAATACAAAAGTTAAAAACAATTTAAAAAATTATATCAATCCCTGAACAAGTAAAAACCCCAGTTAAAATTAAAATTAAAATTCTCAGCCTGGGCCAGAGAGCTCGAAGAGCCAGGTCTTCAGGTCCCGGTGGAATGAACGGAGGTCGGGGGCATATCTTTTACCACCAAGTGTCGGTGTAAAAAGACCCACTATGTCAGTGTGTACCAAATCAAAAATGCGTGTTGACAGGCTTGTAGCACACTTTGGAATTGCTGCTGCTTTGGATTTGGATTTTTTGCAGACAGCACAATCCAAGAACACCTTACACCCCTTTAGATCCAAACCTCTTGCAAACTCTGGCATCTTCTTCAGAACACGGAAACTGGCATGACACAATCTTCTATGCCACTTATGAATACACCTGTAATGCAAAGGTTTACCAGTTAGTGAATTCTCAACATTAGCATATGTATTAGGAACCTCAGGCTTGCCGTGAGCAACCTGTGTCTTACTTGTCTTCTTGTTGGCTTTAGGAGCCTTTGAAATAGCAACAGGATCTCTCTCTGGGACATCTCTCACTGGGCCTGCGCTTTCCCTTTTTGGAGCTTGTATACTTGCCTGCTCTTGCTGCTTAGACTTTGGCTTTAAGTAATAAACACCACCAATCAACATGGTTTCAGCAACAATATCTCCGTCTTTAACTACATAACTCACTTTTTCAAGATGATGTACCTGGAATTTTGATACCCTAGACAAGTGATTCTGACTAAGCAAATTACTATTAGCTGATGGTACATAATAAACATCAGGAATAAATGCACTGAGCTCTTCAATGTAAACAGTTCCTTTTCCCATGACCTGAACAGGATGATTAAAAAAAGAGTAAAGCTCACGAAGTTCAGTTTGAATCACCAACCACTGGTACAATAGGAGATGAACGTGGAGGTGTTACAGCTTGGAGCTATGCTTGATGAAGAGACATCTGTGAAAATGCATTCTGCATTCTTTGAAATGCATTTCTATCTTGTAAAACAGATTCACCAGCAGATGGTGCTATAACATCAGATTCAGGCATCATTGTAGCCTTGATATCTTTGTGTGTCATTTGAGACTGCACTTGGTCAGGAGACTGTGACATGGGAGCCTCCTGTTCCCATTCGTCTGACACAATACTCCATTGTGGGTGTGGCTTTGGCTTTGGAGAAGAAGGCAATATGGCTGAATCTTGTGAGTGTGGCTTTGGCTTTGGAGAAGAAGGCAATATGGCTGAATCTTGTGGGTGTGCCTTTGGGTTTGGAGAAGAAGGCAATATGGCTGAATCTGGAATGTGTATGCCAGCAGAGTGTCTCCCCTGCTGCTTAATCATTGATGCATATGCCTTTGCCTGCTGCAGCTCTTTGTCAAAAGCTTAAATTTGTTCACAATAACTTTGCAGAACCTTCTCCTGCACACTCGCCAGTTGCGACCCTACCTGGACCGAGATGCCCTACGCACAATCACTCATGCGCTCGTGACCTCCCATTTAGACTACTGCAACGCTCTCTACATGGGGCTGCCCTTGAGGACCACTCGGAGGCTTCAGCTGGTGCAGAATGCAGCTGCATGAGTTGTGATGGGGGTTTCCCGATACTCCCATGTAACACCTCTACTCCGCGAGCTGCATTGGCTTCCGGTTGCCCTCCGGGTGAGATTCAAGGTGCTGGTAATGACCTATAAAGCCCTAAATGGCTTGGGTCTGGGATATCTGAGGGAACACCTGCTGCCAGCATCAAGCTCCCTTCATCCAGTGTGCTCCCACAGGGAGGGTCTTCTCAGGGTGCCGCCAGTAAACGATTGCCGGCGGGTAACACCCAGGGGGAGGGCCTTCTCAGTGGGTGCGCCTGACCTCTGGAACCAGCTGCCCATGGAGCTGAGGACTGCCCCCGACCTCCGTTCATTCCGCCGGGACCTGAAGACCTGGCTCTTCGAGCTCTCTGGCCCAGGCTGAGAATTTTAATTTTAATTGGGGGCTTTTACTTTTTCAGGGACTGTTGTAATTTTTTTAATCGTTTTAACTTTTGTATTTCTTGTTTTAATTACCCTGTAAACCGCCCTGAGTCCTTCGGGAAAGGGTGGTATACAAATCTAAATAAATAAATAAATAAATAATGCATCACTCCCTTTTCTAATGAGCCTTTTGGCCTAGCACCAAGCCCCTCAAAAATAGCCTGTGCTCCACCAGAGTAAATTACTTCTGGGGGTGTCAGCTTGAGTAAAATCAGAAAACGGTGAAACTGACCTTGACTCAGAGGCTGGATTCTCTTCTCCAAGATGTGTAGCAGTTGCGAGGGGAGTCTGTAAACTTGAAGGGAGATATCTCTGTGAAGTAACTGTCTCCTCTACAGCAGGCTGATAACGGGCCTTCTTCCTCTTTTTCTTTGGCATATTGCAGCAATTAATGACAGCGTTCCTCAGTCGCCGGACTAATTAGCTATATGCTTATCAGTAGCAATAAATCTTGAAAATAAAAACAAACCCATCCTCTGCTACCAATGTCAGGGAAAATAATTAATACTTCCCTATCAGAGGGCAATGGACCGTGGTTCATGCAACACATGGTAAACATCAGGTAAAAATAAACAAAACCGAGGCACATTCTACTGTATATAAAACTTTAATTGGAAAGCAAAGTAAAACTCCTAACTGACTACATCTTCTCATCAGACAGAATGCAAAGAGAAGAAAAAAAAGTAAAGTGAGAAAACCTTTGTAGACATGCACAGTGAACAGCAGTGCTAGGCATGAAACCATAACATGGCTGAACATGTGACAATCACCTTGGTTACATTGATAAGATTACTATGCAGCTGGCAGAAAAACAAAGTGAGACATGCGGAGCTGACAAACACTTAAAAAAACGCAGTGACACAAGTATACCTGGCTAGGTATATAGGTGGGGCAGTTGCCCCTTGGTTCGCCCAGTCTGTGGTACATCAATAAAGTGTTGGTATGCTGAACCCCGGTGTCCTGAGTCATCCATCTTGGCCATGCGGTCCAGAGCCCACTATATAACACTGGCGACGAAGGTGGGATGCTGTTTCAAATGGAGCTGAAGTCACAAGGAAGGTGTAAAGGCAAATCTTTCCCAAGGAACCTTACTATTGCTGAAAACACTCAGAAGCAGGAAAGGCAAATTTTCTGAAACTTTTTTTCCTAGCGAAGCAGCATTTTAGGACCGGCGCAACATGGCTAAGTTCAGAGCAACCAGCGAATTCCGTTTCAACATCGACGAACCAGAGCGATGGGAAGCGCATCTGGGGCGGATCGAAGGGTTCCTGATGATTAACAAGATCACAGAAGACAAAATGAAAGCAGCGGCGCTTTTGTGTCTAAGTGGTCAGGATGTGTATGATGTGGCCGTGGGACTGTGCTCACCGTCACAAACGTCTCTTATGCTGATTTCAAAGCGAAGTTGGTTGAGCACTTCATGCCGGTGAGAGCCCCTATGTATTGGCAGTACCAATTCATTCAGCGCAGCCAGCAACACGGTGAGCCAACTTCGCAGTTCATCGCAGCGCTGAGACAGGCTGCCCGCCTGTGTAAATTCCCAGATCTCGAAGACAGAATCAGAGACCAGGTGGTGTTCAGACTGAGAGACAAGCAGTGCTGACAAAAGATCATCACCAAGCCACTGATGAATCTGTGAGAGGTCTTAGACGAGGTGATGGCTTATGAAGCAGCCAACGACTCAAGCAAACCCACTCACCGCCCAAGCGGCAACTCAGGTGTGACCATTCATCATGAATGTGCTTCGAGCAGAGGAAGCGGCGACACGGATGGAGAGGAAGAGGTAGATGCAGTACAGCAAAGACCCAGGAAGCATCCATCGTGGCGGGACAATGACGGAGGTCACCGGAGACACACACCAGCCAGCAAAAGCACAGTGTGCAGTTGCAGCTGCAAGGAACAGAGGGGAGCCATTTCATCCAACCAGAAATGTGCCAGCTATGGGGGAAATCATCTACGAGTGACTTGTAGGTTCCAATCCACGAAGTGTCGCTCCTGCGGCAAGACGGGGCACATCGCAGCCGTCTGCCGGAATCAAAGCCGGGACAGCCTGAATGAAGTACAAGCTTTGGCATCAGCACTCGAAGGTACTGTTTCCCCTCGGCACAAACCCCGGCTCAAACCCTCCAACCCTGGGCAGAGCAGGCAGACCATGACTCACAAGGAGATCCATCAGCTGCTCAAACCTAAAATAACAATTCAGGTCCATCTGCAAGGGGTACCTTGCACGATGGAGCTGGACTCCTGTTCCGAAGTCTCAATAATTTCCTACGAGACTTTCAAAGGAATTTGCGATCGGAGCAGGCAGAGGGTCCCCTTAAAGCCTACCAAATTACAGTTGTCAGATTTCCAGCACACTCCCATTAAAATCAGGGGAATGCCCACCGTGTTTGTGACGTTTAAGGAGTTCCAGGGTCCCTTGGACATCTTGGTGACCGATGAGTGGAGAACTAGTCTAGTGGGGCTGGATTGGTTTGATTCCCTGGGCATTTGGTTGGGGGGAGTGAATAGCATCCAGCCCAAATGTCTTGAATCCGTCTGCAATGAATTTGCAGACGTATTTGATGACAGGCTGGGAAAGTACATGAGGCCCCCCCCATCAAATTTAAACTGAACCCGACGGTTCCTCCCGTACGTATCAAGCCCTGGAGAGTTCCATTCGCTCTCAAGCATAAGATTGAGAGCGAACTGGACAAGCTGGTAGAACAGGGAGTGTTGGAGCCTGTGAACGGGGGAGACTGGGAAACCCCTATTGTGACACAACTAAAGGCCAATGGGGAAATTAGAATATGTGCTGATTACAAGGCTACGGTTAACCGAGCCTTTAATCCGCACGCTTACCCGGTCCCGATGGTCTGGCAGGTACTCTCCGCTGTCCAAGGTGGCACTTTCTTTGCAAAACTTGATTTGGCGCAGGCGTATCAGCAGCTCACAGTTACTAAAGAAATTGCTGACACTCAGACAATAGTGACACACAGAGGAGCTTTCAGAGTTAACCGGTTACAGTTTGGCATTTCAGTAGCTCCTGGCATTTTCCAAGATCTCATGGAAAGCACTCTGAAAGGCATTCCTGGTGTTTGTCCTTATTTTGACGATGTCCTTATTGCTGGGGAATCAGAGATCTTGGCTGACAAGCTGTAAGCTGTTTTAAGCAGATTTCGTTCTACTGGGCTTAAACTTAAAAAAGTAAGTGCAGTATTGGTGTGGCATCCACTGAGTTCTTAAGGTTCAGGATTGATGCCAAGGGAATTCACCCCACTGACTCTAAGGTAAAAGCAATTAAGTTGGCTCCAACCCCAACAAATAAGGCTGAATTGCAAGCTTTTCTGGGGTTACTTAACTTCTATCATGCGTCTTTACCTCACAAAGCAGCAATTGCAGAGCCTTTACACAGACTGCTTTATAAGAAAACCCCATGGAAATGGACTGAGGTCCACGAACAGAGCTTTAGAAATCTCAAACAACTTTTATCCAGTGACTCAACAATCACCCATTTATAGAAAACAAGCCCATAGCGTGTGATGCACCCCCTTATGGGGTGGGCGCTGTATTAAGTCACATAGAAGACAATGGGGAGCAAAGGCCCATTGCCTACTACTCCCGGACACTGACAAAGGCAGAAAGGCACAAATTGACAAGGAAGCCCTGGCAATTGTGTCAGGAGTCAAAAAATTCCATATTACCTGTATGGCAGGGAGTTCACCATTTTTACTGATCACAAACCATTGTTGGGGTTATTCACAACTGATAAACAAACACCACAAATTCTATCTCCAAGAATGCTGAGGTGGTACATTTTTCTATCTGCCCATGCTTGCAAACTGGTCCATAAACAGGGGAGGGACATGGGCCATGCAGATGCATTAAGCAGATTACCATTAATGAGCACTGATCCTGACCCAGCACCAGCGGAGCAGATGCTACTCATCCAAGATCTTCCTGACTGTCCCCTCCAGGTGAAAGATATTGCTGCTGGCACCACAGCGGACAAGGTACTGAGCAGGGTCATCTCATGGGTAGCGTCTGGGTGGCAGGAAAAGAGCCCGGGACCGGAATTCCAGGCATATTTCATGAGGAGGCATGAGTTGTCTTCTCATAAAGGATGCCTGTTGTAGGGTAGTAGGGTTATTATCCCGGAGAAATTGAGGGAAAGGGTCTTGCAGTCACTACACGAGGGTCATCAAGGCATTGTCAGGATGAAGGCATTGGCTAGGAGCTACTTATGGTGGCCTGGTCTCGACAAAGCCATAGAGGAGCAGGTAGTGGGGTGCTACACTTGTCAGAGATCAAGGCCAGAACAGCCACAGGCTCCCATTCACAAATGGAAAGCAACACACACCCCATGGTCTAGGTTGCATATTGACTATGCAGGCCCTTTACAGGGACAATTGTTCCTAGTAGTGGTTGACAGTCACTCTAAATGGTTAGAATTAGTACCAGTTCCTAGCATGACCACTGCAAAGACAGTTCAAGTGCTCCGGGGACTATTTGCCACTCATGGGTTGCCTGATGTGTTAGTCTCTGATAATGGCCCACAGTTGGTCTCCTATAATGGCCCACATCTGCTGATTTCCAGGCATTCACCAGGGCCAACTCGATTAGGCACGTCACATCGGCGCCTTTCCACCCATCGTCTAACTGTATGGCAGAACGCCTGGTGAGAACAACAAAGGACGCATTGAGGCGCATCATCAGTGAAGACTGGCATCAAAGGTTGGCTCAGTTTCTGTTGGCACAACATACCACACCATGCACTGTGACAGGCAAGAGTCCTGCTGAGTTACTTTGGGGTCAGCGCCTGATTACTAAGTTGGACAGACTTCACCCTGACAGAGTGGCAGCACAAGAGGATCAACGCCAAATGGTCACCTCCAGAGGACTTCACATAGGTGAAATGGTTTGGGCCCGGAACTATGGTCATGGGCATCCCTGGATTCAGGGGGTGGTAGTTGACAAAACGGGGCCTGTATCTTACATTGTAGAGGTGGAGGAGGGTCGCGAGCTGAGAAGACACATTGACCAGTTGAGGAAGAGACACCCCGAAAAACCACAAACTGTGATTCCAGAGCAGCACAATGACGTAGGGGTGGACAGGGCTCGGAATCTGGACCCTGCTGGCGACCCAATTGATGACACCATTGCAGACCTGGTTGACCAAAACACGGGACAAACAGTGAAACAGTCAGCAAGAATTCATAGGCCACCGGCGTACCTCAAGGACTATGTAAGGTCTTGAAGACTAGGGGTTTATGTGTTAAAGCAGGCTCCACACTGCAGGTGTTTTGTTCCGTTAGTATGTTTATTGTTTACATTGTTGTTGTTGTTTTTGTATGGGGAAGGGGTGTTATCTGGACTGGGATGCCTTGTGTACAGTCACTCATGTGCTCGTGACCTCTCATTTAGACTACTGCAACGCTCTCTACATGGGGCTGCCCTTGAGGACTACTCGGAGGCTTCAGCTGGTGCAGAATGTGGCCGTGCGAGTGGTGGTGGGGGTTTCCCGATACTCCCATGTAACACCTCTACTCCGCGAGCTGCATTGGCTTCCAGTTGCCCTCCGGTTGAGATTCAAGGTGCTGGTAATGACCTATAAAGCCCTAAATGGCATGGGTCCAGATTACCTACGGGAGCACCTGCTGCCGGCATCATCTTCCCTTCGTCCAGTGCACTCCCACAGAGAGGGCCTCCTCAGGGTGCCATCGGCCAAAGAGTGTCGACTGGCGGCCCCCAGGAGGAGGGCGTTCTCTGTGGGTGCGCCAGACCTTTGGAACCGTTTACCAGTTTAGCTCCGGATGGCTCCTGACCTTCGCTCCTTCCGCCGTGACCTAAAAACTTACTTATTTGAACAAGCTGGCCTGGTCTGATGGGTTTGGGGTATTTTAATATTAATTTTATTAATTTTTATTGTAATTGGGCTACTTATTTAATTCTTTTGTAATGTTTGTACATTGTATTTTATTGTATTTATTGCCCTGTACACCGCCCTGAGTCCTTCGGGAGAAGGGCGGTATAGAAATTAAATTATTATTGTGCTCGCTTTGGCAGCACATATACTAAAATTGGAACAATACAGAGAAGATTAGCATGGCCCCTGCGCAAGGATGACACGCAAATTCGTGAAGCGTTCCATATTTTTAGAAAGGAAAGTATGGCAATTATAAAGCCATATAATATCTTAAAAGAAGAAAAGATTGTACAAACTGGTTCCAGTATGGGCAATTACAGGCAAGATGGAAAGAGGACCAGAAAGTTGGTTTCTCAATTGATGAAAATTTGGTAAAACAAATTAGAGATCAAGGTCAAGCACATATAAAAAGGATATATAATGCATTGATAGAAATTGATTCAGAAACGGAACTTGTTAAAGATTGTATGATAAAGTGGGCCCAGAATTTTCAGGAGCTTATCACAATGTACACTTGGGAAAAGATTTGGGTTAGAAATGTAAAATTTACACAGGCCCAAAATCTAAGAGAGAATTTTTATAAAATGTTTTATAGGTGGCACTTAGACCCTAAAAAATTAGCAAGTATGTATCCGAACTGCCAGCCCAAATGTTGGAGGTGTGGCTGTGAGGATGCAACGTATTTTCATTTATGGTGGACTTGTAAAAAGGTTAAAGTTTTTTGGATTAAAATTTGGTGGAATATGCAAAAGATATTTAAGAAAAGGATAAAGTTTTCTCTGCAATTGTTTTTATTGGGTATTATTACAGATACTACTGTTATAGATACAAAGTTGATGTTGAATTTAATTACGGCAGCGAGACTTTTAGTAGCACAATATTGGAAGAAGGACGAACTGCCGACTATAGAAGAGTGGACTTTGAAAGTTTCTAACTTGGCGGAAATGGTAAAGATTTCAGCATATTTGAAAGATCAATCGCAACAGAGATACATTGTAGAATTTAATGTTTTATTATTGTTGTTAGCATATTTTAGATTATGCTTGTTTGTATTATTATACCCTGTATTCAGCTCTGGGAAGTCGGGGAGGGGGGAGGGGAGGGGGGGTTGAGGAGAGGGGAGGAGGAGGGGGGGGTTTGTATTAAAAAATGTATTGTAAAACTTTTCAATAAAAAAAAGAAATTATATTATTATTATTATTATTATTATTATTATTATTATTATTATTATTATTATTATTATTATTATTATTATTATTATTATTATTATTATTATTATTATTATGTACATAGGGGATGTTACGCAGACATAAGCCACTAACACCACCAGGTGGCAGGGTGCCCTGCCCTGATTAGCAGGGTAGTCTTTGGCGGGAAATCCAGATATTGGGATTGGTTCCAAGTATACCTGGCTAGGTATACTTGGAACGCCCAGTTTGTTCGCCCAGTCTGTGCTACATCAAGAAAGTGTTGGTATGCTGAACCCCAGTGTCCTGAATCGTCCATCTTAGCCATGCGGTCCAGAGCCCACTATATAACAAGTACTAGTAGTGCCAGAAAGAATGAAGCGACTGGGCCAAAGCTGAAAGGACAATCAGCTGTGGATGTATCTGGTGGTGAAAGGAAAGTCCGATGCTGTAAAGATTTTTTCTCCATAGGAACCTGGAATGTAAAATCCATGAATCAAGGCAAGCTGGAAGTGGTCAAGAGATGACAAGACTGAACATTGACATCTTAGGAATCAACAAACTAAAATGGAAAGGAATGAGTGAATTTAATTCAGATGACCATCAGGTATACTACTGCAGTAACAATCCCTCAGAAGAAATGGAGTAGCCTTCATAATCAATAAAAGAGTAGGAAAAGCAATTTGTTGTTGTTAGTTGCGAAGTCGTGTCCGACCCATCGCGACCCTATGGACAATGTTCCTCCAGGCCTTCCTGTCCTCTACCATCTTCTGGAGTCCATTTAATCTCACGCCTACTGCTTCAGTGACTCCATCCAGCCACCTCATTCTCTGTCGTCCCCTTCTTCTATTGCCCTCAATCTTTCCCAGCATTAGGCTCTTCTCCAGTGAGTTCTTCCTTCTCATTAGGTGGCCAAAGTATTTGAGTTTTAGCTTCAGGATCTGGCCTTCTAAAGAGCAGTCAGGGTTGATCTCCTCTAGGATGACCGGTTTGATCGCCTTGCAGTCCAAGGGACTCGCAGGAGTCTTCTCCAGCACCATAGTTCAAAGGCTTCAATTCTTTGGCGCTCAGCCTTTCTTATGGTCCAGCTTTCACTGCCATACATTGCAACTGGGAAGACCATAGCCTTGACTATACGCACTTTTGTTGACAGGGTGATGTCTCTGCTTTTTAGTGTGCTGTCTAGATTTGCCATGGCTTTCCTCCCCAGGAGCAAGCGTCTTTTAATTTCTTGGCTACAGTCCCCATCTGCAGTGATCTTGGAGCCCAGGAAAATAAAATCTGTCACTACCTCCATTTCTTCCCCAATTATTTGCCAGGAATTGAGAGGGCCAGATGCCATGTTCTTGGTTTTCTTAATGTTTAGTTTCAACCCAAGTTTTGCACTCTCCTTCTTCACTCACAACAAGAGGCTCTTTAGTTCCTCTTCACTTTCTGCCATTAGAGTGGTATCATCTGCAAATCTTAGGTTGTTGATGTTTCTTCTGGCAATCTTAATTCCAACTTTTGATTCATCTAGCCCTGCCTTTCTCATGATGTGCTCTGCATATAGGTTAAATAGGCAAGGTGACAGTATACAGCCTTGCCGGACTCCTTTCCCAATTTTGAACCAATCAGTGGTTCCGTGTCCAGTTCTCACTGTTGCTTCTTGGCCTGCATATAGGTTTCTCAAGAGACAAATAAGATGGTCTGGTATGCCCATCTCTTTAAGGACTTGCCACAGTTTGTTATGATCCACACAATCAAAGGCTTTAGCATAGTCAATGAAGCAAAAGTAGATGTCTTTCTGGAACTCCCTAGCTTTCTCCATGATCCAGCGTATGTTAGCAATTTGATCTCTAGTTCCTCTGCCTCTTCAAAATCCTGCCTGTACTTCTGGTAGTTCTCGATCCACATACTGCTGGAGTCTAGCTTGTAGAATTTTAAGCATAACTTTACTAGCATGAGAAATGAGTGCAATGGTGCAATAGTTTGAACATTCTTTGGCACTGCCTTTCTTTGGAATTGGAATGTAAACTGATCTTTTCCAATCCTGTGGCCACTGTTGAGTTTTCCAAATTTGCTGGCAAATTGAGTGTAGCACTTTTACTGCATCGTCTTTTAAGATTTTGAATAGCTCAGCTGGAATACTGTCACCTCCACTAGCTTTGTTGTTGCTCAGCTTTTCTAAGGCCCACTTCACTTTACATTCTAGGATGTCTGGCTCAAGGCCAGTGATCAACTCATTGTGATTATCAGGGATGTTAAGCTCATTCTTGTATAGTTCTTCTGTGTGAATTTGCCACCTCTTCTTAATCTCTTCTGCCTCTGTTAGGTCCCTGCCATTTTGGTCCTTTATCATGCCCATTTTTGCATGAAACGTTCCCTTCATCTCTCCAATATTCTTGAAAAGATCTCTGGTCCTCCCTATTCTATTGTTTTCTTCTATTTCTTTGCATTGTTCATTTAAGAATTCATTCTTATCTCTTCTAGCTATTCTTTGGAATTCTGCATTTAATTGGGCATATCTTTCTTTTTCTCCCTTGCCTTTTGCTTCCCTCCTTTCCTCAGCTATTTGCAAAGCTTCCTCAGACAGCCATTTTGCTTTCTTGCATTTCTTTTTCTTTGATTTTGGTTGCTACGTGTTGTACAATTTCGCGAACCTCTGTCCATAGTTCTTCAGGCACTCTGTCTATCAGATCTAATTCCTTAAATCTATTTGTCACCTCTACTGTATATTGAACAGGGATATGATTTAATTCATACCTGACTGGCCTAGCGCTTTTCCCTACTTTCTTTAATTTAAGCCTAAATTTTGCAACAAGAAGCTCAAGGTCTGAGCCACAGTCAGCTCCTGGTCTTGTTTTTACTGACTGTATAGAGCTTCTCCATCTTTGGCTGCAGAGCATATAGTCAATCTGATTTCTGTGTTGACCGTCTGGTGATGTCCATGTGTAAAGCCGTCTCTTGGGTTGTTGGAAAAGAGTGTTTGCTATGACCATCGTATTCTCTTGACAAAATTCTATCAGCCTGTGCCCTGCTTCATTTTGTACTCCAAGGCCAAACTTGCCTGTTATTCCAGTTATCTTTTGGCTTCCTACTTTAGCATTCCAATCCCCCATGATGATAAGGACATCATTTTTTGGTGTTATTTCTATAAGGTGCTGTAGAGCTTCATAGAACCGGTCAATTTCATCCTCTTCAGCACCGGTGGTTGGGGCATAGACTTGGACTACTGTGATATTGAATGGTTTGCCTTGGATTCAAACTGAGATCATTCTGTCATTTTGAGGGTTGTATCCCAGTATTGCTTTTCCTACTTTTTTATTGACTATGAAGGCTACTCCATTTCTTCTGAGGGATTCTTGCCCACAGTAGTATACCTGATGGTCATCTGAATTAAATTCACCCATTCCTGTTCATTTTAGTTCGCTGATACCTAAGATGTCGATGTTTAGTCTTGTCATCTCTTGTTTGACCACGTCCAGCTTTCCTTGATTCATGGATCTTACATTCCAGGTTCCTATGGAGAAAGAATCTTTACAGCATCGGACTTTCCTTTCACCACCAGACATATCCAAAGCTGAGCGTCCTTTCGGCTTTGGCCCAGTCGCTTCATTCTTTCTCGCGCTACTAGGACTAGCCCTCTGCGCTTCCCCAGTAGTATATTGGACGCCTTCCGACCTGAGGGGCTCATCTTCCAGCGTCATATCATTTTGCCTTTTGGTAATGTCCATAGGGTTTTCATGGCAAAGATACTGGAGTGGTTTGCCATTTCCTTCTCCAGTGGATCACGTTTTGTCAGAACTCTCTGCTATGACCTTTCCGTCTTGGGTGGCCCTGCACAGCATAGCTCATAGCTTCATTGAATTATGCAAGCCCCTTCACCACGACAAGGCAGTAATCCATGAAGGGGGAAAAAGCAATACTGGGATACAATCCCCAAAATAACAGAATGATCTCAGTTCGAATCCAAGGCAAACCATTCAATATCACAGTAGTCCAAGTCTATGCCCCAACCACTGGTGCTGAAGAGGATGAAATTGACCAGTTCTATGAAACCTTACAACACCTTATAGAATTAACACCAAAAAATGATGTCCTTATCATCATGGGGGATTGGAATGCTAAAGTAGGAAGCCAAAAGATAACCAGGATAACAGGCAAAATGAAGCAGAGCACAGGCTGATAGAATTTTGTCAAGAGAATACGATGGTCATAGCAAACACTCTTTTCCAACAACCCAGGAGACAGCTCTACACATGCACATCACCAGATGGCCAACACAGAAATCAGATTGACTATGTGCTCTGCAGTCAAAGATGGAGAAGCTCTACAGTCAGTAAAAACAAGACCAGGAGCTGACTGTGGCTCAGATCATGAGCTTCTCGTTGCAAAATTTAGGCTTAAATTGAAGAAAGCAGGGGAAAGCAGTAGGCCACTCAGATTTGAACTAAATCATAACCCTGATGAATACACAGTATAGGTGACAAATAGATTTAAGGAATTAGATCTGATAGACAGAGTGCCTGAAGAATTATGGATGGAGGTTCGCAACATTGTACAACAGGTAGCAACTAAAACCATTCCAAAGAAAAAGAAATGCAAGAAAGCAAAATGGCTGTTTGAGGAAGCTTTGCAAATAGCTGAGGAAAGAGGGGAAGTGAAAGGCAAAGGAGAAATAGAAAGATACGCCCAATTGAATGCAGAATTCCAGAGAGTAGCTAGAAGAGATAAAAATGTCTTCTTAACAGTGCAAACAAATAAAAGAAAACATTAGAATAGGGAGGACCAGAGATCTCTTCAAGAAAATTGGAGATATGAAGGGAATGTTTCATGCAAAAATGAGCATGATAAAGGACCAAAATGGCAGGGACCTAACAGAGGCAGAAGAGATTAAAAAGAGGTGACAAAATTACACAGAAGAACTATACAAGAACGAGCTTAACGTCCCAGGTCACCATGATTGGGTGGTCACTGACCTCGAGCCAGACATCCTAGAATGTGAAGTGAAGTGAGCCTTAGGAAAGCTGAGCAACAACAAAGCTAGTGGAGGTGACAGTATTCCAGATGAGCTATTCAAAATCTTAAAAGACGATGCAGTAAAAGTGCTACACTCAATTTGCCAGCAAATTTGGAAAACTCAACAGTGGCCACAGGATTGGAAAAGATCAGTTTACATTCCAATTCCAAAGAAAGGCAGTGCCAAAGAATGTTCAAACTATTGCACCATTGCACTCATTTCTCATGCTAGTAAAGTTATGCTTAAAATCCTACAAGCTAGACTCCAGCAGTATGTGGATCAAGAACTATCAGAAGTACAGGCAGGATTTCGAAGAGGCAGAGGAACTAGAGATCAAATTGCCAACATATACTGGATCATGGAGAAAGCTAGAGAGTTCCAGAAAGACATCTACTTCTGCTTCATTGACTATGCTAAAGCCTTTCATTGTGTGGATCACAACAAATTGTGGCAAGTTCTTAAAGAGATGGGAGTACCAGACCATCTTATTTGTCTCTTGAGAAACCTATATGCAGGTCAAGAAACAACAGTGAGAACTGGACACGGAACCACTGATTGGTTCAAAATTGGGAAAGGAGTCCGGCAAGGTTGTATATTGTCACCCTGCCTATTTAACTTATATGCAGAGCACATCATGAGAAAGGCAGGGCTAGATTAATCAAAAGTTGGAATTGAGATTGCCGGGAGAAATATCAACAACCTAAGATATGCAGATGATACTGCTCTAATAGCAGAAAGTGAAGAGGAACTAAGGAGCCTCTTGATGCGGGTGAAGAAGGAGAGTGCAAAAGTGGGCTTGAAACTCAACATTAAGAAAACCAAGTTCAAGGACTTCCTGGTGGCGCTTCAGCATTGAGGATGGTCGGGATCGACTGCCAGCCTTCCGATTTTGTTAAAGCCATGGAGCAGCCGACGATCAGCTTTTCCACGGCTTAAAACTCTTCCCCTTGGGCAAAGAGGGGAAGGGGAGTCTCTGGGTAGGTGTAGAGCTCGCCTAGAGCCCCAGAATGTTTATTCTGGGGCTTGAAGTGTGAGAGCCCCCCCAAAGCCCGGAAACACTCCAGGTCGGAGGATTTTTCTGCTTTTAAGCAGAACAAGACTCTGAATCCACTCCTGCTGGATTTGTTTGTGTTTTGGAGTAATTGATGCAGGCGGAGCGGATGCGGGAGCAATATAAACAGCAAGTATAAGACTTTAACTCTGGAACTTTAACTTTTTTCCTGTTTCAATTTTAAAAAGGACGGAAAGATGGTGCCTGAGTGATTCTTTGTAACAAGCTTTGAAAGTGTCCTTTTTATCAAAGTGAAAGTGATTGTTTGGATACTGAGGAGGAATATCTAAAGTGGATTTTCAGAACTTTAAGATTTTGCTAAATTTTGGAGCTGTTTAAAAGTGACTAGAAGACTTGGATATTTAACATTTAAATTACAATTGTAAGAGGGCGGAAAAGTGAAAGTGCATAAAGAAAGTTAATTAGGTGATAAAATGGCCTCCAAACCGCCTAGAATTCCTGTTTCTAAAAGTCCAGGGGCATCTCCTGTTCAGCAATCTGGAATTCAATCTTTGATGTTTCCTGCTGCAGCTGCTGCACCTCCACTGACTTTAAAAACTTACAAGATTCTTTAAAAGATGCTTTAAAACTTCAGTCTGAAAAAATATCTGAGCAGGTGGCAGAACGTATTGAAGAAAAAAATAAGGAAATACGGGAGGACATTTTGATGGCATTTCAAGGGCTCTCAGGTTGTATTGAGAGTCTGGCTGAATGTGTGGAAGAAGTGAAACAGAATAATTTGATGCTGGAGGCTAAAATGTCTGATGTTGAGAATAAAATAGAGAAAATGGATGATGATGTGGTTATGACACAATATAGAGATATGGAGTTTGCCTTGAGGATTAGAGGCTTAAGACAAAATCCACAGGAAAATCTGGAAGAGATGTTGGTGGATGCTCTGGCGCCTATTTTGGGAATTCAACCGGAAGATATTTTGTGGAGATGGATAAAGTATTCCGTGTTAATTCCTGGATTGCTAGGCAAAGGAAACTGCCAAGAGAGGTGGTTGTGTACTTTACAAAGAGAAAGATCAGAAATCAGATTATTCAAACTTTTTACAACAATAGATTTAAAGTGGCTAATCAGGAGGTTTTGATTCTGAAAGAGATTCCCCCAAGAATTTTGAGAAAAAGGAAAGATTTTGGTTTTTTGGCAAATGAATTAAAAAAACAACAGCTTCAGTTCAGATGGGAGATACCAATGGGGATTGTGGTGAATTATGCTGGAGTAAGATATTGTCTTAATACAGTCCTGAAGGCACATGATTTTTATTCTAATGTTTTGAAAGCAGGTTCACCGCCATCTTCAGAAGTTAAAGGAGGAAAAGAAGAAGTTAAAGGAGGAAAAGAAGAAGAAGAGCGACAGATGCAAGAAGTACAGCAAATCTCGGAAATTGTGCAACCCATGACTTTAATGGAAGAATCTAAGACCCAAAGAGTGACACGGGCTGCATCTAGACGTAAGAAACAACAACAACAGCAGCAGCAACAGTGTTCAATAACTACAAGTCAGGAACCCATTTCTAGTGAAGCAGTGGGAGGAGCTAGGCCAAAGAGGCAGATGTCTGTGGATCTGCAAGAAATGCTCCGAAAGCTTCAAGTCGCAAAAGATGGCTACAAAGTTTCTAACTTGGAATGATAATGGATTAAATTCACCACAAAAGAGAAAGAAAGTATTTCAATACTTGAAACAATTTAAAAATGATGTTATATGTTTGCAAGAAACGCATATTCACGCATCTGATCAAAAATATTTGATAAATTCTAGACTGGGTATACAATTTATTGCATCTGCTCCAGAGAAGAAAAATGGGTTAGTTATTTATGTAAAGAAAGACATAACAGCTAATTTAATTGAAGCAGATAAACAAGGAAGATATATCATAATTGAACTATTAATAGAAGGGAAGAAAACACTTTTAACTGGAGTTTATGCACCTAATCAACAGCAAGGAGAATTTTACAAACTGTTACATGATAAAATAAGTCAATGGGATTATAAATCATACATATTGATGGGAGATTGGAATGGAGTGCTGGACACTCAGAAAGATAAAAAAGGATTTTTTAAAAATACTCTAAGCCACGCCAGATTACCAAAATCTTTTTTGATTTGAAAGATGACATGGAACTGCGAGATGTCTGGAGAGAACGAAATTTGGAAGAAAAGGATTTTACTTTTTTTTCTGATAGACATCAATCTTTTTCTAGAATTGATTTTGTATTAACTACTAATGATTTCTTTTCTAGGATTAAGAAGATTAAGATATGTTCAAGAACTCTATCAGATCATAGTCCAGTCTGGATGGAATTGGATAAGAGCAAGGGGGAAAGAAGATCATGGAGACTAAATGAAAATTTATTTAGATATGAAGAGAATGTGGAAGAATGTAAAAAGCAGATGAGAGAATTTTTTATTATGAATATGCATAAGGACACTCCCACTGAAATGGTTTGGGATGCAAGTAAAGCTTATATGAGAGGAGTGTTAATATATTTGAATAATAAACATAGACATAGAATGGAATATAAGCGTAAAGAAATAGAGGAGGAAATAAAGATGAAAGAGAAAGCTCTTATTTTGAACCCATCTGACAAGAGGTTGAAAGAAGTAATTAATCTGCTAAGAGGACAGTTTGATATGTTAATGATATGTCAAGTAGCAACTAATTTACGATATTTTTTTTATTTTTAATTCCATTTATATCCCGCCCTTCTCCGAAGACTCAGGGCGGCTTACAAGCTTAGCAGTAGCCTTCATTCTATGTATATGCATGCTTATTAGGGCTTTCACACACACCCCAAGCGGCATTATTACAAAGTCAGCTTAATTGCCCCCAACAATCTGGGTCCTCATTTTACCTACCTCGGAAGGATGGAAGGCTGAGTCAACCTTGAGCCTGGTGGGATGCGAACCTGCACTAATTGCAGGCAGCTGGTGTTACTTAAGGAGGCATCAGCCCACTGCTCCACCAAGGCTCTTAATATGCCAAACATAATACTTTTAACAATGCTAATAAGCCGGGTAGGTGGTTAGCTTATTTATTAAGGAAAAAACAAAGATCACATAATATAGATAAGATAGAATATAAAGAGGTGTTTCAGCAAGATCTCATTAAAAAGGCTTTTGTTGAATTTTATTCTAAATTATATGCTAGGGATATATGCTGGGTTTAGATATGGATAGTTATTTACAGGATGTAAATATCCCAATACTTACACAAGAGCAACGGGAAGGGATGAATCAATTGATAACTGCTGAAGAAATTATTTTAGCAATTAAACAATTAAAAGTGGTTAAAGCACCCGGAACAGATGGATTATCAGCTATTTACTATAAAAATTTACAATCAGAAATGGTGGACCCTTTAAAAGAGTTATTTAGAACAATACAATCTGGAGGAGAAGTGCCTCCATCGTGGAAAACAGCATTTATAACTGATTCTGAAGGAAGATCAAGATCTTGTTCAACTTAAAAATTATAGGCCTATATCGCTTTTAAATAATGATTATAAAATATTTGCAAAGATTTTAGCAAATAGATTAATGGGGGTTATGCAGCAAATGATTTATTCTGATCAAACAGGTTTTATAAGTGGTAGGCAAATGAAAAATAATGTGAGACATATTGTAAATTTATTAGAATATTTGGAAAGAAATAATCAAGTCCCTGCAGCGCTGATCTTTCTGGATGCTGAAAAAGCGTTTGATCAATTAAATTGGCAATTTTTATTTAAGGCATTGGAGAAAATGGAGTTTGGTGACAAGTTTTTACAATCTATTAGGGCAATATATCAAAAACAAACAGCTCAAATAATAATTAATGGTAGCCTAACAGAAGCTTGTAAAATTGAAAAGGGTACAAGACAGGGTTGTCCGTTGTCGCCATTATTGTTTGTTTTAACATTGGAAATATTGTTGATTAAGATACGTGAATCAAAGAAAATAAAGGGAATTAAAATTAAAGATCAAGATTATAGATTGAAAGCGTTTGCAGATGACTTGGTTATTACATTAGGTCAACCAATTCAATCAGTTATAGATTTAATGGAAATAATTTTACAATATGGACAAGTCTCTGGATTTAAGGTAAATAGGCAAAAAACTAAAATATTGCCTAAAAATATGACCAAAGAACAAAAGGAAGTTTTAGGAAAACTAACAGGATTTGAAATAGTTAAAAAGGTCAAATACTTGGGGTTATATCTTTCAGCTTCAAATGTGAAATTATATAAAAATAATTATGAATTGTTATGGTTAAAAATACAAAAAGAATTAGATAGTTGGGAAAAACTACAATTGTCTTTACTGGGAAGAATTGCAGCTGTGAAAATGAATATTTTACCTAAATTCTTATTTTTGTTTCAAATGATACCTATACTTAAAAAGGATTTAAATTTTGAGGAATGGCAGAGAGGTATTAATAAATTTATTTGGGCAGGGAAGAGACTGAGAGTTAAACTTAAGATAATGCAAGATGCATGTGTAAGAGGTGGTCTTAAAATGCCCAGTCTTAAATTATAGTATGAAGCTGCGGTATTATCATCAATTAGTAATTCGTTCAATTCAACACAAGAGAGATTATTGAATATTGAAGGATATGATTTGTTATATGGTTGGCATGCTTATTTATTGTATGATAAAAAAGTGGATAATGTTTTTAAGACACATATATTAAGATATGCCCTGTTGACAGTTTGGAAAAATATCGTTATAAGTTGAACTTTAAAATTGCAATTTGGGCAATACCTAAACATGCGATAGAAAATATAAATGTGGGATTTAAGCATGATGTGACTACATTTAAAGAAATTCTTAGATTGGAAAGAAATGTCTGGGAATTAAAGCCATTTAATATTTTGAAAGAAGAAAAGATAGTACAAACTTGGTTTCAGTCTGGGCAGTTACAAGCTAGATGGAAACAGAATCAGAAAATTGGTATTTCTATAGTAGATGAAAATTTGGTTAAACAAATTAGAGATCAAGGTCCTGCACATATAAGAAGGATATATAATGCATTGATAGAATTAGATTCAGAAATGGAACTTGTTAAACATTGTATGATAAAATGGGCCCAGAATATTCAAGAACCAATAACGATGGATACTTTGGAAACAATATGGGTCAGAAATGTAAAATTTACACAGGCACAAAATTTAAGAGAGAATTTTTATAAGATGTTTTATAGATGACATTTAGATCCTAAGAAATTGGCATCTATGTATTCAAATTATCAGCCTAAATGCTGGAGGTGTGGTTGTGATGATGCAACGTATTATCATATATGGTGGACTTGTAAAAAAGTTAAAGCTTTTTGGATTAAAATTTGGTGGAATATGCAGAAGATATTTAAGAAAAAGATAAAATTTTCTCCACAATTATATGTTTTTTATGTTCAAAATGTATCTGTAAAATTCTTTAAAAAAAGAAAAAGAAAACCAAGTTCATGGCATCCGGCCCTCTCAATTCCTGGCAAGTAGATGGGGAAGAAATAGAGGTAGTGACAGATTTTATTTTCCTGGGCTCCAAGATCATTGCAGATGGGGACTGCAGCCAAGAAATTAAAAGACGCTTGCTCCTGGGGAGGAAAGCTATGGCAAATCTAGATAGCATACTAAAAAGCAGAGACATCACCCTGCCAACAAATGTTTGAATAGTTCTCCCAATTGCAATGTATGGCTGTGAAAGTTGGACCATAAAAAAGGCTGAGCGCCAAAGAATTGAGGCCTTTGAACTATGGTGCTGGAGAAGACTCCTGCGAGTCCCTTGGACTGCAAGGCATTCAAACCGGTCAGTCCTAGAGGAGATCAACCCTGACTGCTCTTTAGAAGGCCACATCCTGAAGTTGAAATTCCAATACTTTGGCCACCTAATGAGAAGGAAGGACTCACTGGAGAAGAGCCTAATGCTGGGAAAGATTGAGGGCAAGAGAAGAGGACGACAGAGAATGAGGTGGCTGGATGGAGTCACTGAAGCAGTAAGCGTGACCTTAAATGGACTCCAGAAGGTGGTAGAGGACAGGAAGGCCTGGAGGAACATTGTCCATGGGGTTGCGATGGGTCAGACACAACTTCACAACTAACAACAACAAATCTCATTGTATTGTGTAATCAGAAACATAGAAAGTTTGCTGCATCATGCAGCAGTATCCTCCATGTACAAAAACTGATGAATACACTGCATTCACTTTTCTGTTTACTGGTTTGATTTCCCTCTATGTTTATGGATTACAGTGTTTATATTTTAATCTTTCAAGTAAAACACTTTGAAAGCAAACCTATTAAGGTTAATAGAATGAACTTGGAATGCCCATGGTCAGGAGAAGAGATGCTCTGTAAATTGTTTACCAAACAGCTTGTCACCTGAAGCCATAAGACTAAAGTCCTATCCATGAATCACTCTTACTATTTTTCATGAGATTAATTTTTAAAGTGCAGTATTATTCAAATTTAAGCCACAAATACCTGCTTTGTTATTTACTATATTACATTTGCCTTAAATGCACTAATGGGGAGATACATATGCATAACATAAAAAGCTTTTCATGTGAAAGCATTCTATTTCTTCTCTGTATCATGTAAATATGATGCCTGTCCTACTTAATATAATTTAATTTCTGGACTTACATATTTTAAAACAAGCATTACTGAATTCCCCATAAAACAAAACCAACATTAGAATTAAATGTTACCTGAAATTCAACATTTTCCTCACCTAGCAAACTTAGCTTTATTTCAAATATTTATGCTTTCATATTTAGCACATAATACAGGTAGTCCTCGAGTTACAAATGTAATGGAGCCTTCCCATTCTATTCATAACTCTTGAACAAAAAAACTCCCTGCTTGTTAAGGCGTTTGCAGCTTGTTAAGCGCACATGAGGTATCTTAGGGTGGGGAAGGCCATGGGGAGCCAAGTGATGGAACAGGCCCCCAAGCCTCTCCAACCCGCTAAGATACCTCCTGCTTCCCCCTCACTTCCTGCTGTGCCAGACTCACTTACCTTGAAAAGATCCATCTCCTCTCTGTCGCAGTTTCTGCCTTTGAGGGAGAAGAGACTCAGTTCCTGTGTGCCCCTAATATCCCAAGAGTTCAGGCACCCATCCTCTTTTGCAGAGAATGGGAGCCTGAACTCTCACAGTATTTGCATCGACTATCTCCTGCTCCCGCTACCGACTCCTTTCTGCCATTGCCGGAACAATTTTCACCATGACAGACATCTTGGGGAGCCTGGAAGCTCCTTCTGCATGCAAATGCATGCTTAGAAATGGAGCAAAATGCTCTTTTTCTCAGGCGCCCCACTGGCAGCGACATGGAGCTTCCAGTCTCTGTCAGGTCTCCATCTGGATAAAAAGAGTTTGAGCACCTATGGGGCATTTATTTCATTTTCAAATGCCCTGTAGGCAGCAAACTCCGTGTGGCTGCCAATGTGCACTTACAAATGAACCAGAAGGCTCCCTTTCTCAAGTGCCCTGTTCCAGGCATACGGAGCTTGCAGTCTCTGTCAGGTTTCCATTCAGATAAAAAGTATTTCAGCACCTATGGAGCACTTCAAAACACAGAGATCCACCGATTCCTATTCCACGCTTTGCCCCATAGTCATGCTAACAAAGCAAACAATTCCCCCCTGCCTAGAATGGAAGCTTCTTCTTTTGCAGAGAATTTGTGTTTGAACTCACACACTATCATGGCACCCAGGAGCTTCCATTGTTAGTGCAAAAAACATTTCCAAGCAGACTCTCCCTCAAAGGGAAAGAAACCATGGCAGAGAGGAGACAGATTTTGCAAGGTGAGTATATCTGGAGTGGCAGGAAAGGAGGGGAAAGCAATTGTGGGGAGTGGGGGAGAGGAATAGGGTGAATGTTGCAGAGCCTTTGCAGTCATACATAAGAGCGAACAACTGACCTGGTGGTGCAATATTCGTGATTTTGGGATTTGCTCGTAAACATTAGGGGCACTTGTCATGTTACATCAAACGAACATTAAGTGAATGCTTGTAACTTGGGGATTACCTGTATTGGCAATGCTATAATGTCCACAAAAAGGGCTGTACTATACTTTAAACTTTAAATTCACAAACCACAAAGCCAAAATTAAACAATCTACAATAGGTCTTACTACAGTGTGTAAACTCAGCCAGAATGGTGAGTGAGTGGCTTTGTGGATATTTTATCTGGTGGTGGAGAATAACTAAAATATTTTCATTTAAGAAAGTTCTGATCCTCACCTCCTACCTTTAAATACCTTCGATATTTAAAGGTACAAAATATATTTAAAATCTGCTGGCAAATATCAGTTGTTTACTTTCAAATATTTCATTCTTAGCTCCCACAGCAATATAATCACATGGGGTATGTTGTAAAATTATTCTTAAAAAACCTCTGCTTGCTGAAGGGTGTACTAATCTTTCCTTATTTATACATTACAAGGAAAATTATATTTCAAAATAACAGAACAGAATTATTTATTTAATAAATAATTTTTCTCAACAGGATCTCTTTCGTCTTTAGGGGAGCCGACTGTCAGACCTTCAGACACTCTGAATACAGCCATGTTTCTTCATTTTTCGGCTGCCACAGTAATGGAAGGGGGGCACCTTTTGGGGGGGGTTCACCTTTGTTTGTGCTGATATTATGTAGCCGTTAAAAGTATTCTTTGAGGAAAGCAATTGCCTCAGAGTTCTTATTTCTACTGGTCTCATCTATCGGAACCATGGCAATTGCCTTATTTCCCACAGTGATGAGGGTAAAGTTGGCAGATCTAACTATAATATTTCATATGAATGTACAGTAAATCTCACCCTTCCAAACACTTAACCTTTAATTCAAAACTTTATTTTCAATAGAACTAAGCAAGATTTGTATAGTTATTACAGAAAAAAACAAAAATAATACTTTCACTTGTTGCAGTATACAGAGGTAAAGCCCCATATACATGCATACTCCATGGTTTAAATTCTTACTTTTTTCCTTGTTGCTTTCTGAGTCAAGATACACTTGACTACTCTTGAAATAACAATTCTTCCTAAAAAAACACTGTTTCCTGTCTTGGAGCTTTATTCCTTCAACATGACATTGTTCCACTGGTATTGCAATGACAGTCTAACTCTTATTGTTAAAGTGCCACATTGATGATTCTCATAAGTTTTTCATGACAATGTAGTAGTCTGCACAAAGGAAACCAATGGAAGTGCAATTTACCTTTTTCATTATAGTGAGGCTTTACTGAGGTTTTTATGCTAAACTGAAAGCATGAATGCTTATGTGAGGATGACATTAAAGCAAATATAGACTGGCATAGCAGACATTTGGTGGGAATGGAGGGAAGCAGCAGAATATTCAACCTCAGTATGAAAGTCAGGGATGGATATACCAAGATTGAACTGCACTACAAATTAAAAAGATAGAAGCATTGCTTAATTCTTTTTATCACCTTTGCCACTGTGGCCACAGGAGGCAGCTGCATTTTGTGTATACAGCAAGTACTGAGTATACATTTCTTGCCAGGGACTAATCAGCATGTGGGCATGTGTGTTGTTTGTAGATACGTGTTGGTCAGCTTCTAATTAGTAAAGTACAAATGTATTACCTTTATGTAAATGTTTCTTCTTTTCCCTTATGATGCATCCCTGTATTTGACTGTATGTATGTACTGGAGAGCAAAGGAGCAGTTGCATCTGCTGTGATCTGGTTCACTTGATGGGGAAGGGAGAAGGAGCGGGACCAACATCAGCAATGCCTAAAAATCACAGTTGGTCTAGAAAACAGCTATCCTTTTGATAATAGGCTAGACCCAGTATTATCACCTAACAGCTATTACTATGTTTCTAGGTGTAATGTTTTTTATTACCTATAAAGCTATATATGGCTCTATATAGCTCACAATCACAGTCCAACCATCAAGAATATCATTTCAAATACAATGTGCCCAACATTTGCAAGCAAGTAGATTATGCCTGCTAAAGATCCTCTTCTATCAATTTGAAGATTATACTGGATAATTTCTTTAGTTTGCACCCAGTATACTCCCAGGCAATCCTTTTATCTAGGTCAGGGGTGTCAAACCTGGAACGTCACGTGACGTACCATGATTTATCACGACTTTTGCCATTGCCATTGCAAAAAAGTGGGGGTGGGCGCGGTTTTGCTATGATACATCCAGCTCGCGGGCCAGCAGTTTGACATCCCTGATCTAGGTCAAAGATGGCACAGTTCAGCTAACTAGATGTTTATCTATTAAGCATCAGTAAAGATCAAAAATAGTTAATTGGCAAAATGGGACAAAAAGCAGGCCAAGGCAGAGAGAGGTAAAAAATGAATGATGAACAACAGGCAGAGGTTTTAACATCAGTTCTCTACATTATCTATAGCTATGGCTATGTATATATCAAACCCCACAGAATTTTATAGAGCATTTAGAAACAATACTGAAGATATTTAGTATGGAGAGTCCCAACAGAAGTGGCCTTTGGTTATTCTAATCTTAAATGTTGGTTTTTTTTACAGGTAACTGTCAAGTTACAATAGCAATTCGGACTGGTACTGCCCTCTCTAAATGATGTTGTCTCTAAATGATGTTGTACCACTTTTAGGATATGGCAACATCCGAGTACCACCAGTCGCCTAGCAAGGTGTCAAAAACTTGATGACCAAAAAAAAGGAAAAAAGCAATGAAGTACAGGTAGTCCTCAACTTACAACAGTTCACTTAGTGACTGTTTGAAGTTACAATGGCACTGAAAAAAGTGCCCCCCAAGCCACAGCTGAGCAAGACACCTGCCTGCCAACCTGGTGGTGCTTTGCCTCCTGTCCGAGGTTTTCAATGTTGTGACCATTTCTGTTGAGGATTGGCAGTGGGGTGGGGGGTGGGGGGGTGTTTGGTTTTTATTCCTCCCATCTGGTGGGTTGTGGCAGAAGGTTTTGGTCACTTCACATGACCCTGGGACACTGTGACTGTCATAAATATGAATCAGTTGCCAAGCATCTGAATGTAAATCACAAGACCCTGGAGATGCTGCAACATTCCAGCTGATCAGCACTTCTTCTAGGCTCAGCAGAAGTGCCAGGATTGGCACCAAGCTCCAGATGGAGCCTGGTGCTGATCCTGGCGCTTCCACTGAGCCCTGATTGCCCCAAAGAAGCGCTGATCCTGGCAGTTCCGCTGAGCCCTGACAGCCCTGCGGCTCCAGCTGTCTCTTGCTCAGGCTTGTGCGGTGCTGCCACTGCTTCAGCTCATTTCCCTCCCCTGCTACCACTTTTCTAGGATAGTCGCGTACCACCTGCCAGGTGTCAATGTACCACAGGTAGTACCCATACCACTGGTTGAAAAGCCCTGTCATAAAGTACAATGGCCCCTATAAACAGAAAAAGACTCATCTTCATACTAGTATACAAATACCCCAGGAACAGATCCGTATCTGTTGCAAAAGGCAGACAGTATTACTCTCTCAAAATTTCTTTCCAAAGCATAACAGAACAATAAAAATCCATTTCTCCTCCAAATTGCTACAAAATTCCACCATATGTGTTTGATAATATTTAGAAAGAGTGTAACTATGTATTTTATTTTCTAATAAATATTTAAGTCTGTAAAAGGAGCAGCCACTTTTCTTCCTATAGCTTTATGTAGTTTGTCTCAGTCTTATTTCTCTCTTAGAACCTTTTTTAACCCTAACCCTAACCCTCTCAAAAAGACTAATTTATTAATTAACAACCAGCTCTTAATAGAAAGCAATAGAACCTAACATTCCAAATAGCAGCATCTTAAGCTGCTAATTGTGGTTATCATTATCTCCCAAAACATTGTTTTGTTCCTACATTAGGAGCTTGGTTCCATAAGTCTTCAAGGCATTATAAATACTTTTGATTAAGCAAAGCTAAAGTAAATAAAAAACTAGCATATGCCAAAAATGTCTTCGTTTATTCATTTAATTTAGCTATTCATATTCCACTTTTCCATAAAATATATTAAAAGTGTGGGAAATCACACACACCCCAAGGAAATATTAAAACAGCAGAATATTATGTTTCCCGAAAGGATCTTAAAGGCAGAAAAGCAGGTCCAGTTTTTCTTAATAGCCCCCAGTATAAATTCAAGAAACCACCTTTTAGAAATGCAGATTTGATGATTCTTTCAGAAAGACTATAGCCAGGAAGCTTGGAGGTGATGGGATTAGAAAGACAAAGATTCCTAGAACCAACATACTCACATCCAAAAAATCCAAAGCAGGACATAGCCATCAGCCCCAGCCCCAAGGAAGCAGGATATGACCTTTAGGACATGATAGGACACACTTGAAAGCTCAGGTCAAAGACTTGAAAGCTCAGGTCAAAGACTGGACCCTGATGAAGATTTTTGTTTCAACAAAAGACAACCAAGAGTAATTCCATCTGTAATTTCAAAAGCTACAGAGTAAAATATTAGTTTCTGTAAAAATAATGAAAAGTCAGATAAAAGTCATGTAGGAACACATCAATTTGTAAAAACAGCATTCTGAAAAAACGGGTGCCCAATCCCCAGTCCATGGATGAGCACCAGACCGCAGCATACCAGAAACCAGTCCATGCAAACAAGCAAAGTCCTGTCCGCGGGATGCAGGCAGTACATGAAACCACACCCCCAAGATAGTCCAAGCAGGAACTTTTACTGAGAAATAAAAGATAGACAGGATCTGAGAAATCCCTTCACAGATCGATATTTTTAAATGTCCCCAAGCAAGCCCCACCCCACAGTTCATTCGGTCAGTTCCGGATCAGTGAAGTTCCAGGTGGTAAGCCCCTCGTGTGAAAAAGAGAAACACCAGTCCATTCGTAGCAGAATCATTCCCACCCTCTCACGTTCCAACCGGAGAAACAACCCAAATTCCAGAGGGTTTCATTCCACCCACTTTCTTAGTTGCCCGTAAGATGAGAGGGAAAACGCCTCTCATTGATCTTATTGTGATGGATAGCAGGCAGACGGAATAAACAAAAGATTACATTTGAGGAAAGAAGTGCAAACAATAAAAACCCATGCTTGTTCCCTCTCCTCCTTGGGAATGGCAGATCCAGGGGAGGGGCGCTTGAGATTTGGGTTTGCACAGAAAAGAGAGTTAGAAATGAAATATAAATTGATTCTGACATCCTGCTCTCCTTAAAGATGGGAGAGATCCACCTGTAGAGGAGACAAAATTATAAATGTTAGCCTGGCTTGTTGGGGTATTCTGTATGAAACTTCCTTAGCAGCTTCAGTGCTCTGATGTGGTATTTATTGACCCACTCATTTACTGTGGAGTGAAGGTGTTTCCAATCTACTAAATATTGAATACTCCCATGATACTTTCTAGAATCTAGGATTTCTTTTACTTTGAAGTGTTGTTCTCCTTCAACCATAATTGGAGATGGTGGGAGTGGGGTTTTTGGCCATAAGGGTGACTGTGTTTCCCTTTTTAGCAAACTGCAGTGAAAGATCGGATGTATTTGCCTAAGGGCTTGGGATAGTTCTAATTCTACTGTTACTGGGTTTATGCTTCTTTTAATTGGAAAAGGTCCTACATATTTTGGTCCACATTTTTTGCAGGGCTGTAGGGATTTTAGGTATTTTGTGGATAGATATACCATCTCTCCTACCCTGAATGGTGTGGGATCGACTCTCTTTTTGTCTGCCTGTGCTTTGTATACTTGCATAGCTTCATCTAAAACTTTCCTAATGATTGACCAGGTGTTTTGCAATTGTGCCATCCATTCTTTCAGCAATGGGATTTCTGGTTCGTTTGGGATTAGTTCTGGCATAGGGTTGAAACTTTGACCGGTGGCTATTTGAAAAGGAGTGTAGCCTGTGCTGGAGTGGACTGCATTATTCTAAGTAACTTCTGTGAAAGGGAGTAGGTCCGTCCAATTTGATTGTTAGAAATTAATAAAGCATCTTAAGTATTGCTCAAGTACAGAGTTCCCACATTCTGATTGATTGACCATTCCCCCTAGCTGTTAGTCCCTGAGTGGTTCCTAAGAGGGATAAAAATTCCTTCCAAAACTTTGATGTAAATTGTACTCCCCTATCAGATATGATGCGTTGAGGTGCTCCATGCAGTCTGTAAATGTGCTGCATGAACAGTTTCACTAAGGTTTTTGCAGTGGGAATATTTTGGCAAGGGATAAAGTGTACCTGTTTAGAAAACAGATCCGTAACCCCCCAGATGACAGTGTTCCCGTTGCTGTCTGGTAATTCCACTATAAAGTCCATGGCTATTTCTTTCCAGGGGGCTGAGGGGTTTGCCACTGGTTGTAACAGTCTGGGTGAGTTTCCTTGCAGCCTCTTAGCCATTGCACACGTTTGGAAGCTGGCCATGTAGCTTTCTATGTCTTTTTTCATGGATGGCCACCAAAACTTCCTTTTAGTTAAATTTAAGGTTTTTACAATCCCCAAATGTCCTGCTGATTTTGTATCATGGCACAACTCCATGAAATTGATGGTATGAATAACTTCTCCCCCACCCAGGATAATCCGTCTTTGATTGTGCACACATGTCTATTTTTCTGGAACCATTCATTTGTTTCCAAGGACTTCTGGAATTTGATCCCAGTTTGGCTATCCAGCTGCGGCTTCATTTTAGCTTGGCCCCTGGTGGTTACTGGCGCTGCCAGTTGTTGTCTGGGCATAAATGGTTTAGAGTCAGTGGCCCATGTGCTGTTGTATTGGGGCATGTGAGACAGTGCATCTGCCAGGAAATTCTTCCCCCCCAGTAAGTGTTTAAGTGTAAAACGGAATCGGTGAAAATGCTGAGACCAGCAGGCTTGCTTAGGAGTAAGTTTCCTGAGTATTTTTAGCACTTCCAAATTTTTGTGGTCTGTCCAGACCTGGAAGGGGATTTTATTTCCTTCAAGGAAATGATGCCATGTAAGTAATAACCATCTCACAGCATAAGCCTCCTTCTCCCAGACGGCCCAACGTTGTTCTGTCTCCAAGAGTTTCCTGGATGTATATACACATGGTTGCAGTACCCCCTCATCATTTTCCTGTAATAAAACAGCTCCCACCATCACAGTGCTTGTGTCTGCCTGTATTACGAAAGGTTTATCAGGATCCAGGTGTCTCAGTACAGGCTGGGCAGAGAAAAGCCTCTTTAACCTCTCAAATGCTGCTTGAAATTCCATTGTCCATTTCAGGGGCTGGCTAGGTTTCACTGGGGGGGGCTCATTTTCAACAAGTTTGTGAGGGGCAGGGTTATTTGGGTGAATGAAGGGATGAATTGGCGGTAGAAATTTGCAAAACCAGGAAACTTTGTCATTGCTTCCTTGTGCGGGGCGGTGCCCATTCTAATACTGCCCTGATTTTCTTGGGGTCCATTTTGATGCCCTGTGGGGATATGCGATACCCCAGGTAGTCTATTCTTTCCTGGTGGAATTCACATTTTGATAATTTTACATATAGGTGGGTGGCCCGCAACTTTTTTAGAACTGCTCTGACTAGATTAATATGCTCCTCCTTGGTCTCAGTGAAGATAAGGATGTCATCTAGTAAACCAGGACCCCCCCTAAATAGGTGTTCTCTTAGCACTTCATTGATTAATTGCATAAAAACTTCAGGGGGCCCTTGCAGTCCAAATGGCAGAACTTTGAACTGGTAGCAACCCATTGGACAATTAAATGTGGTCTTCCATTCATCTCCTTCCTTGATCCTAACAAAGTAGTATGCTTCTCCTAGGTCTAGTTTGTTGAAAATCCTTCGTTTCGATAGGGGGGACAGCATATCCTTCATTAGGGGTCGGGGTTACAGGTTACTTCACTAATTGCCTTAAGGGCCTGGTAATCTACATACAAATGCATAGTGCCATCCTTCTTCTCCCTGAACAGGATCAGAGTGGCCGCTTTGGGTTTGGCAGGTTCAATAAATCACCTTTTTAAGTGTTTATTTATGAATCTTTCTTTCTCCTCCATCTCTATATGGCTTATGGAATACAGCCTGGGCTTCGGGAGTTTTGCCCCAGGTTTGATTTCTATAGCACAATCTGTGGGTTGGTGAGGAGGGAGCTGATCTGCCCATTCCTCGCTAAAAACTTCAGCAAGGTTTCAGTATTCTTTCAGTATTTCTGGTAACCCCTTCTCTTCTCCCACTGATGCTGTCTCCGCTCCTCGGGTTTGGGGGTGGTTTTGGGGTTCTGAGTTCACACGCACCGCCTCTGAGAAGTTGAGTTCAGCTGTCCTCCAATTTACCCAGGGATTCCATTTCTTTAACCATTTCAGCCCTAAAATCATTGGGCATTCCATGCCTGGGGTCACTACAAACATTATATCTTCCTCATGGCTCCCCAGGGACAAGTTAACTGGTAAGGTGGCTGGTACCCCCCCCCCCGCTATGGACCCATCTAACTGGCCAAAGGAAATAGGTTGCTTTAGTCTCCTCACCGGAATGACCAGGTTCCCCACTAGCATCAGGCTAATGAGGCAGTGGGTGCAGCCAGAGTCTATTAAGGCTTTCACTTTGACAGCTTTGGGCATGGAAGGGGCTAATATAGTCACTGTCTTGAGGATGGGTGGAATGGATCCACTTATCAGGTTTTCACCCTCTGAGCTGTCCTCCGAGGTGTCCACCGCCCCTGCGGTGTAGGCTGGAGTTCTCTCCTATTCCTTTGCAGGGGTTTGGGATTCTACAGCCTCTATCCCCCTCATAGTGGGTTCTTTTGGTTTGGCTGGGGACTTCCCTGATCTCCTGGCTGATGATGGGTCTAATTTGTGCTGAGGGGCTTTTGAGCAGCATTCTGTGGCGTGGTGGCCCTCTCTCCCACATTTGAAAGAGCCCTTTGATTTCTTAGCCATAGCTGGTGGTTTCGCTGGCTCGTCCGTTTGCTCAGGAGGCGGACGGACCCATGGTTTCCCTCGGTGATGCCTCTTCAGTAGGTCTATCACCGCCTCCTCTGCCAGGAAGTACCAGTCATCGAAGTGGTGTGGGTCTCCTCGAGGCAGGCAAGCATCATACAGGTCATAGTTTAGCCTGTCTTTAAAATGGCTAAGGAGGATGTCTTCCGGCCAGTTCAGCTTGTTGGCAATGGCCCAGAATTCTTGTGTATATTCAGCCACTGGCCATCTGCCCTGCCTCACCATTTTGATTCTCTCCCAGGCCTTACAATCAGCCAAGGGGTCCTCAAACCACCTCCTCAAGGATGACATGAAATGGTTGAAGTAATTGAGTTCTGGGGCGTTGGGACTCATGGAGGTTCACCACCCAGTCTGCAGCCAGTCCATCCAGGGTGGATTTCACGATATGGATGTGGGCTTTGTTGCTGGGGATGTCCTGTCTATATTCTTCCATATAACTGAGGACTTGAGTTAGGAAAAACCCCAAGTGTGGCGGCTCCCCCCTGAATTTTACTTCCAGAGGCGGGAGTCTTTGAATGGATCGGTACCTTCACCACTGGCAGTATTGCCCCATCCTGATCCCCATCTGTGGGTTGGCAGGGAGTGGGTGCTGTTGAGGTGGTAGCTCCAGGTTCAGCAGATGCCCCCAGTGCTATAGGTTCCAGATCCCCCCCTGTCTGTCCAGCTGCAGCTCTAGGCACTGGTGCAGCTGCAGGGCTCAGGTTTCTCCTCCCTTAGAGAGCCAAGGTTTTTTTTTATCAGGTCAATAGCTTTCTCTAGGATCACTTCCGGGTAGCAAGGCTCCGTTGATGGTGGCCGTTTCGGCCGTCAGCCCCGCTGCTTTCCGTAGAGCCGCTAAAAACAGCAACGATCAGCTGTTTGGCGGCTCGGAAACCCGCTCCTCGGGAGAAGAGGAGGGGGTGAGCGCTTAGGCAGGGGTAGAGCTCCCCTAGACCACCAGTTTTAACTTTGGTGGTTGAAGGGTGTGAGCCCCCCCAAAGCCTGGGTTTGGAGCAGAGCAGGATGCTGCAACCATCCCTGCCATCGATAGTCAATCGTGGATTACTTGGATGCAGGCAGAGCTGTGCAGGAGAATGCTGTAATAGCAAGTATTTGAACTTTAACTCAGAGTATTTTGTGGAAAAAGTTGTAAGCGGTGCAGAAAGTGAAAGTGTGCAACAGAAATAATGGGGTTAAAATGGCTTCCAAACCAACTAAAGTTCCTAGAAGTGCTTTTCTTTGCCAGTTCAGCACTCTTCATTACAGGCTTTGATGCCTCCTCCTGCGGCACCCGCACCAGGTTTGACAATAAAAGATTTGCAGGATGCTTTAAAAATACAATCCCAACAAATAGCTGAACTTATTGAGGAGAAGAATACTGAAATAAGAGCAGACATTTTGGCTGCATTTCAAGGACTGGCAGTGTGTATTGAGCGTCTGGATGACCGTGTGGAAGAACTTAGTCAAAATAACATGAGATTAGATGCTAAAATGCTAGATGCTGAAAATGTGATGGAAAAGATTGATGATGATGTAGTCATGCTACAATACTGCGACATGGAATTTTCTGTGAGAATCAGAGGTTTGAAAGAAGATCCTAAGGAAAATTTGAAAGAAATATTGGCACAGGCTTTTGAACAGGTTTTGGAGCATTCAGCAGAAGATATTATGGTGGATATAGATAAAATATTTCATGTTAATTCTTGGATTGCAAGACAAAGAAAGTTACCTAGAGATGTGGTGGTTTACTTTACAAAGAGAGCAATCAGAAATGAGGTTATTCAAGCCTTTTATAATAATAGATTTACAGTTGCTGAGCAAGAAGTTTTAATTCTGAAAGAGATCCCTCCAAGAATTTTAAGGAAAAGAAAAGAATTTGCCTTCTTGGCAGAAGAATTAAGGAAGCAGGAGATCCAGTTCAGATGGGAGATTCCAGTAGGTATGGTGGTGATGAACGCAGGCATGAGATATCGTCTTAACACAGTTTTGCAGGCACGAGATTTTTATGCCAATATTTTGAAGTCAGGCTCTCCGCCATCTTCAGAATTTAAAAGGAAGAATGGTGAAGGAGAGCGTCAGTCACGAATGGAGAGTATACAAGGAGCTGAAGGAGCTATTCAGCAGAAAGATTGAGAATCCCAGCAAACTACAGGAGTGGACCAGATTCTGGTACCAATGGAAGAGGTTAGAGAACAAAGAGTGACACGGGCTGCAACCAGATGAATGAGACAAGAACAAGAACAACAGAAAGCCATAATTACATCTCAAAAACCTACTTATAGTGAAGCAGTGGGAGGAGCGAAACCGAAGAGAGTGCAGGTGATTCTGGAAGAGGCACTCCAAAAGCTTCAGGTCGCAAAAGATGGTGACAAAGCTTCTAACTTGGAATGTTAATGGATTAAATTCGCCAAATAAGAGAAGGAAAGTATTTCAATATCTAAAACAATTTAAAAATGATGTTATTTGCTTACAGGAAACGCATATTCGAGCAGCTGATAAAAAGTATTTGATAAACTTTAGGCTGGGCACACAGTTTAATGCCTCTGCTCCTGATATGAAAAATGGAGTTGTTATTTACGTTAAGAACACTTTATCAGCTAGTTTAATTGAAACAAATAAACAAGGAAGATATGTTATAATTGAACTATTACTAGAAGGCAAGAAAACACTTTTGGTTGGATTATATGCTCCTAATCAACAGCAAAGAGAATTTTATAAATTATTACACAGCAAGATCATCCAGTTGGATTACAAATCTTGTATTTTTATGGGAGATTGGAATAGAGTTTTGGATGTACAAATGGACAAAAAAGGGCTGTTTAGAAGTACACCAAGTCATGCTAGATTGCCTAAATCTTTTTTTGAGATGAAGGACGACTTGGAATTGAGAGATGTTTGGAGAGAAAGACACTTGCAAGAAAAGGACTTCACTTTTTTCTCCGATAGGCATCAATCTTTATCTAGGATTGATTTTGTACTAATTACTAATGATTTTTTTCTAGGATTAAGAAGATTAAGATATGTCCAAGAACTATATCAGATCATAGTCCAGTATGGTTGGAAATAGAAAAAGATAATGGAGATAGACGGTCTTGGTGACTAAATGAAAATTTGTTTAGATATCAAGAAAATGTGGAAAAGTGTAAAAAACAGATGAAAGAATTTTTTTTAATATGAATATGCATAAGGGTACTTCTATTGAGATGGTTTGGGATGCAAGTAAAGCTTATATGAGAGGAGTGTTAATATATTTGAATAATAAATACAGACGTAAACTGGAACATAGGCGGAAAGAATTAGAGGAGGAAATTAAGAGAAAAGAGAAAGCTTTAATTTTGAATCCATCTGATGGGAAGATTAAAGAGGTAATTACTTTACTAAGAGGCCAGTTTGATATGTTGATGGCAGATCAAGTGGCAACCAACTTACAGTATGCTAAACATAACATCTTTTGCAATGCTAATAAGCCGGGTAGGTGGTTAGCTTACTTGTTAAGGAAGAAACAAAGGTCACATAATATAGATAGAATAGAACACAAGGGTAAAGTGGTGTATCAACAGAATCTTATTAAAAAGGCTTTTGTTGATTTTTACTCTAAGTTATATGTTAGAGACAAGATTCAAGATGTAGATATAGATAGATATCTGCAAGAAGTTAACATTCCTGTTCTTACACAAGAACAAAGGGAAGGGATGAATCAATTGATAAATGATGAAGAAATTATTCAAGCAATTAAGCAATTAAAGGTGGGTAAAGTACCAGGAACAGACGGTTTGACTGCCGTCTATTATAAAGAGTTACAGTCAGAAATGGTGGAACTTTTAAGAGAATTGTTTAGGACAATTCAATTGGGAGGAGAAGTGCCTCCATCGTGGAAAACAGATTTTATTTCACTGATTCTGAAGGAAGATCAAGATGCTACTTAAGGTAAAAACTATAGGCCAATATCGCTTTTAAACACTGATTACGAGATATTTGCAAAAATTTTAGCAAATAGATTAATGAAGGTAATGCAGCAAATGATTTATAGTGACCAAACTGGATTTATAAGTGGTAGACAAATGAAGAATAATGTGAGACATATTGTAGACTTATTGGAATTTTTGGATAGAAATAACCAGGTTTCTGCAGCACTGATGTTTTTGGATGCTGAAAAAGCTTTTGATCAACTGGATTGGCAATTTTTATTTAAGGCATTGGAGAAAATGGAGTTTGGGGAACATTTTTTACAATCTATTAGAGCAATATATCAGAAGCAAACAGCTCAAATAATAGTTAATGGTAGCTTGACAGAAACATGTAATATTGAAAAGGGTACAAGACAGGGGTGTCCGTTGTCACCTTTGCTGTTTGTTTTAACACCGGAAATATTATTGCTTAAAATACGAGACTCAAATAAAATTAAGGGAATTAAGATAAGAGATCAAGATTATAGATTGAGAGCGTTTGCGGATGACCTGGTTATTACAGTAAGTCAACCGACTTACTCAGTGGTAGAGTTGATGGAGATAATAATGTCATATGGGAAAGTTTCTGGATTTAAAATAAATACGCAAAAAACTAAAATATTGTCTAAAAATATGACTATAGAGCAAAAGGTTGTTTTAGAAGAGTTAACAGGATTTGAAATAGTTAAAAAGACTAAATATTTGGGGGTTTATCTCTCAGCCTCAAATGTGAAATTATATAAAAATAATTATGTATTGTTATGGTTAAAAATACAAAAAGAGCTAGATGGTTGGAAAAAATTACAATTATCTTTATTGGGAAGAATTGCAGCAGTAAAAATGAATGTTTTGCCAAAATTTTTATTTTTGTTTCAAATAATACCTATACTTAAAAAGGATTTAAATTTGGAGGAATGGCAGAAAGGTATTAATAAATTTGTTTGGGCAGGGAAAAAGCCATGAGTCAAATTTAAGATAATGCAAGATACACGTGAAAGAGGTGGTCTTAAAATGCCTAATCTTAAACTATATTATGAGGCTGCTGCTTTATCGTCAATAAGTGATTGGTTTAATTTAACACAAGGGAGATTATTAAATCTTGAGGGTTATGATTTGTTATTTGGTTGGCATGCTTATTTATTGTATGATAAGAAGGTGGATAATGTATTTAAGATACATATATTAAGGTATGCTCTGTTGCGAGTATGGAAAAAATATAGACATAAGTTAAATTACAAGATACCAATTTGGGCAATACCTAAACATGCAATAGAAAATATAAATGTTGGATTTAAACATGATGAGACTACATATAAAGAAATTTTAAGGATAGAAAGGAATGTATGGCAATTAAAGCCATATAATATTTTAAAAGAAGAAAAGATTGTGCAAACTTGGTTTCAGTATGGGCAGTTACAAGGAAGATGGAAAGAAGATCAGAAAGTTGGTATCTTGATATCTGATGGAAATTTGGTAAAACAAATTAGAGATCAAGGTCAAGCACATATAAGAAGAATATATAATGCATTGATAGAAATTGACTCAGAAATGGAACTTGTTAAAGATTGTATGATAAAGTGGGCCCAGAAGTTTCAGGAGGTTATAACAATGGATACTTGGGAAAAGATTTGGGTTAGAAACGTAAAATTTACACAGGCCCAAAATTTAAGAGAGAATTTTTATAAAATGTTTTATAGGTGGCACTTAGACCCTAAAAAGCTAGCAAGTATGTATCCGAACTGCCAGCCCAAATGTTGGAGGTGTGGTTATGAGGATACAACGTATTATCACATATGGTGGACTTGTAAAAAAGTTAAAGCTTTTTGGATTAAAATTTGGTGGAATATGCAAAAGATATTTAAGAAAAAGGTAAGGTTTTCTTCACAGTTGTTTTTGTTGGGTATTATTACAGATTTTACTCTTATAGATACTAAATTGATGTTGAATTTAATTACGGCAGCAAGACTTTTAGTAGCACAATATTGGAAGAAGGAGGAACTGCCTACTATAGAAGAGTGGACTTTGAAAGTTTCTAACTTGGCGGAAATGGCAAAGATTTCAGCATACTTGAAAGAACAATCGCAACAGAGATATATTGTGGAATGGAGAAGATGGATCGAATATATTCAGAATAAATATGGGACTAAAAAGTTTCATTTAGCATTTGAATAAGTAGTGGTTTTATATGATGTATTGTTAGTTATTTGTTATTTGTTAGTAATATAGTTATGTTTATGGAGAGTTAAAGTGCGATAGAATTTAATGTTTTATTTTTGTTGTTAGCATATTTTAGCTTAAGTTTGTAAGTTTATACCCTGTATTCAGCTCTGGGAAGTCAGGGAGGGGGGAGGGGAGGGGAGGGTTGGGGGAGGGGGGAGGGATGGAGTATACTTAAAATGTACTGTAAAACCTTTCTATAAAAAAATAGCTTTCTCTAGGATCCTGTCTGCACGTGGTGCATAACTCCCATACTCTTTGCTGATGTGCAGGGAGCTCTCCATCTCTTGCTTCCATCCGGGTTGGTGGCCACCCCGTCTCACTTTCCTCGATGCCTTTTCCCATTTGCTTTTCCTTCCAATGCCCATCGACCACTGTGGTTTGTGGTCATGCGTTTCCACCACCTCTTCCCTGGAGGAATATGATGCTTCAGCTTCCGATAGTTGGTGGGATTTCGGTCAGGGGGAAAGTACGCTTTCCATGGGGCTTCCCTCCTTCCCTGCCTCGTTGTTAGACATTGTATATTTTTGCGAAGTCCCCCAGTAAGGTTCTTCCTTCCAGGTTGACTCTTAATGCAGATCCTGTCTAATGTCAGAACCCATTTCAATCCACATCTTAAAAAAGAAGGACTCTTGGAGACAAGATGGTCCAAGCAGGAACTTTTACTAAGAAATAGAAGATAGTGGGTATAATGGACAGGATCTGAGAAATCCGTTCACAGATATTTTTAAATAACCCCAAGCAACCCCACCCCACAGTTCATTTGGTCAGTTCCGGATCAGTGAAGTTCCAGGTGGTAAGCCCCTCTTGGGAAGAATAAAAACATCAGTCCATTCATAGCAGAATCATTCCCACCAACTCACATTCCATCCGGAGAAACAACCCAGATTCTGGAGTGTTTCATTCCACCCCCTTTCTTAGTTGCCTGTAAGATGAGAGGGAAAAAGCCTCTCATTGATCTCATTGTGATTGATAGCAGGCAGGCAGAATAAACAAAAGATTACATTTGAGGAAGGAAGTGAAAGTAATAAAAACCCATGCTTGTTCCCTCTCCTCCTTGGGAATGCAGAATCCAGGGGGCTTGAGATTTGGGTTTGCACAGAAAAGAGAGTTAGAAATGAAATATAAATGGATTCTGACACAAGAACTTCTTGAGAAGATTTCATCTGAGCAAGCTAATAGAAGATGAAGTTTTAATCTAAGTAGCATGGTCTTTAACCACTTAAATCTTTTTAAGTCCACTGAATTGAATTGAATTTGTTTCAGATTGGCAGTCAGTGTAACTACCATATTCCCCAAACCCTGGACATATTATTCATAACATTTGGAATTCCAAATGATTTTTAGGGACAGTCTCACCTCAAATACATTTCATCATTCAAAGAGCATATGACAAAATATGTTTAAAGGTAAAGGTAAAGGTTCCCCCGCACATGCATGCTAGTCGTTTCCGACTCTAGGGGCCAGTGCTCATCTCCATCTCAAAGCCAAAGAGCCAATGCTTGTCCGAGGATGTCTCTATGGTCATGTGGCCAGCATGACTAGATGCCAAAAGCACATGGAACGCTGTTACCTTCCCACCGGAGTGGTCCCTATTTTTCTACTTGCATTTTTACGTGCTTTCAAACTGCTAGGTTGGCAGAAGCTGGGACGAGTAACAGGTGCTCACTCTGTTACACGGCACTTGGGATTTGACCCGCCAAACTGTTTAGCCATATTTTTAGCCATAGCTAAATAAGTCAGTTTAATATAGGTGGCATACTATGTCTCTGTGATACTAAGTTGATAGAATAATGACTTAAAAATCAAGTTCTATATTTCTTTTATTGTAAAAGGTAAAGGTAAAGGTTCCCCCACACATGCATGCTAGTCATTTCCAACTCTAGGGGCCGGTGCTCATCTCCGTTTCAAAGCTGAAGAGCCAGCGCTTGTCTGAGAATGTCTCTGTAGGTCATGTGGCCGGCATGACTAGATGCCAAAGGCACATGGAACGCTGTTACCTTCCCACTGTAGTGGTCCCTATTTTTCTACTTGCATTTTTACGTGCTTTCGAACTGGTAGGTTGGCAGAAGCTGAGACGAATAACAGGCGCTCACTCTGCTACGCAGCACTCGGGATTCGACCCGCCAAACTGCCGATCTTCTCATCAACAAGCTCAGCGTCCTAACCCACTGAGCCACCGCGTCCCTATTTCTTTTATTGTAAGTTTATATTAATCCTTGTATTAAATATATATAAAATGCAAATGTAAAAAGATCGCAAACACAGTATTGCATGATGAAAAAAATAATTCCTGAGTGTATTAATCCTCAAAAATGTGCATTCTATAATACAAAATTGATGTTGTACAGAAATGTTTTTTTAAAAAAATATGTTTTATTAATTTTTTTAACATAATCACCTTAATATTCAGTAGACAGTGTGTTGTCTTGGTTTACATTTAACAAACATTCACTAACAGTTAAATTCTATAATCTATAATCCACATAATAACTTTACATGATTTCCTCTTTTCCCCATAGTCTTCTCCTTTATCAACCTTAAGTTAATACAATTCTTTTTTTTTATTAAAGAGTTTTACAATATTTTACAATATATCCCCAAATCCCTCCCACCCCAACCCCCCCACTTCCCCCCCCACTTCCCAGAGCTAAATACAGGATTATAGTTACAACAATCATATTCTAAATAAAAATTTACACAATATACAATCAACCAAATTCGTACTGCGCTTTAACTCTCTCTTAGCATAACTACTAACAATAACAATATCCCACTAAATTCTACTCATAAGCTAAATGGAACTTTTTGGTCCCATATTTGTTTTCAATATAATTTATCCATCTCCTCCAAACTGAAATATATCTCTCCTGTGAGTGATCCTTTAAATAAGCAGAAATCTTGGACATTTCTGCAAGATTAGAAACTTTAAACACCCATTCTTCTACCGTGGGCAGATTGTCCTTCTTCCAATATTGTCCCACCAGTAACCATGCTGCCGTTATCATATTCAACATCAGATTAGTCTCTTTGACATCACAATTTACAACAATACCCAGTAAAAACAATTGCGGGGAAAACTTTATCTTCCTCTTAAAAATCTTTTGAATGTTCCACCAAATTTTAATCCAGAAGGCTTTTATGTTTCTACAAGTCCACCACATGTGGAAATAGGTAGCTTCTAAGCTACCACACCTCCAACACTTAGACTGCAGATTAGGATACATGTTGGACAACTTCTTGGGATCCAGATGCCATCTATAAAACATTTTGTAAAAATTTTCTCTTAAATTTTGAGCCTGGGTAAATTTAACATTTCTAACCCAAATTATCTCCCAGGTGTCCAACGAGATTGGTTCCTGAATATTTTGTGCCCATTTTACCATGCAATCTTTAACCAATTCCGTTTCCGAATCCAATTCAATTAAAGCATTATATATCCTCTTTATATGTGCACATTTTGAATCTCTAATTTGCTTTACTAAATTTTGATCTGTAATTGTGATACCAACCTTTTGATCTGACTTCCACCTAGCTTTCAATTGGGTATATTGAAACCAAGAGTAATTTATGTTTTCTTGTCTTAACTCCTCTGCTGATTTAAGTTGCCAATCATTCCCTTGCAATTTGAGTAGTTCCTTATAAGAAACCATATCCATACTCACTCCCATAGATACACCCTCTATCGCGTGTCCAGGAATTCCCCAAATCGGTATTTTATAATTTAACTTATTATAGTACTTTTTCCAGACACGCAGTAAAGCACTTCTAAGAATATGGGATTTAAAAGCCCTGTCTACCTTCTTATCATAAAGCAAGTATGCATGCCATCCATATAGCAAATCCCATCCCTCAAGATGAAGTATTCTCTTGTTAGTTAAATTAAGCCAATCACTAACCCAGGTCAAAGCAGCCGCATCATAGTACAATTTCAAATTCGGCGCCTTGAGTCCCCCTCTTTCCCTGGCATCCTGTAAAATCTTGAATTTAACTCTTGGTTTTTTCCCCGCCCAGATAAATTTGTTAATACCCTTCTGCCATTGATCAAGGTTGGCATCCTTTTTCAGTATAGGTATCATCTGAAACAGAAAGAGGAACTTTGGTAGAACATTCATTTTAACAACTGCAATTCTTCCCAGTAGTGATAATTGTAATTTTTTCCAATTATTTAAGTCCCTTTGTACCTTCAACCATAGTGTTTCATAATTATTCTTATACAATTTTACATTTGAGGTTGCAATATGCACTCCTAGATATTTAACCTTCTTCACTATTTCAAAACCTGTTAAGTTAGATAACATATCCCTTTCACTCGTAGATAAATTCTTGGATAATATCTTAGTTTTATTACTGTTCACCTTAAACCCAGAAACCTTACCATACTGAGTTATAATTTCCATCAAGTCTACAACCGACTGTAGCGGTTGGGATACTGTCACAACCAAGTCATCAGCAAAAGCTCTCAGTCTATAATCATTCTGTTTTATTTTAATTCCCTTTATCAAAGAGGACTCTCGAATTTTAATTAGTAAAATCTCTAATGTTAAAACAAACAATAATGGTGATAGGGGGCAGCCCTGCCTTGTACCTTTTTCAATTCTAAAAGTCTCTGTTAGTCCCCCATTAACTATAATTTGTGCAGTTTGTTGTTGATATATAGCTTTAATAGCATGTAGAAAACCTTCTCCAAAATTCATCTCCTCAACAACTCTTAATAAAAACTGCCAATTCAATTGGTCAAAGGCTTTCTCTGCATCCAAAAATATCAGTGCTGCGGAGACTTGGTTGTTCTTATCCAAATATTCAAGCAAGTTAACAATTTGTCTTACATTATTTTTCATATACCTCCCAGATATAAATCCCGATTGGTCACTATGAATCATTTGTTTCAAAACTTGCATTAATCTATTAGCCAATACTTTCGCAAAGATCTTATAATCTGTATTTAAGAGTGATATAGGTCTATAATTTTTAGGTTGGGTAAGATCTTGATCCTCCTTTGGGATCAACGATACAAAAGCTGTCCTCCATGATGGAGGAACTGCGCCTCCAGTCTGAATTTCATTAAACAAAATCTTTAAGGGTTCAATCATTTCAGGCAGCAACTTTTTATAATAAATTGCTGTTAATCCATCTGTTCCTGGAGTTTTGCCCAATTTCAACTGTTTAATAGCTAAAGAAATTTCTTCTGGTGTAATTGGGCAATTCATCTCAAGTTGTTGTTCTTGTGAAAGTCTTGGGAAATGAGCTCCCTGTAGATACTTATCTATATCTAGAGCTTGTATATTCTCTTTAGAATATAATTTCGAGTAAAAATCTAGGAAACTCCTCTTAATCAAATTTTGTTGGTAGACTTCTTTTCCTTTATATTCTATTTTGTCTATAGTACGTAATTTCTGTTTCTTCCTTAATTGATAAGCCAGCCATCTACCAGGCTTGTTGGCGTTACAGAAAGTATTGTGTTTGGCATAACGCAAATTAGTTGCTACTTGATCAGCCAATAGCATATTAAATTGTTCTTTCAATAAATGTATTGAGATCTTTAAATTATTATCCAATGGATTCAAAATAAACTTTTTCTCCTTAGTTTTAATCTCTTCCTCAATATCTAAACGTTTTTGCACTTGCTTACGCCTATAAGCATTATTCATATAAATCAAAACCCCTCTCATATAGGCCTTACTAGCATCCCAAACCATTTCCATCGAAGTACTTTTATGCATATTCGTGACAAAAAATTCTTTCATATGTTCTCTACATTTCTGCAAGAACAAGTCATTTGTAAATAAGTTCTCATTCAGCCTCCAGGATCTCCTACTAGTGTCTTCAGTAAAGAGCTCCAGCCAAACAGGACTATGGTCAGACATTGTCCTAGGGAAAATCTTAACATTCTTAACCGAGGAGGAAAGGTCAGTAGTAATCAAAATGAAGTCAATCCTGGAAAAAGATTTGTGTCTATCCGAAAAAAAGTAAAATCCCTGTCTCTCATATTCCTTTCCCGCCATACATCTCTTAATTCCAGATCTTCCTTCAGATCAAAAAAGGCTTTAGGCAATTTTGAGTTACAAAGGGTTTTAGAAGACCCCTTCTTGTCTTCAGATGGCACCAAGACCCCATTCCAATCCCCCATCATAATAACAGATTTGTAATCCAGTTCAATTAGCCTTTGGTGTAAGAATTTAAAATTTTTTTGCTGTTGTTGATTTGGAGCATATAATCCAATAAGAAGAACTTTCTTTCCTTGTAATATTAATTCAATACTAACATATCTCCCTTGCTTATCTGATTCAATCAACCTTGCCGAAAAGTCTTTTCTTAAGTAAATAACCACTCCAGCCTTCTTGTCTGGAGCAGAAGATGCAAAATATGTTCCCAATCGGGAATTAGTCAAATATTTTTGATCTCTTAATGCAATATGTGTCTCTTGTAAACAAACAACGTCATTTTTATGTTGTTTCAAATAAAAAAATACTTTCTTTCTTTTCTGTGGTGAATTTAGCCCGTTAACATTCCATGTCAGGAACTTCACCATCTCTGGTGACCATAAGCCTTTGGAACATGGCCTGAAGATCAGCTGTTGCTCTCTTAGGACGTGCTCCTCCCACGGGCTCTAAAACAGTCGCATCTTGCGTAGCTGAACCAGTTGCAGACTTCTGTTTTTGTTCCTTTTCCATACGCTTATGTGCAGCTCTTGTCATCCTCTGTTTTTTTGGGTCTTCCTTTAATATCAAATTCTGCTCTATGGCCTCCGGTTTCTGGATCTCCTCAGGGGGCAGTAACATTGCCTCTTCACTCAATTGTTTATCATCTTGTCTAGCTTAATTCGGGGAGATGGTGGTAAACCTGCTTTCAGGACCTTAGTGTAGAAATCTTTTGCTTTTAAGATTGTATCCAGTCTGTATCTGGTCCCTGCATAATTTACCACAATCCCAATAGGAATTTCCCATCTGAACTGGACTTGTCGCTTCTTAAGCTCATCAGACAAAAAGGCAAAGTCTTTCCTCTTTCCAAGAATTTTTGAAGGTATCTCCTTTAAGATCATAATATCTTGGCCTGCAATCTGGAATTTTTCCCGATAAAAGGCCTGGATAATAGAATTTCTAGTTGATCTCCTGGAAAAATAGATCACTACATCTCTAGGTAGACTTTTTTGCCTAGCAATCCAGGAGTTAACTCTAAATATCTTATCCATTTCCTTAAGTAATTCTTCAGGTTCCCATTTCAAAACAGGAGCCACTGCTTGTGCTATTTCCCATTCCAGATTTTCTTTAGGATTCTCTTTGAGGCCTCTAATACGCAAAGCAAACTCCATGCTCTTATACTCTAATATAGTGGCCTCATCCCCTGTTCTGTCAATCTTGGCCTCTGCTCTATCAACCTTCTGCTCAGCATCAGTAATTTTATTTTCCAAGTTCTCCACATACTCCATAACTGAATCCACACGAGCATCCAGGCGTTCTATATGCACTGCTAAGCCCTGGAGTGCAAGCACTATATCTTCCCTCATCTGGTTGTTTTGATTCTTTATTTCTTGTTGCAGAACTTGCGTTGATTGCATCACAACTTGCTGGATGTCTGTCAGTGTAAATGCAGGAGGTGGGGGAGAGGGTGGTTGTACTGTAGGTTTCATCGAAGTCTGCCCTGCAGTTTGTGGCATAGGTGAGGAGATAGCGTTCTTAGAAAGCGGGGGCCCTCCCCCACGTTTTGCAGCCATCTCTTAAGTTTCAATTTCCTCTGTCACCCAGCAGAATCAAAGTTCAGGAAGAAAAGGAAAAAAAAAAGTAACAATTCTCCCAGAGTTTTTAACTTTCAATAAGAAGAATAGGGAACAGGCTTTCAAATACACAAAATCAAATACACAAAATCCAATACTGAATAGAGTCAATTGCGAGTTGTATCTCTTGCTTTGTAGCAAAATATAACACTTTTCAAACACAGTCACTTCACACAGGAGAGAAACACTCCAGCGCCATTTTCACTCCATTTCACACTTGAAGCTTGAAGAAGATAATGAAACTGAGTTAAAGTTAAGATCCAGTTTAAAAATCCAGATCTTCCTGCTTTGCTCTGCCTGCTTTTCAAAATACTCACAGTCCCCTCTAAGCAGCAGGTGCAGTTGTCGCGTCTTGTTCCACTCCTTTTGGAGCGAAGACGTCCTGGGAGCGGAGAAAGCCTGGGCTCCGAGGGAGCTCACCCTTTTATCCCCCAAACTACTTGGGAGGATCGTATGGGGCTCTACCTCTATCCAGGCAGGCTCGCCTCTCCCTCTTCTCCCGAAGAAGAAGCTCCAGTGCCGCGGAACAGCTGGTTTTGCTGCCTCCGGGCGTTTTGACGCTTCCCAGGATCGGGCGGCTTCAGAACGCCGCCATTCGAAGCAGCAGTGCTGCCGGAAGTCCCCAAGTTAATACAATTCTTATTGTTTTAATAAATTTTGTTGTTGGCCCATCTGCCGCTACGATTGCAAATGTACTGGAATGTCCCTTGGCAAATTATGGATAGGGCTGACCTCGTGTCCAGTTCCATGTTGCATGGAACTCCCTGAAGCTTGTCCCTGAGCCTAAGATTCTCTTTAAGGGGGCAATGGGCACCATTGCAGAACACACTCCTCCAGCTGGAGCAAAAGCCTACTTGGTGTTGCTCCTGGGCCCCAGTACCTCTCCTGAATGCATCTTCTGGTGGACGATCCCTCTGGCATCCTCTGCTGATGGCAATGTGGCCTGGTTTGCCACATGCCCGGTATGTTGCTGCTCGGAACTGGCATTCTGAGTGACAATGGCGGCCTCCGGAGCCCATGCATCTAGGGAAAGGAACTGCCTTCTCAGCTGGCCTCTGTCCCTTCTCCAGCTGCTTCTGCAGCTGATTGACTTTGAAGTCCAAATTAGAGTCTTCCGTATGCTTGGTGTCCTCGTGGTGGATGGCTTCTGGGCTGAGTGTGCTCTTGGAGGGCTGCAATGCTTTAATGGCCCCTCTGGCAGCTTCGGTAGCTATCACCTCCTTCAAGGCATCACCACTGTTATGTTCTTGGTTCGGTTCGGCATTGACAAGGCAGAGCAGTGAAAGAGCAAGCATGTTTATTAAGTAACAACAGAAGCAACCCTAATGGCTGCTGAACAGCTTCATGTACAGTTTGCTTCTAGGCAGCAACCAATAGATTTAAAGTAACAATTCCCACCCAAACATAGTTAACAGCTTGGAGACAGGCAGTCTGGGTTGCAGCAACAAGAACCATTAAGCAATCATTCACTTAAGTTCAGCAATTAAGGTCACTACATTGTGCAATGTAGCGCATTAGGACGCTGAGCTTGTCGATCAGAAGGTCGGCAGTTTGGCGGGTCGAATCCCGAGTGCCGCGTAGCAGGGTGAGCGCCTGTTACTCGTCCCAGCTTCTGCCAACCTAGCAGTTCGAAAGCACGTAAAATGCAAGTAGAAAAATAGGGAACACTACGATGGGAAGGTAACAGCGTTCCGTGCGCCTTTGGCGTCTAGGCCACATGACCACGGAGACGTCCTCGGACAAATGCTGGCTCTTCGGCTTTGAAACGGAGATGAGCACCAGCCCCTAGAGTCGGAAACGACTAGCACGCATGTGCGGGGGAACCTTTACCTTTACCTTTACCTTACATTGTGCAACTGATTGCAGCAATTAGGCCAATACATTACACCTTCCATCTCAGTTACTGTTACAAGCCAACAGTTCTATAAACTCCACCCCCATCTCCTTCTGCTTTCCTGGCTGGAGATGCTTAAGCTAATGACCGGCAAGTGTGTGTGTGTTTGTGTGGGGGGTTTAAATCAATCAGAGATTTCTGTAAACTCCTGGAGACACTTAAGCTAATTACTTTATTGACAGCTGCAATTGTAGAGTTCTCCTCCCCCCTCTGAAGAAGCTTGAGCTGTCTAGAAACAATTGGGGGGGGTTGGTGTTTTTTTTTTTTTAAAAAAACCTTCTGCCTGTGTGGGAGGCAGTTTACAGTATTGTGGTTACTAAAACTAGAAACAGCTGTTTGGCAACCAGAAACAGCATGCAGCAGCAGAGAGAAAGGTCTCACAGTTCAGGCAGCCATTGGAGGAAATAGTAAATTAAATTTCTGTTCATTTAATTACTCATTTGATTCAATTAATGAGTTTGATTTTAAAATGTTGTAAGTCTGATTCATTCAATGATTACGAGCCTAATGGGAAGAGTCTATTAGGCTCGTACCTCAGGGGCTACCTGTATAACACAACTTTATACAATGCTTTATAGGAGGCTGGCTAGCATTTCTACAAGTACTGTACTTATAAACACAATAGTTTGCAAAGCACAGTATTTAAAAAGAAAAGCAGTTTAGAGTAACAATTAAAAAAAAAACTTACAGAAGCAATTCTAGTCCTGAAGCCCAGGTAGCAGCAGATTCTCCACCAGCACCAACAAAAAAACTTGGTGCCGGCATGCCTCTTGTTTGGCCATGTGACCAGGGACAATTAAAAAAAAACCTGCCTGCTTTGTAACCTAATGGCCTAAGCAATTCACAGAGATAAACATGGATCCCCTTCATGGATTATTGCCTTGTCGTGGCGAAGGGGTTTGCGTAATTCAATGAAGCTATGAGCTATCTTAAAAGACGATGCAGGAAAAGTGCTACACTCAATTTGCCAGCAAATTTGGAAAACTTAACAGTGGCCACAGGATTGGAAAAGATCAGTTTACATTCCAATTCCAAAGAAAGGCAGTGCCAAAGAATGTTCCAACTATCGCACCATTGCACTCATTTCTCATGTTAGTAAAGTTATGCTTAAAATCCTACAAGCTAGACTCCAGCAGTATGTGGATCAAGAACTACCAGAAGTACAGGCAGGATTTTGAAGAGGCAGAGGAACTAGAGATCAAATTGCCAACATACAATGGATCATGGAGAAAGCTAGAGAGTTCCAGAAAAACATCTACTTCTGCTTCATTGACTATGCTAAAGCCTTTCATTGTGTGGATCATAACAAACTGTGGCAAGTTCTTAAAGAGATGGGAGTACCAGACCATCTTATTTGTCTCTTGAGAAACCTACATGTGGGCCAAGAAGCAACAGTGAGAACTGGACACGGAACCACTGATTGGTTCAAAATTGGGAAAGGAGTCCGGCAAAGCTGTATACTGTCGCCCTGCCTATTTAACTTATATGCAGAGCACATCGTGAGAAAGGCAGGTCTAGATGAATCAAAAGTTGGAATTAAGATTGCCGGAAGAAATATCAACAACCTAAGATATGCAGATGATACCACTCTAATGGCAGAAATTGAAGAAGAACTAAAGAGCCTCTTGTTGCAGGTGAAGAAGGAGAGTGCAAAACATGGGTTGAAACTTAACATTAAAAAAACCAAGATCATGGCATCTGGCCCTCTCAATTCCTGGCAAATAGATGGGGAAGAAGGAGGTAGTGACAGATTTTATTTTCCTGGGCTCCAAGATCGCTGCAGATGGGGACTGTAGTCAAGAAATTAAAAGACGCTTGCTCCTCGGGAGGAAAGCCATGGCAAATCTAGACAGCACACTAAAAAGCAGAGACATCACCCTGTCAACAAAAGTGTGTATAGTCTTCCCAGTTGCAATGTATGGCAGTGAAAGCTGGACCATAAAAAAGGCTGAGCGCCAAAGAATTGAGGCCTTTGAACTATGGTGGTGGAGAAGACTCCTGCGAGTCCCTTGGACTGCAAGGTGATCAAACTGGTCAATCCTAGAGGAGATCAACCCTGACTGCTCTTTAGAAGGCCAGATCCTGAAGCTAAAACTCAAATACTTTGGCCACCTAATGAGAAGAAAGGACTCACTGGAGAAGAGCCTAATGCTGGGAAAGATTGAGGGCAATAGAAGAAGGGGACGACAGAGAATGAGGTGGCTGGATGGAGTCACTGAAGCAGTAGGCGTGAGCTTAAATGGACTCCAGAAGATGGTAGAAGACAGGAAGGCCTGGAGAAACGTTGTCCATAGGGTCGCAATGGGTCAGACACGACTTTGCAGCTAACAACAACAAACATGGCCACTGCTGCAGCAGACACTGAATTCAAGTTACATGAATTCTACGCAGAACTTTTTTGGTCACAATTTTGAATTTCTAATGTAAGTACCCTTTCTGAATTAATTCATTTTTATGAAAATTCATTAAATAAACATTCATACCTGGGAGATTAACTGTACTATATATTTTTCATGCCTAAATTAAAACCTTTAGCTGATTCTGTTAATATGATAACTAGAAATTTCCTTTCTATTGCTTCTGATTGTTTTGTTCCATGAATAAGGAAAGAACACTTCCCATTATATTAACTACATATTTAATTTTTCAATTCTGAAAGATATCAGTCTTTTTTTGTCTTAATTGGTTGTCTATCTTGATTAGGTAATAAGCAATTAGTGCTGCTTAGCTACATTTTTAAATGTCTATGGAGATTCTCAGACATCCAGGTCATGGTTGTCCCAAGGTGCTTTTTCAAGAGGCAACTGGACTTGTGAACTGGCAAAGGGGCACCTGTTCCAGGTCCCTTATGGCTGAGGCCCAGCTGTTGGGATCCTGGGCATAGACCAACCTCTCCTCCCTCAGGGCTGAGCATATCTCGGGAGAGGCAAATCAGCAGGCAGATATTCTCAGCAGGTCAACAGTGGATCACTCTGAGTGGCGCCTGCATCCTGATCTCTTCGGGGAGATATCAGAGAGATTTGATCATCCAGTACTGGATTTGTTTGCTTCTCCGGCAAACTCCCAGATTCCAAGGTTTTTTCCTGGTTCTCCTTCCGGGGGCACGGATGCCCTCTGCAGCCCATGGCCTGTGGGCTTGCTATATGCCTTTCCGCCACTACCTCTAATCCCGGCAGTCATCTGCAAGATACTGCAAGAATGGGCAGAGGTGATACTTATTGCACCACACTGGCTGTGATTTGCTGACCTTGTGAGCCTTTCCATCTGTTCTCTGTGGTCACATTTCACTCAGCCAGGGATCTCTGCAACATCCAGAATCCCAGTGGCTCCAGTTAATTGCCTGGCACTTGAACGGTGGCTCCTGATGCATGAGTCCTATTCATCGGGCATAATTGCGATGATTCAGGCCTCCAGACAGCCTACAACAAACAGAATTTACAACTCCACTTGGAAAAGTTTCTGTCACTGGTGTGCAAGGAACCAGTTAGATCTCTCAACTGTTACCATCTCGAGAATTTTGGACTATTTACTGGAGTGGCTCAACAAGGGCTTGGCACCCAATACTATATGCAGACAAGTGGCAGCTCTATCCACTGTACTTATATGGGGCAATTCAGAGGCATTGGCTCAACATACTATGGTACGCTCATTTGTCAAAGGAGCGACCAACACCAAACCGCCCGTGGTTCACCGGTATCCCTCTTGGGATTTGTCACAGGTCTTGCAGGCCCTTACCTCACCTCCATTTGAACCCATCAGAACCTGTACTCTGTGGTTCTTGACAATCAAGGTAGCCTTCTTGATAGCTGTCACGTTGGCTAGACGCATTTCTGAGCTGGCAGCTCTCTCTATCAGAGAGGACTTATGTGTCTTTCATTATGACAAGGTGGTCCTTCGATTGGATCCCTCCTTTATCCCAAAAGTCAATACTTTGTTTCTCAGGACGCAGGAGGTACTTCTACCAGATTTTTGTCCTCATCCATCTCATGACTTAGAATGTCAATGGCACACCTTGGATGTCCACAGGGCCTTATGCCACTACATTAAGCAGACAGCGTCCTTTCACAAGTCGGAAGCCCTCTTCATTTCCTTTCAACCTTCTACTATGGGACAGAAGGTTTCTGCCTCCACTATAGGCAGGTGGATCAGGGCTTGTATTACAGGGGCATACCAATCACATTCACTGTCAGTTCCAAGATATTCCACTCGCAGCGCCGCAACTTCCACAGCGTGGGTGACACACGCGTCCATTGAGGACATTTATAGGACGGCGACATGGTCCTCGCCTTCCCCCTTCGTGAAGCATTATCAACTGGATAGGTTTGCCTCCACAGATGCCTCATTTGGCTGGAAAGTGTTACAGCAAGTAGTGCCACAGGGTGGGACACAGGCCCAGACTGATTACCTCCCATAGGGATAGGGCGGCTTTGGTATGTCCCATTCATGGATTCTCCATCTATCATGCTGGAGAAGGGGCATTGTCTTACCTGAATGCCTTTTTTCAGTATGATGATGGAGAATCCACACCCACCCCTTAGTGTCCATCAGGTCCTGTGTCAGGGGTATGGGAGCCAAAACGTTGGACTGTCATCAATAGCTTCATCATAACTGGAAAGTATCCTGGCCCAGGAGAGGCGTGGCAAGTTTGACAGACTTAGTCTAATTGGGCAGGAAGACAGAGTTAACCCATTCATGGTTTCTCCATCATCATGCTGAGTGCTTGCATGAAAAGCTGAGGAAATCCCCTTGGTTGATCCAATTAGTTTTACGAACCCCCTCCAGAACTTCACTATAAATTGAACCCCCCTATCTGATATAATCCTTTTGGGGGGCCCTTGGAGCCAGTAGATTTGCTTCAAAAATAGCTTGGTGAGTTTTTGGGTGGAAGGGAGTCCAGAACAGGTGATCAAGTGAGCCTGCTTTGAAAAGAGGTCTAAAAGGTAAAGGTAAAGGTTCCCCCGCACATGCGTGCTAGTCGTTTCCGACTCTAGGGGCCGGTGCTCATCTCCGTTTCATAGCCGAAGAGCCAGCGTTTGTCCGAGGACGTCTCCGTGGTCATGTGGCCGGCATGACTAGACGCCAAAGGCGCACGGAACGCTGTTACCTTCCCACCGTAGTGGTCCCTATTTTTCTACTTGCATTTTTACGTGCTTTCGAACTGCTAGGTGGGCAGAAGCTGGGACGAGTAACAGGCGCTCACTCTGTTACGCGGCACTCGGGATTCGACCCGCCAAACTGCCGACCTTCTGATCGACAAGCTCAGCGTCCTAACCCACTGAGCCACCGCGTCCCTTTGAAAAGAGGTCTATAACAGTCCAAATTACTGTATTTCCTCTGCTCTCTGGGATTTGTACAATAAAATCCATTGCTATCTCTTCCCAAGGTTGGGAAGGGTCTGCTACTTGTTGTAATAGTCCAGGTGGTTTTTCAGGTGTTTTTTTTCATGGCATGACAAGTTGCACAGTTCTTCATATAACTCTCAATATCCTTTTTAATTCCTGACTATCAAAACTGTCGCCTTACCAAATGTAAAGTTTTCAGAAACCCAAAGTGGCCAGCTTGCTTTGCATCATGGCTCCACTGGAGGGCTTGAATCCTAAGAATGCTTGAATCCTAAGAATGCTGGTCAGAATCTCCTTCAATGTTTCTTTTTGGGTCTCTTCCATTCTAGTGGGAGGGGGGAGGTTTTGCTTTCTTTTCAGGACTGGCCATTCTAGTGGGAGGGGAGAGGCTTTGCTCTGCTGGGAGGGGGCCTTATAGATGTATTTCCTCTACTTTGTAAAAAGGAGAAAGGAATGTGCCAGGAACCATCTGCCTTATCTCCACTCCATTGTGAGATCTGGTGAAGTGCCTGAGAACCATCCCTTATCAGCTCCGGTTCCCATAACAACTTTGCACCTGTGGATTGGCTGGACACAAACTGGACACTTGGGCTCTGGGGTGGGGTTTTGTGAGTGAAAGTTTTAATGTAGTAATTCACATGGGAAATCTTTAGATCTTGCTTTACTCTCCTGCTATCACTACCTCTCAATAAATGTTCCTGTTTGAAACAAAGTTTCAAGAGTTCTACTTTCTTGGCAGAATTAGCACAGGCAGGTCCTTACACTAAGCAAAATCTGCAAAGTGGTCAATCTGGAAAGGTATCTGTCCTACTGTGGAGACCATGCACACTATGTCACTCAATGGCAGCAAGCAGGATGACTCCGAATGCGGGGAACAGCTTGCCAACAAGGTCACACTGAGGAGAGCCTATCTGAATGGATGGAAGAGACAAGGGCCATGAAGGAATCCACCAGGCTGAGGTGGTTGTTCAGCATAGGAAAAAGGGAAGACTAGGACGGAAGACACCAGCATGTAAACTTCACTCAGGGCAGCTGAAAACCAGGCTGGAGGTATGAGATGAACTGCTCGGTGATGAGGAAGAAGCTGAGGGACCAGATCCTGAAGCAAACAGTGCATTTCATTGTAGGGGCATTTGAGGAGCTAAAAGCAAAATTTGGATGTCATAGAGAGAGAAGTGAGGAATGGCTTGAAGAAGCTGGGTGAAACAAAGGTGAGGCCATAATCATTGAGGCAGCAGCTGTAGTGGTAGGCTTCACTGGGACAGCAGTGACCATCCTGGCTGCCCCTCATCCAACCAGGGCCCTTGGAGCCAACCTTCCTCAAGCTGCAAGAGGAATAATCTCACAGCCTGGGACCGAGATAAAAGCTGGTTTCCCTGGGAGTGAAATTTGATGGGGACCCCCAGCAATTAAGATTCTTCCTCACCCACATTCTCAGCTATATGCAGAACTATTCCTAGTGAGGAAGCAGGAAGTTGTCACCCTGGCCCTGGAAGGAGCTGCCACCTGGTTGATGGTGACCCTGCACAACTCAAATGCCCCAGAGCTATGAAATTTCAATCACTTTGTGTCAGTCCTGAGATGGAAGTTCGAAGACCACCTAGCTAATAGGAAGGCGTGAGACCACACATAAAAACAGGCAAAGATACCGCCCTGTAGCAGAGTACACGGAGGAGTTCCAAGACCTGGCATTTTGCCTCAGTTGGCTGGAGGACATCCTGGTGAGCTGCTTCCATGAAGGGCTTAATGATGATTTATACAATGCCTACATTGCCTGCAAAGCCCAGGTTCATCTATACAACTTGTGGATCCTGGCCAAAGAAGCAGAGATCGACCAGAACCACAACCCATATAGATCAAAGAAAACTTGGAAAAGTTTGCCCTTGGAAAAGAAAGGAGAGGCACCCAGATCCACAAAAACTCAGTGGCACTTGATCGCCTGCTTCAAATGTGGCAAGGAAAGTCATCATGCCCTGGAGTGCCATGCAAAAATCCCCACAAAGAAGGGAGATGCCCGGAGGGAAACCAGCAAGACTCACTCAGTGCCTGAAAGTTTCGTCCCTGAAAAGCATGGAGGTCATGGAGTTCCACCCATCCACAAAACCAACAGGGGAAACTCTGACCCCACAGGAAGATGAAGCAGGAACACCTGAGAGCAACTACAATGACGACCCCCTGGTAAATGAGCTGATCACACCACTCACCAAGCCCATACAGCTGCTAATGTTGGGCAAGGAAAAAAGGTGGCTCTGAACATGCCATTAGACACAGGCTGCACCATGTGCATGATCAGCCCCACCTTGGTAGGGAAGGTGGGGGTCTGGTTATAAAGATTAAAACTTGATAGGTCCATTGTGGAGGATGTCCCAACCAGCTTTGCCACTGAACCCCTGGAGTTAACCTTAGGAAGCCACTCAGAGACTTTGTCATTCATAGTAGCACCTGGAATGGAATGGCCCCTCATCCTAGTGTTGACATGGCTGAAAAAAATAGAATCCAAGGATAGACTGGCAGGAAGGGAATTAAAGTTCCCCAAAGAACCAACACCCCCACCTAAGAGTACCCAGAGAGAAAAGGGGAGCCCAGATCAAGAAGCAGCAGCAGTGGTGAGAAGTGAGGTGAGGGGCATACCCAGGGAATACTATGATCTCGCTGAGGTATTCAGCAAGAAGAGATCAGATGAACTTCCCTCTCACTGGCCCACGGATTGTGCCATTGAAATTGTTCCCAGAGCCAAACTCCCTAAGCCCAAGATATACTCCATGACCCCTAGGCAGTTGGAGGAATTGCAGCAGTTTATAGATAAAAACCTGGCCTGAGGCTTCATCCAGTCAGTGAGACCCCGAGTGGCAGCCCTGGTGCTGTTTCAGGAAAAGAAAGATGGGTCTATTCATCTCTGTGTGGACTATAGAGGTCTCAATGCCATGTGCATGGAAAATGTGTACCCCCCTGCCACTCATGAAGGACATGCTGGCTCACTTTTCCAAGGGGAAGGTGTTTTCAAAACTAGACTTGTGGGAGGCTTACTACTGGGTCAGGATTAAAGAAGAAAGACTGCATTTAACTGCTCCTTGGCTATTTCCAGTTTAAAGCACTCCCTTTTGGATTGCAAGGAGCCCCTGCCATAAACGAGGTGCTACACAAGCATCTATATAAGGGAGCTTTTGTGTACCTGGGCAATATCTTGAACTACATCAAAACTAAAGCAGAACACGTAAAAGGTTTGAACCTGGGCCGACTGCGTCTTAAGCAGTTGTTTTAACCCCTAGGCCACAGGCTCTCTCTCTCTCTTTGTTAGCTGAGAAGCAAGGAAGATATGTGTTAAATGTTTGTTAAGCATTCAGAATACACTTGCTTAGTCCCAGGCACGGGACAAATCTTATTACCTGTTTCAGCCTAGCCCAAGGCCATCTACAGGCAGTAGCCACAGCAGTGGCAGCTCATATTTGTGTAAATTTTTTTTTGGCTTGCTAACAAAGAATAAAGGGAGACCGATATGATCATTTCAAAGTTATATGCAGTCGGCCCAGGTTCGAATCTCAGAAGGGTATGGCTGACTGATGAGAACAAATAAGTTTGAAATGATCATATTAAGTATTTGTTAAGTATTTTAAAATACCTTGCAAGGCCCAAATATGGGCCAAATCTTATTGCCTGTATCAGCCTAACCTAAGGACATCCACAAGCTGTAGTCACAACTGTGACAACTCATTATTTGTGTAATTTTTTTATTGCTAACATATTTTATGTGCCAGCCAACCAGAGACTAAAGACTATGCAAACCTGCCATGACTCCAAAATGGCTGGTAACTTAGGATTTGTGAAAACATTACACCTCCTGAAATGACAATTTTGGTGGCACTCCATTAAGAAAGACATGGAGGGTTATGTCATCAGCTGTCCTACCTGTGCAGCGGCAAAATGAAGGCAAGGAAAAACTCCTGGGCTGTTGCAACTAGTCACAAACCCTTCAGCACTCTGGAGAGAGATCTCTATGGACTTCATTGTAGAACAACCTGAGAGTGCTGGAAATACCATTATTTGGGTAGTGACTAACCTATTTTCTTCCCTTGCCCAAAGATACCAACAGCAAAGATTTGGCAAAGATATTCCTTCACCCTATCTACTGTTTGCATGGAGCTTCACAGTGCATAATCTACAATGAGGCAGGGGTCCAATTCACCTCAAAATTCTGAAGGACATTTTTGGACATTTTGGATATGGACCAGGGCCTGTCATCTACTCATCCTCAAACAAGTGGTGGGATGAGAATGAATGAACTCAGTATTTGAGCAGTACCTGCGATGTTTTATGAACTATCAACAGGACAACTGGACTGACCTGCCATTTGCTGAAGTAGCATACAACAATGCGGTCCATTCTAGCATGGGGTTCACTCTTTTTCAAGTGGCTACAGGCCAAGTTTTCAACCCCAAGCCCAAATTGCCAAATAGCAAGCCCACCATCCCTTCCTTTAAGGAATGGATTAAGCATGGACAATATATCTAATTAGTAGTTTAGTAATTAGTAATTTTAATACATTTATTAAAAATTACTACAATGATGGAAAACTAATACAAACTAAAAAAGAAAAAGAAAAAATAGAAGGTCAGAAAAGAAAGAAAAGAAAAGAAAAAAAAGAATATAGTAAAGAAAAAGAAATATATAGCAGGACTCAATCTGGGTTGGTCACCAGACCAGAGGTTTAGACTACCAAGCTTTCAGACTCATGCTGGAGCCCATCCTCAGAAAACCTCTGTCTAGCAGAGCATGTGCTATAGCACCTTGAATCCTCAAAGAAACGGAACCATCCATCTGCAGACCAGACATACAATCCAGGGAGGTATGCTTTTTCCCTGGAGCAAAAATCAAGATGTGGCTGAGAAACTAACCAAAATAATTAGGCCCACAGACTACTACCACCTCCTCCTCCTCCACATTGGGACGAATGACGCAACAAGCAACCTGAGTATAATAGTGGGGGACTACAAACAACTTGACAATAAAATCAAGAAGCTAGGAGCACAAGTAGTGTTCTCATCAATACTCCCAATGAAAGGCCAATACCCACTGAGGGAAAAAAGAGTCTTAGAAATAAAGTGTTGGTGTCACCAAGAAAAATTTGGTTCATGGACTGCATTTTCTACACAAAGGACTCTTGGCAAGGGATGGGCTACACCTCACGAAAACAGGCAAAAATATACTTTGAAAAAGACTGGCCCAACTTATCAGGAGGGCTTTAAACTAAAACTGAGGGGGCAGGGTGACCAATCTCTAGAATCTCTAGAACCCAAAACCAATCACAAATCACAAAAAAAATCAAACAGTGAGGTAGACAGAGATGAAAAAATATGAAAAAAAAAACCTCAAACAACAACCAGGAGACACAGGATATACTGTACCCCTCATGAACAGGCATAAAAATTTAAAATGCTTGTATACAAATGCTCAAAGCTTGGGGAGCAAACAGGGTTAACTAGAAGCAATAGTAAACGAGGGAGGGTATGACATAGTTGGCATAACAGAAAACTGGTGGGATGAAACCCATTAATGGAATGGACTGATGGATGGATAGAAATTGTTCAAAAGGAACAGGTCTATAAAAAGAGGAGGGGGAATTGCACTATATGTAAGAAAACACTATATATCTGCAGAAATGCACATAATCAAAGATAAAATCTCTCCAGAAAGTATATGGGTCAATATAAAAGAAAAAAAGTGACATTGCCATAGGTGTTTATTGCAAACCACCCAACCAATCAGAAGAAATAGACCAACTCTTTGCCAAACAATTAACAAATGCATGTAGGAAGCATACCACAGTAGTAATGGGAGACTTCAACTATCCAGATATCAACTGGGAGACAAACTCTGCAGTGAGCAAGAGATCAAACAGATTCCTAACCAACCTAGCCAATAACTTTGTCACCCAAAAGATGGAGGTAGGAACTAGACATAAAGCTATACTGGACTTAATCCTTACAAACAGAAGAAATGATAGAGGGAATCAAAATTACTGGAAGCTTGGATGAAAATGACCATGTCATACTGGAATTTAATATAATGCAAACACCAGCAATAGAAAACAATACAACCAATGTCCTAAACTTCAAAAGAGCTGACTTTAACAAACTCAGAGAGAACCTAGGAAAAATCCCATGGATGAAAATCCTAAAGGGAAAAACAATCCAGGAAGCATGGGAAACCCTGAAAAATGTGATCACAAAAGCCCAGACCAGCACAATACCAATGAGAAAGAAAAACGAGAAATCCAAGAAGAAACCAGCATTGCTGCACAAAGAACTCTCTAACAAACTAAAAGACAAAAATGACAAATACAAACAAATAACTAAAGCTGATTATCAGCAGACATCCAGAACATGCAAAGATAAAGACAATTGGCAATCACTATGGGACAGGAACAGGAGGCTAACGCTAGCCACCACCTATAAAGAAAATTTATACAAGATGTTTTATAGGTGGCATCTTCCCCCCACAAGGCTAGCAAAAATGGATTAAAAAAACCTCACTGACATGCTGGAAATGAGGAAAGTTACCTGGGACCTATTATCACATGTGGTGGGAATGTCTAAAAGCTCAAAACTTTTGGCACCTGATAAAAAATTGGCTTGAAGAGATAACATTACAAAAAATTGAACTAAAACCCGAAACCTTCCTACTAGGGATTATTAACAATAAATTCAACAAAGGATCTTTATACTTAATACCAGTGCTTTTTTTGTAAAAGAAAAAGGTGCTGGAACTCACACGTGTCATACAACCCGCCTTGCCTACCCTACAAGGTTCTATCCAAAAAAGGTGCCGGAACTCCGTTCTGAGCGTTCTATGAGAAAAAAAGCCCTGCTTAATACTGTATATTGTGACTGCAGCAGGATTGGCTTACGCTCAAAAATGGAAAAGGAAAGAAACCCCTACTGAAGAAGAATTAATAAGCAAAATCATATCCTGTGCTGAAATGGATAGGTTAACATTAGAGATCAAAAGCAAAACCAAAATGGACTATTATGAAATTTGGAACAATGTGTACAAATGGCTAGAGTTAAGGAGGAATGCTGGGATGAATACCGACTGATTATTTTTTATTTATTTTATTTTAATCCCATTTATATCCCGCCCTTCTCCGAAGACCCAGGGTGGCTTACAATTTAAAGCACAAATCAATGTGCTTAGCAATAGCCTTCATTCTATGTATATGCCTGCTTATTAGGGCTTTCCCCCCCCCAAGCGGCATTATTACAAAGTCAGCTTATTGCCCCCAACAATCTGGGTCCTCATTTTACCTACCTCGGAAGGATGGAAGGCTGAGTCAACCTTGAGCCTGGTGGGATGCGAACCTGCAATAATTGCAGGCAGCTGGTGTTACTTAAGGAGGCATTAGCCCACTGCTCCAACAAGTTGATAGTTTAGAAACCTTTTACAGGATAGAATTGAAAAATATTTAATTACATTGTAGACAAATGAAAGAATGTTCACTAGAAAACTTACTGATGTTATATTCACATTTTGCTACAATGTAACTTTCTTCTATTCCTTTTTTCTTTTTCTTTTTCTTTTCTTTATATAAGGTAATACTAATCGCAGTGTTGAAGCCAGGGAAGCTGTAACATGAGCCTTGGTGGAGCAGTGGGCTAATGCCTCCTTAAGTAACACCAGCTGCCTGCAATTAGTGCAGGTTCGCATCCCTGAGTCAAGGTTGACTCAGCCTTCCATCCTTCCGAGGTAGGTAAAATGAGGACCCAGATTGTTGGGGGCAATTAAGCTGACTTTGTAATAATGCCGCTTGGGGTGTGTGTGTGAAAGCCCTAATAAGCAGGCATATACATAGAATGAAGGCTACTGCTAAGCTTGTAAGCCGCCATGAGTCTTCGGAGAAGGGCGGGATATAAATGGAATTAAAATAAATAAAAAAATAAAATGTCCACTTTTTAAAAAATTGTATATTCAATAAAATTTGTAAAAAAAAAAAAAAAAAAAAGAGAGAGAGAGAGAGAGAGAGAGAGAGAGAGAGAGAAGATGGCAAGGAAATTTCAGGCAACAGAGAGAAAGCAGAGCTGCTTAACTCATACTTTGTGTCAGTCTTCACACAAAAAGAAACTATAGCCCAACACACCAAAAACACCACTGCAAAAAATATACTAGAAACAAAAATTAAAATAAGCAAGGAAATGGTAAGGGAACACCTATCCAACCTTGATGAATATAAATCACTCAGAACCATTGCACCACATCCTTCATAAATCCTGGAGCACCGGGGAAGTACCAGAGGGTTGGAAAAGGGGTGATGTGGTCCCCATCTTCAAGAAAGGGGGAAAAACGGACCCAGGAAATTACAGACCAATCAGTTTAACATCAATACCTGGGAAGATCCTAGAAAAGATCATCAAAAAACAGATCTGCAAATTACTAGAAGCAAACAAAGTCATAACTAGTAGCCAGCATGGGTTTGTTAAAAACAGATCATTCCAAACCAATCTCATCTCATTCTTTGATAAAGTGACTAAACTAATAGACCAGCGAAATGCAGTGGATGTAGTATACTAAGATTTCAGTAAGGCATTTGACAAGGTAGACTACAACCTACTCCTTGGCATACTAGGAAAAGGTGGAATAGACAGCATCACCAACAGATGGATCTGTAACTGGGTGACAAATTGTACTCAATGAGTAGTCCTCAATGGCACAAATATCCACATGGAGAGAAGTAAGCAGTGGGGTACCACAAGGTTCCGTCTTAGGCCCAGGACTCTTCAATGTCTTCATCAATAACTTAGATGAGGGAACTGAAGGGGAACTCATCAAATTTGCAGATGACACCAAACTGGCAGGAGTAGCCAACACCCAGAAGACAAACTCAGGATCCTAAAAGATCTTGACAAACTTGAACAATGGGCTCTATGCAACAAAATGTGTTTCAATGTGGAGAAAAGCAAAGTCATACATTTAGGCAGGAAAAATCAAAAGCACAAATACAGATTGGGCAAAACCTGCTGCTGCACACAGCTGGCTGCACATTGCTGGCTTAAAAACAGCAACTGTGAGAGGGACCTTGGAGTCCTAGTGGATGGTCACTTGGCTATGAGCCAGCAGTGTGTAGCAGCAACTAAAAAAGGTAATACAATACTGGGTTGTATAAACAGAGGCATAGAATCAAGATCATGCAAAGTATTATTACCACTCTATAAAACCCTAGTAAGACCACACCTAAAATACTGCAGCCAATTTTGGTTACCATATCACAAAAAGGATGTTGAGAGTTTGGAAAAAATTCAGAGAAGAGCAACTAAGATGATCAAAGGCCTGGAGACTAAAACTTACAAAGAACGGCTGTGGGATTTGGATTTGGCTAGTCTAAAGAAAATAAGAAATAGGGGAGACATGATAGCAGTATTTCAGTATCTGAGGGGCTGCCACAAGGCAGAGGGGGCTATGTTGTTTACCAAAGTACCAGATGGAAGGACAAGAAATAATGGTTGGAAACTGATCAAAGAGAGAAGCAACCTGGAATTAAGGAGACAGTGAAGACAATCAACCAGTCCAACAGCTTACCCCCAGAAATTGTGGGCGCTCCATCTCTGGAGATTTTTAGGAAGAGACTAGACATTCACTGTCTGGGATGGTGTAGGTTCGCCTGCTTGAGCAGAGGGCTGGACTAGAAGACCTCCAAGGTCCCTTCCAACTTCTATTCTATTCTATTCTATTCTATTCTATTCTATTCTATTCTATTCTATTCTATTCTATTCTATTCTATTCTATTCTATTCTATTCTATTCTATTCTATTCTATTCTATTCTATTCTATTCTATTCTATTCTAAATTGTACCTAGAAGCAAACTGGCACCCCGTGCACTTCATGGGGCAAAGGAGGTATTTGCAACAACCATATGGCTAATGCAGCCATACTCTGCACCAGCCAAAACTTCTGGATAATTATTATTATTAATCATTACACAGTCAGCCATATGTTCAGACTGGGTTTGTCATTTTTGTCTACCTATCGAGTCCTTACCAAGCACCTGGGATAGGCAGATATGGATGTCTGATGGTATTACAGATATCATTGCAGGATGGAAGCTGTTCCCAGTAAGGCCGTCTTTTGCAATTGACAGATAGTGAATAATAATAATAATAATAATAATAATAATAATAATAATAATAATAATAATAATAATAATAATAATAAATAATAATAATAATAATAATAATAATAATAATAATAATAATAATAATAATAATAATAATAATAATAATAATAATAATAATAATAATAATAATAATTTGGAAGGGACCTTGGAGGTCATCTAGTCCAACCCCCTGCTCAGGCAGGAAACCCTATACCATTTCAGACAAATGGCTGGCCAGTCTCTTCTTAAAAACTTCCAGTGTTGGAGCATTCACCACTTCTGGAGGCAGGTTGTTCCACTGGTTAGTTGTTCTAACTGTCAGGAAGTTTCTCCTTAGTTCTAGGTTGCTTCTCTCCTTGACTAGTTTCCATCTGTTGCTTCTTCTCCTGCTTTCAGGAGCTTTGGAGAATAGCTTGACTCCCTCTTCTTTGTGGCAGCCCCTGAGATATTGGAACACTGCTATCATGTCACCCCTCACCCTTCTCTTCATTAAACTACACATACTCAATTCCAGCAACCATTCCCTATATGTTTTAGCCTCCAGTCCCCAAATCATCTTTGTACTCTTTCTAGAGTCTCGACATCTTTTTTACATCGTGGTGACCAAAACTGGATGCAGTATTCCAGGTGTGGCCTTACCAAGGCATTGTAAAGTGGTGTTAGTACTTCACGTGATCTTGATTCTATCCCTCTGTTAATGCAGCCTAGCACTTTGTTGGCTTTTTTGGCAGCTGCAGCACACTGCTGGCTCATATTTAAGTGATTGTCCACTAGGACTCCGAGATCTCTCTCACAGTTACTACTATTGAGCAACGTACCACCTATACTGTACCTGTGCATTTGATTTTTCCTGCCTTACCAAGCACCTGGGATTGGCAGATATGGATGTCTGATGGTATTACAGATATCATTGCAGGATGGAAGCTGTTCCCAGTAAGGCCGTCTTTTGCAATTGACAGATAGTGAATAATAATAATAATAATAATAATAATAATAATAATAATAATAACAACAACAACAACAACAACAACAACAACAACAACAACAAACAGCTTTACAAAATGTACCAAGAAACTGCACCTTCCAGCAAAAACTCCAGCAATGCTACAAAAAACTGTGCTACTTGGAACATCTTACATTTTAAGGAGGTACTTGGTTGATACCTAGGATGCTGGCAGCAACCTGTGTCAACCATCAGTGCCAATCAATTTGAATGTTCAGTTGACTGAGGTTCATGTAATAATAATAATAATAATAATAATAATAATAATAATAATAATAATAATAATAATAATAATAATAATAATAATAATAATAATAATAATAATAATAATGATAATGTTGGTGATGATGATGATGATGATGATGATGATGATGATGCTGTAAACATAATTAAAGCCATTAATTAATACATGGGCAGTCCCAGCTGGAATTATCAACTGGACTTTGGCTGCAGTGAGGAAAAATGGGAAAAATAGAAGGAATAGAACTGAGAAATAGAAGTATTATGAAAGCACTAGCAAAGGATGATGGTCACAAATACCTAGGCATATTTGAAGCAGATAACATCTTGAATGGAAAAGTCAAAGAGTCCACAAAATACTAAAATCAAAGGTGAATGCTGGAAATATAATTAAAGCCATTAATACATGGGCAGTCCCAGTGATACGCTACCCAGCTGGTATTAGCTGGACTTTGGCCGAATTGGAACACCTAGACTGGAAAACATGTAAACTTTTGAATATGCACCATGCTGTACATCCATGAAGTGACATCAACAGGTTGTACCTGCCAAGAAGAATAGGGGGCAGAGGGCTACTGCAAATCCACCAAACTGTAGAAGAAGAAAAACAAAGTTTGAATGACTATGTAAATCAAAGTACAGAAAATTGCTGCAGGCTATAAAAACAGAGAGCATTATAAAAATAATAGAAACAAAGGCAGAATATAAGGAAAAACAGCTGGATGACAGATTAAATAGATGGAAAACCAAAGCTTTGCATGGACAGCATTTGAAAAATATTGAAGGAAAATGTGATAACGACTTGACATCAGCATGGCTTAAGATGAGAACTGTTAAGGATTGTTGTGCAGAGGTCTCCTTGTGCTACCAAGGAGTTGCACAGACAAGGAAGGGTACTGAGAGCAGTAAGAGTCACACAGTAACCACAAGAGTACACTGAGTTGTGAAAGCAAAAAGTATTTTACTTTGAGGTGGTGTAAGAACAAAAATGCACGGTCAAAAATAAACAGTCCAGGTCATACACAATAGCAACAGTCCAAGGATTAATCCAAAATACAAAGTCTTCTTACCGGTCCAGAGGTCAATACACAGTTGTACAGGTTTATCACAGTAGTAAACCAACAGTACAGCAAAACAGAGCAAAAACAGTAATAGTAGAGAGCAGTGAATTCAGAGAGAGAGAGAAGCTACATTCCTAGCTCCCTCTTATGGCCATGAGAACACTTACACACCCATTGGCCAATTAACATCTTAAAGTCACAACATCATGGTTAATATATTTCCAACCCAATATGTAGGCTATCATCATATGCCTAACAAGAACCATAAAGAAAGAAACGGAAGGCTTAATACTGCCTGCTCAAGAACAAGCACTACAAATTAATGCCATGAAAGCGAAGATACAAAAATCTACTGACAATCCAAATTGCCGATTTTGCAATGACAAAGTTGAAACTGTTTCACATTTAATATGTGAGTGCAGCAGAATTGCACAAACTGATTACAAAGTTAGACATGACTGAGTTACTAAACTAATCCACTGGGCATTGTGTGAAAAATATGACTTGCCTGTGTCCAAAAAGTCGTGGGAACATAGGGTGGAAAAAGTTGTCGAGAATGAGAGGGTGAAGATCTTGTGGGACTTCCAAATACAGACAGATCATCATTTGGAACACAATATGCTAGATATCGCAGTCATAGAGAACTGAAGCATAAAGTTGATTAATATTGCTGTACCAGGAGATGCCAGAGTTGAAGAAAAAGAACTGGAAAAAATTACAAAATACCACGACCTGGCCATCAAAACTGTGCGATTATGGATTAACAGTGATACCCATTGTCATCGGGGAACTGGGAACTATGTCCAAAAACTTTGCAAAATACATCAAGAAATTGCAGCTTCCTGCAATAACTCCAGCAAAGCTACAAAAAACTGTGCTACTCGGAAATCTTACATTTTAAGGAGATATCTGGTTGATACCTAGGATGCTGGCAGCAACCCATGTCAACCATTAGTGCCAGTCAATTTGAGTGTTCAGTTGACTGAGTTTCATGTTTTATGAATAAAAGTTTTATAACAACAACAACCTGCAACATAACACCCCAGACCTAACAATTGTTGATAAGAAAGACAAAAATGTCTCGATAGTGGATGTGGCAGTGCCTGGAGACAGCAGAATAGATGAGAAAGAACTGGAGAAGCCAGAGGAAAATAATAGGAAACCCATCATTTTATTTCTCTGTTCTGGAATTTTTTTCTCCTATTGTAAAGATTTAAAAAATGATAGCACTCAGAACAATTTCTCATTGTCATGTGAAACAGCAGGAAATGTGCTGGAATTTCATAATTGTTTAGAGACACTCAGTGAACAATAGTAAATTCTGCCAAGGCAAAAACTCTAGTTCTCTGGCCTAGGAGACAGGTGTTCAATGCATTCTACAGTGGCACTGTGAAACAATAGCATGCAGCTCAATTGAACTACTAGATCCATCATACTTATTTGAAAACCTTGGTGGTGTCTTAAGGGAGTAGTACCCTTTCCTGAACAGAAACAACATGGATGTTGTTGTGTACTGGGTTCATTGCGCAGGAATGAAGATGAGGCGAGTGAGTTCAGCAAAGATCATGGTTTATTGCTTGCAGGATCTAAACTAGAGAACAGGGCTGCAGATGCAGCAATTTATATCCTGGCCCCTAGGTGGCGGCCAATAGGTTTGAAGCAACCTATTGCCGCCCTAGGGGCAACCAATGGCAGCGCTGGAGATAGCGCTGGAGATAGCCGTTAGCTAGCTCCCTGCTCCAGCAGCCTACCAGCCGTTACCATGTGGTGTTAACAAGAAGCCCAATACATTACAGATGTATTGATCAGTATCTGGTAAACTTTAGATAGATTGATGACAGGAATGAATAAAAAATAGGGAATGGATTGACAGAATATTAATTGGTAATCCCAGTTAAATCATAGTTTGGAATAATTAGATTGACTCACCTATTGAGAATCATGGGATGGAACATACAAAAAGTATAGTGGAATCAAACACCCAAAGATGTGCTGGACATATTAAAACATCTGGTTTCCTTTTGTGTAATTTCCCATACAGAGAAATATCCTATGCAGATTCTAAAGTAATCCAAAATATTTTAGAGTACTAAGAAGGATATGAGGATATGAACAAAGCACAGATTTTAGACTCCCTATGTAGACAATCTTCTGCCAACCTAGCAGTTCGAAAGCATGTAAAAAATGCAAATAGGGACCACTACGGTGGGAAGGTAACAGCGTTCCGTGCACCTTTGGCGTCTAGTCATGCTGGCCACATGACCACGGAGATGTCCTCGGACAAGCGCTGGCTCTTCGGCTTTGAAACGGAGATGAGCACCGGCCCCTAGAGTCGGAAACGACTAGCACATGCGTGCGGGGGAACCTTTACCTTTACCTTTATGTAGACAATGAGATCAAACTCCTCTCTGTGCAAAATGGCAGGCAGTATTTTTTTTTTAGCCTATTCCTTGCAAATCTCCTCTCTACCTGAAATCTGGACTCGTGAAATTTGCATCTCCCAAAGCAGTCAAACCACTTTATCCTTTATCACTGTTTCCTTAGAAACAGTAAAGTGAAAAAGATTAAAACAGGATGGGGGTGAACCATGAGCTTGCTAGCAACCATTTAATGTGTTAATTCACAATTCAAGAAATACAGCATGCACATTTCTATCAGCTCTTATTACTTTTCCCTCAGATTAAACTCAGCCTTCGTCTGTTTTAATTGCTGTATTAAACTGGCTGTTGGCAAAGAACTTTGCAGTTGATACATGAATACCCTAGTTCAATTATTGCAAAGAACATTTGTTAGGAAGGAAGGAGAAGAAAGAAGGATGGGAGAGAGGGGAGAGGGAGAGGAGGGAGGGAGGGGGAAGGAGGAAAGGGGAGGAGCAAAGGAAATAATGATATGCTAGAACTTTCAAAGGAGATACATTGGCAAAACCTTTTCTAACTGTTGGACCTGGCAGGATTAATTTAAAAAAATCAATAGAGGATGCATTAAATGGCCTGAGATTCAATCATCCAAATATCAAACCTATCACCTAACAAATGCCAAGCAAAGAATTAAAGGAAAAAATCTCTTTGAAAATCTCACAGTTATATTCTGTAGGAAGGCTCAGTATATTCAATAGAAGAAACACTATTCACTCTGCGTCTGTGGTAAAATGGAGGGTTTTGTGAAAATGCCATTTAAAATCATTCATAATGAAAATTTTATTTATTTATTTATTTATTATGGGACTTATATGCCGCCCTATCTCCCAGAGGATTCAGGGCAGCTAACAACAATAAAAGACCAACAGTACAAAAGTTAAGAAAAAAATTAAATAACAGCCCCAAATATTAATTACACAGTTAAAAATTAAAACTTTTAAAAACCCATCATCAATCCAGGTCAGCCTGATGGAAAAGGAACGTCTTGAGGTCGCGGCGAAAGGACCGGAGGTCTGGGGCCATCCGAAGCTCAAGGGGGAGTTGATTCCAAAGGGCTGGTGCTCCCACAGAGAAGGCCCTCCCCCTGGGGGTCGCCAGCCGACATTGTCTGGCCGACGGCACCCTGAGGAGGCCCTCTCTGTGTGAGCGCACTGGGCGATGGGAAGTCGTCCCCGGTAGCGGACGGTCCTGCAAATATCCCGGGCGTAAGCCATGTAGGGCTTTAAAGGTAAGTACCAGCACCTTAAATCTCGCCCGGAAGACAACTGGTAGCCAATGCAGCTCACGCAGGAGGGGTGTAATATGGGAGTATCGGGATGCTCCCATCACTACCCGTGCGGCCGCATTCTGCACCAGCTGGAGACTCCGGGTGGTCTACAAGGGCAGCCCCATGTAGAGAGCATTGCAGTAATCTATCCGAGAGGTAACGAGTGCATGAGTGACCGTACGTAGGGCATCTCGGTCCAGATAGGGGCGCAACTGGTGCACCAGACGAACCTGGGTGAATGCCCTCCTGGCCACAATTCCAATATGATCTTCAAAACTGAGTCGTGAATCTAGGAGGATGCCTAAATTGCGTGCCCTATCAACGGGAGGCAACACCTCTCCCCCCATAACCAAAGATGGAACCTCTTGGACAAGACGAGATGCCGGTACGTAAAGCCACTCAGTCTTGGCCGGGTTGAGCTGGAGCCTGTTCTTCCCCATCCAAATCCATACCGCTTCCAGGCAACGGGACATCACATCGAGGGCATCACTGGCTTGGTTCGGGGTGGAGATAAAGAGCTGGGTATCATCGGCATATTGATGATACATCACCCCGAAACCACGGATGATCTCACCCAGCGGCTTCATATAGATGTTGAACAGGAGAGGCGAGAGTACCGACCCCTGAGGCACCCCACAACTAAGGGGCCTAGGGACTGACCTCTGCCCTGCTGTCAACACCGTCTGTGAACGGCCCGAGAGGTAGGAGGAGAACCACCGTAAAACGGTGCCTCCCACTCCCAACCCCGCCAGACGTCGCAGCAAGATACCATGGTCGATGGTATCAAAAGCCGCTGAGAGATCTAAAAGGACCAGGACAGAGGAATAACCCCTGTCTCGGGCCCGCCAGAGATCATCCACCAGTGCGACCAATGCCGTCTCCGTGCTGTACCCGGGCCTGAAACCCGATTGGTATGGATCCAGATACTCAGTTTCCTCCAGGACCAAAGGGAGCTGCCGTGCCACCATGCTCTCAACAACCTTCGCAAGAAAGCGAAGGTTGGAGACAGGACGAAAGTTGTTTAGAATAGCTGGATCCAAGGCAGGTTTCTTGAGGAGGGGCCTCACCACTGCCTCCTTCAAGGCGGCAGGGAAGCACCCTCACTCAAGGAAGCATTTATAACTGCCAGGAGCCAGCCTCGTGTAACCTCCCGGGCCGCATAAACCAGCCAGGAGGGACACGGGTCCAACAAACACGTGGCGGCACTTAATTTCCCCATGATCCTGTCCACTTCATCCGGAGTCATAGGATCAAACTCTTCCCAAATATTATCGGCCAAACCCATCGTTTCCTCTTCGTCAGACACTGCCCAGTCGGAGTCCAAGCCAGCCCGAATCTGAGCGATTTTATCCACCAGATACTCACTAAACTCCTCGGCTCGTCCCTGCAAGGGGTCCTCTCCTGTCCCCTGATTTAAAAGGGAATGGGTCACCCTAAACAGGGCGGCCAGGCGGTTATCTGCGGATGCAATGAGGGTGGCGAAGAAAGCACGCTTCGCCACCTCCATTGCCACAAGATTTTATTTATTTATTTATTTATTTATTTATTAAATTTTTATACCGCCCTTCTCCCGAAGGACTCAGGGCAGTGTACAGGGCAATAAATATCAAAATGTAAATACAAAAGTTAAAAAAGAGATTAAAAAGAATTAAATAATTATGCCCAAGAATACAATACTAAAAATGTGATTAAAACTTATTTAAATCCAACCCCAAACCCATCAGACCAGGCCAGATTGTTCAAATAGATAGGTTTTTAAATCACGCCGGAAGGAGTGCAGGTCGGGGGCCATCTGGAGCTCAACTGGAAGGCGGTTCCACAGGTCTGGCGCGCCCACAGAGAATGCCCTCCCCCTGGGGGCCACCAATCGACATTCTTTGATCGGAGGCACCCTGAGGAGGCCCTCTCTGTGGGAGCGCACTGGACGGAGGGAAGTTGATGCCGGCAGCAGGTGCTGCCGTAGGTAATCTGGACCCATGCCATGTAGGGCTTTGTAGGTCATAACCAGCACCTTGAATCTCACCCGGAGGGCAACCAGTAGCCAATGCAGCTCGCGGAGCAGAGGTGTAACATGGGAGTATCAGGAGACCCCCAACACAACTTGCGCGGCTGCATTCTGCACCAGTTGAAGCCTCCAAGTGGTCCTCAAGGGCAGCCCCATGTAGAGAGCGTTGCAGTAGTCCAAACGAGAGGTCACGAGCGCATGAGTGACTGTACGCAAGGCATCCCGGTCTAGATAGGGCCGCAACTGGCACACCAGGTGAACCTGGGCGAAGGCCCCCCTAGTCACAGCTCCTATATGATCTTCTAAGATAAGATCTAGAAAAGGATCTTAACTGTGTTCAGTCAGACTCAGACCGACTGGACCTCCAAATGCTCTCTAGGCCCCTTCTCCGGCGCTTCATCTCCCGCAGGTCCACGGAGAACCAAGGAGTGAGCCGGGATCTGCACCGGGTCAGAGGCCGCAAAGGCACAACACGGTCGAGAGCCTCGGAAGCCACCCGTTGCCAGGCATCAACTAAGGTCTCGACCGGGCTGTGGGAAAGGGAGGAAGGAATCAGTCCAAGCGCCGTCTGGAACCTATCTGGGTCCATCAGGCGCCTGGGGCGGAACCACCTGGTCGGTTCCGCATCCCAGCAGCGGGGAGTGGCATGACGGAGGCCCAGCCGTAGGAGATAATGGTCTGTCCATGAAAGGGGTTGAGATGTTGGAGTAACCCCCCCCCAGACCATTAAGCCACTGCCCAGAGATGAAAATAAGGTCGGGCGTGTTTCCCCCCTCGTGAGTCGGACCCTGAATAATCTGGGTCAGGTCCATGGCTATCATGGAAGCCATGAACTCTCGGGCCACCCCCGACGCACCACCCAGGGAAGGCAGATTAAAATCTCCCAGATTTTAAAAAATTATGGATTAAGTTAAGATAAAATCTTAACTTAATCCATAATTGTATATATAATACCATCCACTATTTGGGAGGATACACAGATGAACAGGGTCTGTCAGTATTCTTCAGCTAGCAACATAATTATATGCACACCATTAATTTTTTATTGTTAAATTATTGTGTTCATTTTTCAGCTGAGCTAGCATTGTCTTTTATCACAAAAGAGTAAACTTTTTTGCTTACACTCCATGCTTCAAAAATCCAGAGTTGATATGTTAAATTGTGAAAAAAATGAAAAAAATGTGAAGATCTAATTTACAGTTTCAATGATTAGATAGCAATTATAGATAGAAATGCAATATAATTTTACAAAAAGATATTCATACTTGTATCTGTCATGAAGAATACCAGAAGCCACTACTTTATATCTTTTTCTGTTTTTCCTTCAACTTTTTCCTTTTCTTCTTTTTTGCTTTTTCTGTTACTTCTTTATTTTATATTAATTTCTGATAGTTTTTAGCTTTTTGTTTAAATGTTTTGATAAAAATTATATACCAAAAATATCTAAAATTCAAACACCAAATAAAACCCCAATTATAATTAATTTTCATAGTTATATTAGAATCCATAGGAAATATATGAGACATATTAATTGAATAATCTGATACATTATCAGACTGTTCCAGTATATTAATACATTATTCCATAGAGACAATATAATTTCAAAAGGATATATTATTGAAATATAATGGCAATTTGTGTTCAGTAGCTTAGGAGAGATTCTGCTATAATAATAATAATAATAATAATAATAATAATAATAATAATAATAATAATAATAATAATAATAATAATAATAATAATAATAATAATAATAAAGTTGGAAGGGATCTTGGAGGCCATCTAGTCCAACCCCCTGCTCAGGCAGGAAACCCTATACCATTTCGCAGTGCTTTTTTTGTAAAAGAAAAAGGTGCCGGAACTCACACATGTCATACAACCCGCCTTGCCTACCCTACAAGGTTCCATCAAAAAAAGGTGCCGGAACTCCATTCTAAGCGTTCTATGAGAAAAAAAGCCCTGCCATTTCGGACAAATGGCTGTCCAGTCTCTTCTTAAAAACTTCCAGTGTTGGAGCATTCACAGCTTCTGGAGGCAGGTTGTTCCACTGGTTAATTGTATTCTATTAATTGTATTCTATGTAGCAATAAGTTAGCAATATATAGGCTAGGTTTGCTATAAAGTGACAGTATCAATATCTAATTTTTTAGATATAATTCTGCATTTGCTAAATTATTTAACAATCCTTTATAGCAGGAGTCAACTCCAACTCCAGGCCATGCACCGATGCTGGTCTGCAGCCTGTTCGGAACTGGTCTGCGCAAGTGGTGGACAAGCACTCAAAGCTTCATTTGCATATGTGCGAGATTAAGTTGGGCACATGAAACCATCTTCTCCCCCCATCGCTGCTGCTGGTGCGTAGAGCCCAAAAGGTTGGGGACTGCTGCTTTATAGACTGATTTATTTTATTCAAGCCTAGTACCAGTTTCTGGCTTACAACCATTTGTTTAGTCACTGTTCAAAGTTACAATGGCACTGAAAAAAGTAACATGACCATTTTTCACACTTACAACCATTGCAGCAATTCCATAGTCATGTGTTTCAGATGCTTGGCAATTGGCATGAATTTATGACAGTTGCAGTGCCTGAGTCATGTGATCATCTTTTGAAACCTTCTAAAAGCAAGGTAAATGAAGAAGCTAGATTCACTTAACAACCATGTTACTATTTAACAACTACAATGATTCATTTAACAAATGTGGTAAGAAAGTTTGTAAAATGGGGCAAAATTCACTTACTGTAACAACTGTCTTGCTTAGTAACAGAATTTTTGGCTCAGTTGTGATTGTAAGTAAGGACTACCTGTCCTTGAATAAAAACGTTTTTATACCTGTCATTTCTGTATTACAATAAATAACTCTAACCATTCATGTTAGAGATCCATGATACTCCCCCCAAAAATAAATAAAACTAAAAAAACTCAAGATCATCAAACTGTGCAAGATTTTGGTATTCTGGATTGAAATCTTCTGAGATTTTGGCATTATTTCAGGTTGCATATCAAAATCCTAAAAGATTAATAGGGCTCTCTAGATCTGAGCTATGAAGAGTATAATTAATGCCCTATCCAAATCAGGCACTGGAGGATTCATATGTACCATAATGACTCTTCAAAAGCTTTCAGTAACAATAAACTGAAGAGTTTCTTTACATAAGAAAAAGATTGGTATACTGTTTCAAATACTGAGAGTGGTATTGGTCTAATGGGTAGAATCTAAGAAATTGCTACAGTGCTGATATTAAATACTATGGTATAAATAACATCTTGTTTTGTTCACCAGAGCAAGTCAGCTAAATAGAATAATTTAATGTCTTGAGTAAAAATATTTTTCAAAGTGAGACTTTCTTGACTAATAATGGGGTTTTAACAGGGGGACCAAAAGCCAAGATGGTAAGTCTGAACGTGTGATTAAAGCTCAACTCTTCATACACACACACCAATGTTACACTCACGTACAAAAGGAAAATTGCATATCAATATCTCATACCCATACGCAGCTCCACCCTCAATCTCAAGTAGAAGGACTGTGGCAAAAGAAAGGAAAGATAGTACCAATAATAATAGGCACCTTGGTTGCAATCTCAAAACAACTGGAGCACCACTTGAACACCATCGGCATTGACAAAATCACCATCAATCAAATGCAAAAAACAGCTGCAGTGGTACCTTTAATATTATTAAAGGTCAACAACTGATATTGTTGTAGGTAGAATCCCTCTATCTTATTTGTTTCTGGGTTCTATTATCTCCCAGGACTTGAAATGGATACCTAACGTTAGAGTCATCATTAAAAAGGCAGAACAAAAAATATTCTTCCTGTGTCAACCCAGAAAGAAAGTTTAGATTTCCCAAGGATCTGGTGATACAGTTCTACAGAGGAGTTATTGAATCTGTTATTTGTACTTCTATAAGTTTCTGGTTTGGTACAGCAATTAAACACGACAGGTGCAGACTTCAATGGATGGTTAGGACTGCAGAAAAAACAATTGCAACCAACCTGCCTTCCATTGAGGATCTATATACTGCATGAAACAGAATGAGGGCTGAGAAAATATCTACCCCTTGCATCCTGGGCATAAATAGTTTCAACTTCAGAATTCCATTATAGGGTATTGCATGCCAAAAACAACTAGACACAAAGACACACACTCTGCTGAAAACCTAATTTCCACAGCACTGTCTTAGGCCTAAAGATATTTACTTATGTAGTAGGCTGTATTGCTATTATCCTTCTCATCTTCTTATCTTTCTCATGTTTTCTCATCTTCTCATCTTTCCTACTACCTTCTTCTGTTGGTATCTTATGATTTATTACTTGATGTTTGTATCTTATGATTAATAATTGTAGCTAGGATTTATGATCTATGATGTATCACTTTGCTGTTTGCATATACAATGAGAGCTTATGCACCAGAGACTAATTCATTGTGTATCCAGTAACACTTGGCCAATAAAGAATTATATTCTGTTCTTTCAATTCTATTGATAGCATTTTATAGAAAGGTAACTGAGCAGCATGAGCATGATCTGTTCTTCTTAGGTATTCACTTACATACCATGGAAATATTCTAAAACCTTATAGTGTTTCTTCACAAATGATACTAGTTTTTCTAGAGCCGACCTCTTCCAAACCAAGGGCATCTATACAATGTAGCATAGAATGTGGCACATGTAATGACTATAATATGAGTGGGGAGTGCTTGAATAATCTGTAGTTAATGGTTTGCACATTTGTCTATGATCTATAATACATCCCTTTAAATAAACCAAGTGACTAAAATAATTCTAGGCAATGAACATATATGTAAGCAGTCCTCACTCACAATTACTCACATAATTCCTCCATTCCTCTCAATTACTTTGGCAGCAAACATAGGACCTGGCCTTTCTATTTTACTGGTTAATATATTTTCTGATCTTTCTGATTGAATGATTTTTTTAAAAAAACAACCCAATAGCAGGACATCAGAATTTCTGAAACGACACGATATCCTAATTTGTCTTAAACCAAGGAGAAAACTTTAGAATGAAAATGTTTGTATGGAATTTGAAACAACTAATTCTGAGTACAGAGAACATAGGAAATCTTGACAGAAGCAGTAATAGTTGATATGTTGGCCTTGCATATGGCAGAAAGTGTGTGCCACTATACTACTCAGTCAGGTTTTTTTTAAAAAATCAGCAATAGTTGTGCTGATGCTTGTTACTTGTTCTAAAAATACCGTAATCAAATGAGAAGTAAATTGATTTCCATCTTTCAAGCAAAGCATCTTCTACACTTGAAAAAAATTGTTACTACAACTCCTAAAATTATAAATACCTAAGACTTGGGGGGGGGGAGTATTTCCAACATATGTTCCATTTTTGCTCCCATGGAATGAAAATATACTGCTAGTAATAAAATAAAGATTCAGTTATACAGTTTTATGAAATGAATGACAGGGATGGACAACAAAGCAAATATATTGTGCTATGCTTAAATGCAGCATAACAATAGACTATAATGGTAATGGCACAGTTCACTTGATCTTAGAAAATACTCTTTAAAAGTAATCAAAGATAGAAGCTACACATAACAATGTTTCCCTTTTCAATTGTAAATAAAATTTAAGAAATATACTCAATATACTGGATTATGCTATTATATTGGATGTATTCTGTAGATGAAGCCATCTGCCTTTTTATTGTGGAATAAAAATGGGACTTATTTTTATAGTAATTACTTAGATTGTTTCAACATAATGAGACAAATGTATGTTCTTTATTTTGTCTGTGAAATTGATGCCTTCCTTCCTGTCTTCATTCTGAGGAGTTCACATTCACTAGAAATATGTTCAGGATGGTTATAAAAACTCATAAAATAAGACAAAAATGCCCAAGCAGTAGCAAAGAACATAGAACTCAGAAATCAGAAAGATTTATTTTTTAAAAATATATATTTTATTGATTTTTTACAATAACAATCTTTAGTGCTTCATGGACACTGTCTGGGTTCATACATTTAAAACAATCAATGTTAATTAATTTCCACAATTAATCAATATGTTGGTAATATATTTCTTGATCCTCTTTTCTTCCTGTAATATTCTTAATTCTTAATATTTTCAGTGTATACCAAGTTGAATATAAACATTTTTAGTATTTATGCATATAATAATAACATCAACATATTACATGTTTTTAATCATCTTGTTTCCATTGTATTTATAAAAGTCATCTTATTAAATCATTTTGTAAGTGTTGTTGAGGACAAAAAAAGACAAATCAAGTAAAGTATCAGGTTTTTATCTCCCACGTTTTAATGATTCTTCTGACAGTTCTTTAATCCATTTTCTTCTTCTTTTTTATCCTCAAATTTGTTTTGGAGTCCTGGAGGATAAAGCATCTTTTTTGTCTTCTTTATTATAGTGAGGTTTTGCAGATTTTTTTGTTTGTATTAAGTTGTAATTTTCTTCATTTGTAGCTTTTCTATTTAAGTCACTTTCATTTAATTTGTGTTCTGTTGTCTGATTTGTTTGTTTATTTTTTGAGTGTTATTTAATTGTAGGTTTAAATTACAGATACAGTCATGGCCGAAATTGTTGGCACCCCAGAAATTTTTCCAGAAAATCAAGTATTTCTCACAGAAAAGTATTGCAGGAACACATGTTTTGCTATACACAGGTTTATTCCCTTTGTGTGTATTGGAACACAACAAAAAAGGGAGGAAAAAAAGCAAATTGGACATAATGTCAAACAAAACTCCAAAAATGGGCCGGACAAAATTATTGGCACCCTTAACTTAATATTTGGTTGCACACCCTTTGGGAAAAATAACTGAAATCAGTCGCTTCCTATAACCATCAATAAGCTTCTTACACCTCTCACCCGGAATTTTGGACCACTCTTCCTTTGCAAACTGCTCCAGGTCTCTCTTATTGGAAGGGCACCTTTTCCCAACAGCAATTTTAAGATCTCTCCACAGGTGTTCAATGGGATTCAGATCTGGACTCATTGCTGGCCACTTCAGAACTCTCCAGCGCTTTCTTGCCATCCATTTCTGGGTGCTTTTTGACGTATATTTGGGGTCATTGTCCTGCTGGAAGACCCAAGATCTTGAACACAAACCCAGCTTTCTGGCACTGGGCTCTACAGTGAGACCCAAAATCCTTTGGTAATCCTCAGATTTCATGATGCCATGCACACATTCAAGGCACCCAGTGCCAGAGGCAGCAAAACAACCCCAAAACATCATTGAACCTCCACCATATTTCACTGTAGGTACTGTGTTCTTTTCTTTGTACACCTCATTTCATTTTCGGTAAACAGTAGAATGATGTGCTTTACCAAAAAGCTCTATCTTGGTCTCATCTGTTCACAAGACATTTCCCCAGAAGGATTTTGGCTTACTCGAGTACATTTTGGCAAACTGTAATCTTGCTTTTTTATGTCTCTGTGTCAGCAGTGGGGTCCTCCTGGGTCTCCTGCCATAACGTTTCATTTCATTTAAATGTCGATGGATAGTTCACGCTGACACTGATGCTCCCTGAGCCTGCAGGACAGCTTGCATTCCTTTGGAACTTGTTTGGGGCCGCTTATCCACCATCTGGACTATCCTGCGTTGCAAACTTTCATCAATTTTTCTCTTCCGTCCATGACCAGGGAGATTCGCTACAGTGCAATGGTTTGCAAACTTCTTGATAATGTTGCGCACTGTGGACAAAGGCAAATCTAGATCTCTGGAGATGGACTTGTAACCTTGAGATTGGTGATATTTGTCCACAGTTTTGGTTCTCAAGTCGTCAGACAGTTCTCTTCTCCTCTGTCTGTTGTCCATGCTTAGTGTGGCACACACAGACACACAATGCAAAGACTAAGTGAACTTCTCTCCTTTTTATCTGCTTTCAGGTGTGATTTTTATATTGCCCACACCTGTTACTTGCCCCAGGTGAGTTTCAAGTAGCATTACATGCTCGAAACAATCTTGTTTACCCACAATTTTGAAAGGGTGCCAATAATTTTGTCCAGCCCATTTTTGGAGTTTTGTTTGACATTATGTCCAATTTGCTTTTTTTCCTCCCTTTTTTGTTGTGTTCCAATACACACAAAGGGAATAAACCTGTGTATAGCAAAACATGTGTTCCTGCAATACTTTTCTGTGAGAAATACTTGATTTTCTGGAAAAATTCCCCCCCCTTCTCACTTTGGGAGGCTTTTTGCTTCTTGGGGAAGTTTTCTAGGAAATCAAATATAAAATAGGAGAGAGAAGATCAAATTCCTCACCCAGTTTCAAGCACACTGTTCACATTGTGCTGGTTAGTGCCTTTAGACTTCGGCTGCAAGTAGCTTCGGCTGGTCAACAAAGTGTGACCAGCCTTTCTCCTGTCAGGTTAGAAGGCTTTCCCCAAATCAAGTGAAACAACCACTCTCGTTCAAAAATTGTTGGAGCACCCTTCTTTTCTCCACCGCCTCTCCGGGGCAACTTAGACCCATTTAGGGTCCCCTGGCAGGGTGAAACTAGCTGTGGGGTGCAGAGGTCCACCATCCAGTGACTGGGCACTATGGCACAAAACTGAAAGTCCTGGAACTAGAAAGGATTTCTTAGCTTGTTAAAATAACAGTGAAAGTTGGACATTTCACAAGTAACGTATCATCACCAGTTTCCCCTTTCTGTGTCACTTCAGATGTTTATAGTTTAAGTGACCAGCCTTATATTAAACCTTTTACCATTACCTGCATGATAACTCCTATTATGTTTTCTGATTCTTTTTTTATTAAAGAGTTTTACAAAAAAAGATTTTATAATACATATCCCCAAAACCCACCCACCCCAAACCACCCCCTTCCCCCCCACTTCCCAGAGCTAAATACAGGGTTATAGATATAATAATCATATTCTAACTAAAAATTATCCATAATATAAAATTAACCAAATTCATAATGTGCTTTAACTCCCCTTTAACATAGATACATACAAAGTACTAACACTAAAATTAATAACAATATCCCTCTAAAATCTACTCATAAGCTAAATGGAACTTTTTAGTCCCATGTTTTCTGATTCTTTGTGTTTCTCTCCCATCAACGTATTTTACAATTGGTCAGTTTGATGTATGTATGTATGTATGTATGTATGTATGTATGTATGTATGATATGACATGGTATGATCTAATCTTTACACTGTTTGTAAAAGACTTTGTGAGGTTTTAGCAGAAGGACCCTGTAATAGTCATGGTAACTGACAATGTTGTTGTTAGCTGCGAAGTCGTGTCCGACCCATCGCGACCCTATGGACAACATTCCTCCAGGCCTTCCTGTCCTCTACCAAACTGACAATGATACCAATGCAAATAGCTCAAAAGAGCGTACATACAAAAAGAAATGAAAGTAAAACATCTATTATCAAAATTTAGGCAGGCATCATAAAAAATCAAGCATACCAATGAATCTCTGTTCCTCTGCTCAAATTAAATTAGATGGAAACATTAATATTGACAGACCCCAAATTCCAAACATTTGCTTTCTATGGTAATTGTATTTCCCATGATAATATATCAGTAGCTAATTGCACCAAAGTGAGATCTCATATTGATATCTTCTCCTGGATGACATGGCAGCTGATTTATGAAAGAATCACAGTATTTCAACTATGATGGGCAATCCCAAAGGCTTATTCTTATAAACTAAATAGAACAAGAAAAGAAATATTGTCCTCAGCAGTGCTTTTTAACCTTTTAACTGTTCAAAACGTTTTGGACAATTATTTTCTTTTAATGTCAGGACTTTTTCCCACCAGAACAGAAATTTGTAACATTTTCTTCTTTTCTGAATAAAGAAATGTTTATAGTGTAATTTAACAAATGAAAAGTAAATACTTCCAATTATTTTATTTAATTTAAACTATATTTAAGATAAGATAAGATAACCTTTATTCTCTTTTTTTACTGTGGGGACAATGGCACACATCAAAAATGAAATTTAGTTGCCCGCTCTCAAGTGAAACACATACATGACACACCTAAATATACTATATGCAACATATATATAGACCCACACCCCTACATATACATCACAATAAATATTAAATACTGTCCATCTTGAATATATAATGGAAAGAGGAAGCTTGAGAGTTCACAAGGTTAATGCTGTATGGAATGAAACTATGGCTAAATCTGGATGTTCTGCTATGGATATCACGAAGCCTCCTCCCAGAAGGTAACAAGGAAAACAGATCATGAAGAGGATGTGTAGTGTTCCAGATAATCTTACGGACCCTGCTCAAGCAACACTTCTGTGCTATGTCTTGGATGGGAGGGAGGGAACTGCCAATGATCTTTTCAGCCATCCTCACCACCCTCTGCACCACCTTCCTGTCTAAAGTAGTGATGCTTCCAAACCAGGCTGTGATGCCGTATGACAGGATGCTCTCGATTGTCTCCCTATAGAAAGTGGTAAGTATAGGAGAAGGAAGATGTGCTTTTCTCATGCAATGGAGAAAATGCAGGCACTGCTGTGCCCTCTTCACCAGTGTCTTGCTGTTGAGCAACCACGCCAGCCTCGTCATTAGCTGCACACCCAGGAATTTGATGCTGGTAACCATCTCCACAGGTGAATCATTATTGCAGAGATAAGTGTGGCTATGCCTGCCTTTTCTGAAATTGACAATGTTCTCTTTGGTTTTTCTGGTATTTAAAACTAGGCTGTTTTCCTTACACCAGTTCACCAACCCCTCAACCTCCTTGTGATAAGCATCCACATTGTCATCATGAATAAGCCCCATTACTGTTGTATCATCTGTGAACTTCACAATATGGTTGGTGGCAAACCTAGCACAACAGTTATGGGTCAACAGGGTGAGCAGCAGTGGACTTAGGACGTAGCCCTGAGGAGAACCTGTGTTCAAGAAAATGATATTAGAGGTATTTTTTTCAACTCGCACATATTGGGGCCTGTTGGTAAGAAAATCAAGAATCCAGTTGCATGAAGGAGTGTTTAAACCTAAAAGGCCCAGTTTGTCTACTTGATGCTGGGGAATGATTGTGTTAAACTGAAGTCAACAAACAACAAATGCACATGAGTATTTCTTTCCTCTAAGTGCTTCAAGCTCAGATGGAGAATGGAAGAAATAGCATCCTCCGTAGAGCGATTTGGTCAGAAGGCAAACTGAAGTGGGTCAAATGCTGGCAGGAGGCTAGATACAATAATGTCCTTTATCAGCTTCTCAAAGCATTTCATAATGGTGGATGTCAGTGCAACTGGGCGGTAATCACTGAGGCCTGTAATTGTGGACTTTTTTGGCACTGGCAAGATGATGGCCATCTTAAAACACAATGAGACCACTGCTTGCTGCAATGAGAGATTGAAAATATCTGTGAGAACACAAGCCAGATCATCTGTGCATTCTCTGTATGTTCAAATATATGAGGGGGGAAACGGTGTGATTAAAAGACCCAAGCCTAGCCTTATTAATTATCCTGGCTATTGTTTTATTTTATTTTGTTTTTGTTTTGTTTTATATCATAAAATACCTGAAGAAAAATTGTTTTGAAGGATGTCTATCAACCTTGAAAGGTAACCCAGGAAGCACACCCAAATGAATTAATTCTACTTTATTATAAGATTACATTAGCAGAATCTTATATAGAAAGAAATTTACCACACACATAGTTTTGCTGTGGGCTAGGCTGCTTCTTATTCAACCATTCTCCTACCTGCAATTGTTTCTTTCTGCTAACATTATTCACACATGCCCTTACAAATATTAAAATTAAAAAGTATATGTATTTTTCTATTTGTCCTGGCATAGAGTTAATGAAATAAAAATCTCAGTAATTGGGGAAGTGGAAGGAAGCACAAGGTATTAGAAATACAATGATTGAAATCTGCTGAGAAAATTCACATGCTGGTAAAAATAGGTTGAGGGAACAAAATGGCTATATGCAAAGCGTAACAAATAAAGCAAAAAAGATATAATTATTTGTTTCAGAGAAAAGATACAAAAGCCTTCATGCCTGGATTGGTAACTGATAGAAAAATATCATGAGCTAGGAGCCTTCCAGCTTTTAACGGTAAATGTCAATAAGGAAAACCCATAAACTACTACACACACTTAAGAATCCTATTGTGCTGAAGGAGCCAGCTGAATGATCTCTCCAAATGCACCCAGACTCATGTAGAAGGGATTTTATGGTTATGTTAACAAGACCCAGCAGAGGATTACCATTATTAAGAACCAAGAACCATCATCATTTGGTATAAATACATAAGTAAACATTGGCAAAGCTACTCAGCTTTGTTTGTTTTGTTTTGTTTGTTTTATTACATTTATATCCCGCCCTTCTCCGAAGACTCAGGGCGGCTTACAAGCTTAGCAGGAGCCTTCATTCTATGTATATGCCTGCTTATTAGGGCTTTCACACACACCCCCAAGCGGCATTATTACAAAGTCAGCTTATTGCCCCCAACAATCTGGGTCCTCATTTTACCTACCTCGGAAGGATGGAAGGCTGAGTCAACCTTGAGCCTGGTGGGATGCGAACCTGCACTAATTGCAGGCAGCTGGTGTTACTTAAGGAGGCATCAATCAGCCCACTGCTCCACCAAGGCTTTGGAACAAAACTAGTCAGCTTCTTTTCAATAAAAAGTCAGGCTTATCTATAAGTCAACAAATGTAAATATATGTAAAAAATCAGAATAGGCTGTTCTTCAGATTATCAGATAATATTTGAAGGAAAGTGTGTTGGATTGAAAAATATAAAGAATACTATATTTTTTTTCTTTCTAAGGAAAAATAGGCCAAGCAATAAAAACACTAGTGCAAGCCAAAAACACCTCTATTTTCAGAATGTGTCATCTCTGCTCTGGTTCTGTTATGTTCCCACAATATCTTCTTCTGGGAAACCATCCCAGCTTCTTCTGGCCCAATTGTAGCCAGCTCAAATGGCAAAACATTTGTTTAGTGACCGTTCAAATTTACAATGGCACTGAAAAAGTGACTTATGAACATTTTTCATATTTATGACCGTTGCAGCTTTCTCACGGTCACATAATCAGAATTCGGATGCTTGGCAACTGGTATCTCTTTATTACGATTGCAGTGTCCTGAGGTCATGTAATCACCTTTTGCAACTTTCTGACGAGAAAAATAAAGGGAAGCCAAATTCATTTAACCATGTTATTAACATAACAACTGCACTGATTCACTTAACAACTACAGCAAAAAATATTGTAAAATGGAGCAAAACTCACTTAACCACAGTCTTGCTTAGCAATGGAAATTTTGGACTAAATTGTAGTCATAAGTGAGGACTACCTGTACTTTCTTTTCCTACCCATCTCTGACATTCTGTATCAGTATTGGGAAAAGCAGTGGTTGCCAAACTATACTGTCCTTCCATTATTACAGTTTTAATTGGGAACTTAACTGCAGGAAAAGTGGCATTTTCACAGCCAGACAGTTGTCATATCACATTCATAGCTTGGAATTTTTGCACAGTGTTGAGTTTGAAAAGCAGAGACATAAAGAGGAAAAGGGCCATTCCCTCCTCCCCCATAAGTACAGCAGGAGGATGGAAGGATGTTTTGGTTAATTCAGGAAGAGCTGTTGTTCTGCAGCCATAGCAATGACTAAGTGATTGATTGGATTCTGTTAATCACTGAGTGTTTCATTTGAAGTTCCCAGCTTGTTGTCATTGTTCCAAGCAAAAGAATAAACTAAAGGCACAGCTAATTTCAAAACCCTTTGGATGGATTTAGGAAACTGAAACTGAAATCTATTGAGCTACTTTAATATTCATATATGTACCTGGAGAAAGATGGCAAATACCACTCCAAAAAAAGCAAGATATAAAATGATTTCTAAACACTGCTTTCTATAGAACATTGAATATAATATATGCAAGGCTCTGATCCCAAGAAAAATGTCCTCTCCTGCTAGCTTGCTCTGTTCTCTGTCTATTGCCAATTTGAATAAAATAAAAGATGACTAAATGACTTTTTGTGTTTATCATCCTGCCAAAGCTGTTATATGACTCATGCATTTTTTACATAAATGGAAGGATCAGACCATAAAGTGGCACAAACAGTTTTTGAGTTAAAAACTCTTTTCATGCCAAGGGATTTAGAAAAGAGAAAGAATGTTGCAGTGTTCTGTGTGATGGCAGAAATAAATGAGATTTCACTCATTCTATATATAGAATGTTGCCATATACTGTGAAAGTCATGTAGATCAAGCATCTGAATTAAGCTGCAAAGAATCAATCTGAATGTATCTATTTGAAAGTTTGATTTTACAGAAATTTTCAACAAAAGAGCTCCATTTAATTTTCATATATCATTTAACTAAATGTTCAAAACTAGTTTGTGCTTATTATTATCCCCTTTTATCCAAGGGAGTAGCAAAATCCAATATGTATTATTGTTGGTTCTGTAGTCTTAAGTTCAGACAGCATACTAGGTTCTGGAAATCTACATTGGTTTTGGTAGTAAAGGAAAATAAATAAAGGTTATTCTTTTATAAATTGTATAAAATGTAACACTAAGATGTGGGGCTATCTATTTCCTGCTTAGACAGAGAATTCACACACGGTAATCAACAAAGTTCTTTTGAAATGTTAAAAAGGATAGGAACATCTCAAGGTGGTGAGTAAAACAAGATAGTGTAGTGACGGATGTAAGGAAGTTGTTACAATAAGTCTTTTGGATGTAAAAGTTCAAAGAAGATCTTTTAGAAATGTAAATGACTTCAAAGACTAACTTAAGTTTCTTAGGGGGGCATGTATCGAGAAAAGAAAGTATAAATGCCTAGTTTGAAACTTGCTCAGCGTGCTCTTTGAACCCAATCCAACTTGGGAAGGGTCTAAGAGGCCGCGTTTGCAAACGCTTTCTTTCTTCTTTATTTTCTTTATTATTTTCAATTTTCTTTTTAATAAATCTTTGCCTTTGTTAACTAGACTTGTCTTCGAGTTGTGAGTATCAGATTTTGGGCTTTTAAATCTTACAATCTTGGCGACCAAATGTGGGACTTGAAAGAGCCTCTAGGGAGGAGCTGTTCTCAGTAAAGTCCAGGGGCGCGTGTGTTGATTTCAACTGCCTGGAGTTGTCTGAGATCTAGCTTCCCATTGCAGGCTCTGAGCCAAACTAAATTAACAAGTCTGGTCTACAAAATCAAAGAATAGGAAAAAGGAAGAGAGTCAACAACTGAGGCCCAGGACCAGGTAACCCAGTGCACTGGCCCAGGTAAAAAACTTTTGCCCCGAAGGAGGGAAGCACGCAATTGTACCTGGGTGGTCAGGAGAGTGATTGTGGGAGGTTTCTGTGATAATGGCTGTGTGAGTGTGATGGGCTGTGTTCTGGGAACACTGGTAAGTCCAAAGCGAATGCGGACCTGAAAGGTTGCATTTCCTTAACCCGTGAGGGGAAAGGACAGCCTGAAGGGAAGCGAACTGGTGTTGAAAATTTTGAGTGGCCAAAAGATTGAGAACCTCAGGGAACCATAATCAGGGAAACTCTCAAAGAAGATGGGCAATTGTTGTAGTTGTTGTTGTAAACCTAAAGAAAAGAAAATTCAAAGAAATAAAAGCAAGTTTTTCTTCTGTCTTTTTCTTTTAATCTAGCTCTTTGGACTATTCAATTCCCTTTGTCAAAGGTGAGGTGAGGAGGGTGCTACTTTTCCCCTCCCCCTTTACACCTGCAAAAGACCCCAGGTTCAAAATTCCTTTTAGTCTTTCACCACTGTCTTTTGAAGTTGGTGGGATAAATTGGAGGTAACCATAAATGTTTTCCCCCTTTTTTAATTAAAAGGGGAGACCTGTTTTGGCCTAAAACCCCAAATTGATATGTGTGTTTTGTTTTGTTATATATATATTTGGACATTTGGAACATTAAGCTTGGACTTGGAATGGTGAGAAAAATAGGAGATGGTTAAAGGGCCCTATAGAAACCATGTTCGGTTGGAATCACCTCATGATTTTTTTCATGTCCTGTAACACAAACCATATGTCTAAATAAATGTTGTTTTAATAGTATCTGTGTATATAGTATCTGTGTTATTTCCAAGACTTGGAAGAGGGTCAAAATCCTCTCTGATAACACCAAACAAAAAGGCCTTATTTAACAATGTATGGTTTGTCTGGAGAAAGTATGAAATGAAATTTTTGTATGTGAAATTGTTTATGCAAGCAGTCAGAATGGAAGTGAATGAGTTAATTTGCTGATATGTAAATGTGTATGTTAGCCTTCAAACATCACTCACCCCCACCAGTCCCTGGCTGTGAAAGGAATAGTAAATTGCAGATTTTATTGTTGTAAAAGTAAATGAAAAAAACCCAATGAGACAAGTTTCATGGACAATGTGTGTGAGAATTTATGGAAAATGCATGTGAAGGACAGCAAAAAAAATTTAGTGGTGAGATTTTTGTAAAATTTCTTTTACTACTGTCTCTTTCTCTTCCCCCCTCCTCTGTAAAGTGTGTGTGTGTGTGTGTGTGTGTGTGTGTGTGTGAGAGAGAGAGAGAGAGAGAGAGAGAGAGAGAGAGAGAGAGAGAGAGAGAGAGAGAGAGAGAGAGAGAGAGAGAGACAGAGAGAGAGAAAAGCGGGGGCTGGTCATTTTAACCATTTTTTTTCTGCTTAGAATTCTGGTCTGAGGAAGGGGGTGGATGTGAAATGTAATGCCCACTCTTGCAGTTTCAGCTTGTAATTTTTTTTGGAAAGAGGATACAGTAATTGTTGGACAATTTTTTGGAAATCTTTGAGTTTTAGTTAAACACACACACACATATATATATACACGTATATCATCACCCAAAAGAAATTACTCTGATCTTTTTGTGGAGTTGTTTTTTTTGTTATTTTTTAATGATGTTTTTGTGTCTGTGTGCAGGACACATTGATGGAAGGTGATATCTGGGAGAATTGGAATTGCAATTCTGTCCTTGTTTAGGAACAGGGAAGGAGTTGGGAAGATTTTTTTTTAGGATTGTGAATGGATATGTTATTTTGACTAATGATTTGCATGTAAAACTATTAGGGAAAGAGGCAGCCAGTGGCATTTTTGTCTAAAATTGACATTTGGGGAAGTCTTGGTGGTTAGCATTTCTTGTTAAGTGTGCGTAATTTTAAATCAGAAAGCCGAAAGGAGGTATCCACTTGCTCATAGCAAAGTAGTTGGGGGGAAAAAACAAAAAGAAAAAAAAGACACAATGAAGGTGGGATAGTAAATGGAAAGAAAATGGAAGTGGAAGCTGGGAGAATTTCCCTCCCTTAATCAGCACTTACCTGTGGATTTTATGCCTTATAACAGGCTCTGAGATTGTTAATAAAGGAAAAGGGGAACATATACACTGACTCCAAATAAGATTATGGAATCTTCAATACTTTTGGAGAAGAGAAATGTAGAGGATTGATTAATAGCTAAGGGAAACAGTTGGCTCATGCAAAGTTGATAGAAGCTGTGGAAGCAGAAAAGACAGAAATTAGGCCAGAGTGGCAGAAGGGCAGTGAATGAATGGATAATAGAAGGGAGAAACAGAAAAGTGGTTTTTAAGTTGGTTTTCACAGATTTGTGAATTGCATGCATTAAAATTGTTGGAAACAAGGGGATTGCCACTAATGGTGTCATCCTAAATGTGTGAATTGTATGCCTTAGAATGCTGAAGGAACAAGAATGTATTATAGAAATATAGAAAGAGAGAAACATGGGAAGTAGAAGAAAGTGAGAGGTGGATGTTGCATGATGGGAGATGGATGTTGAAAAGACAGAAAGAAAGAAAAAAATTAACTAGAACACAGAAGCAAAATAAAGGATAAATGCTGGTGATACTACACAATGAACACTCCTCATAGGATGTGTAATAAATGAAAGACTGGTTTGCTTTATCAGAAACTTCTGAGATTTTTGCCATAAAGAATGTTAATTTCAAATTGTGTTGAAAAAGTGGAGATATCTGTATGATGTTTGTCATTCCATTCTTGGTTCACAAGTTCTCTCATTCCTATAATAGAAACTGTGAAGCAACTATTAAATCTTTGTTTTTGTTAAAAAATATTACAGATTTTTAAAAAAAGGTGTACGGTTGTATTTATATTTTAGTTAAACAAATCTGTGATAAATACAAGTAAATAAAAAGCTTTACAAAGTTTGGTGTTGAGGCCATTTCAATATAGGCCTCAATCGGAAAACTGTCTTAGTCCCTTTCAAATGATGTATGGGAGACTTTTGTTACTTTCAAGAATGTCAATGAGGAAGAGTAGAAAATTACTCAATATTTAATCTGGCGTAGGTTATCTCTTCTATCTCAGTACAGCCCCAGGCTGCCCTACCACCTGTCTCTGCCCATTGTTGATCCTGGAGAGTGGGTTCAGGTGAAAAGAACTGTCACCTAGAAATACCAGTCCTGAGTGGTCTCAACCATGCCAAGTCCTCCTAATTTAAGGAATCAAGGCGTGAGTCCATGGAAAGTACCATCATTCCCTCTCCAGTGACAAGCTCTGCAGCTGGACGGCCTGCAAATGAAATTTCAACCTGCCTCGCCTGTTGAACTGTTTCCATCCAAGTATGAGAAAAACCTCAATGGATTGGACTACCCTGGAAATCATGTTCCTGGACCCTGGACTGTGTATTGCAATATTTTTCTTCTGCTACTGTTGTTTCCCTCGTACCTTCTTTGGTAGAAGAAAGGACCATGGGCAAAAGGGAGTTGTGTTTATAACAAGACTACATATTCCACTTGCAAAGGGTCACTTGTTATGCTCCTGTCAATACAGTGCAGCTTTACCAACAACTTTAAATATTGTTTATTGGACCCGTGCCCCTCCTGGCTGGTTTATGCAGCCCGGGAGAAGACACGAGGCTGGTTCCAGGCAGTAATAACTGCTTCTTTGAGCAAGGGTGTTTTTCCTTCTGCCTTGAAAGAGGCAGTGGTGAGGCCCCTCCTCAAGAAGCCCACCCTGGACTCAGCGATTTTGAATAACTATCGTCCTGTCTCCAACCTTCGCTTTTTGGCGAAGGTTGTTGAGAGTGTGGTAGCGCATCAGCTCCCTCTGTTCCTGGAGGAAACTGATTATCTCGACCCGTACCAATTGGGTTTCAGACCTGGGCATAGCACAGAGATGGCATTGGTCGCACTGGTGAATGATCTCTGGCGGACTCGGGACAGGGGTTGTTCCTCTGTCCTAGTCCTATTAGACCTTTCAGCAGCTTTTGATACCATCGACCATGGTATCCTACTGCGGCGTCTCAGGGGGCTGGGAGTGGGGGGCACTGTTTTACAGTGGTTCTCCTCCTACCTCCTGGGCCGCTCGCAGTTGGTGTTGACGGGAGGACAGAGGTCCACCCCAAGATCTCTCATTTGTGGAGTCCCTCAGGGGTCGGTCCTCTCTCCCCTTCCCTGTTCAACATCTACATGAAGCCGCTGGGTGAGCTCATTCGTGGTTTCGGGGTGGGGTATCACCAGTACGCTGATGATACCCAACTTTTTCTTTCCACCCTGACCCAACCCAGTGATGCCCTCACCGTGATGTCCCATTGCCTGGAGGCAGTCCGGGTTTGGATGGGGAGAAACAGGCTTCGTCTCAATCCTGACAAGACTGAGTGGCTGTTCATACCGGCATCTCGGGCTGACCAGCCTTCTCCATCATTAACAATAGGGGATGAGGTATTACCCCCCATTGATAGGGCTCGCAACTTGGGCGTCCTCCTGGATTCACGGCTCAGTTTGGAAGATCATATAGGAGCCGTGACCAGGGGGGCTTTTGCCCAGATTCGCCTGGTGCACCAGTTGCGTCCCTATCTGGACCGAGATGCTCTACATACAATCACTCATGCCCTCGTGACCTCCCGGTTAGACTACTACAATGCCCTCTACATGGGGCTGCCCTTGAGGACCACCTGAAGGCTTCAACTGGTGCAGAATTCAGCCGCGCGAGTTTTGATGGGAGCTTCCCGATACTCCCGTGTAACACCTCTTCTCCATGAGCTACATTGGCTTCCGGTTGCCCTCCGGGTGAGATTCAAGGTGCTGGTAATGACCTATAAAGCCCTAAATGGCTTGGGTCCAGACTATCTAAGGGAACACCTGCTGCCGGCATCATCTTCCCATCGTCCTGTGTGCCCCCACAGGGAGGGCCTTCTCAGGGTACCGCCGGTTAATGAATGCCGGCGGGTTATTCCCAGGGGAAGGGCATTCTCTGTGGGTGCGCCTGCCCTATGGAACCAACTACCCACAGAACCTAGGACTGCCCCCGACCTTCTCTCATTTCTCCGGGACCTGAAAACTTGGCTCTTCTCCATGAGCTACATTGGCTTCCGGTTGCCCTCCGGGTGAGATTCAAGGTGCTGGTAATGACCTATAAAGCCCTAAATTGCTTGGGTCCAGACTATCTAAGGGAACACCTGCTGCCGGCATCATCTTCCCATCATCCTGTGTGCCCCCACAGGGAGGGCCTTCTCAGGGTACCGCCGGTTAATGAATGCCGGCGGGTTATTCCCAGGGGAAGGGCATTCTCTGTGGGTGCGCCTGCCCTATGGAACCAACTACCCACAGAACCTAGGACTGCCCCCGACCTTCTCTCATTTCTCCGGGACCTGAAAACTTGGCTCTTCGATCTGTTTGGTCCAGACTGTGGGGTTGTTAATTTAACTGGGTTTTAGATTTACTCTTGGGGCTTGAATTTAATTTAATTGTTTTAATTTTTTTTAATTTTTTGTATTCATGGTTTTAACTGCCCTGTAAACCTCCCTGAGTCCTACGGGAATAGGGCGATATACAAATCCAATAAAATAAATAAATAAATAAATAAATAAATAAATAAATAAATAAATAAATAAATAAATATGGACATATGGAGGAACATACAAACATTACCTTTTGGGGAAGAATAACACCAGACTTATGGACAGGTGCCAGAAACTTTTTTTTGATGCATGTAAAGCTATTGACTGTAATCAAGCTAAATGGACTAAGTGTGGAGACAGGCATACTCATTAAATGCCAAATATGTTTGCACATCCTACCCAACCTGGCATAATCAGAGGATTCCTGCAACCCGGTGTGCTTCCAGATAACCAAACCAATGGATTTTTCAGTATTATCTGAACTTGCTATCAATTGAACCAGATACAAATATGGGTTCAAGTTGATCTTCCTGAACTGGAAACCACATTTGAGATTCCTTCAGTATCAAAGACATTTTTTATTGATCTGGCCCAAACAATTGTTTCATTTTCAAATGTGAAGTTTGAGAGAACATCACTTCTTATTTTAATTTGACTTAAAAAGAAAAGGACTGTCCAGCCAAATGGCTTCTCTATTTTGTCATTGTGGCCCTAAACTGTATTATTAGACCCCAGTCCGATATTACATATAAGGAATATGTCAAAGAAGTCACTGACAGAAATGTGAAAGCTTGTAATCCTGTATATGTATCTTTGTTTATGTGCAAGCAACTTTGTAGGTGCTTTATATTGGGAAATTAGTTATATAAAAGCAAATGTTTCATGCTTTAGGTACAGATGATTGCTTATATGAAAAGAACATGACTTTAATAACAACAAAAGAGTGGGAAGAAAGAAACAATGTTAATAATGAAGGTAGGAAAACAATGGTTGGGGAAAGAAGATTCAGAATATAATAACTTGCTTCCACAGGAATTTGAAGAAAAATTAGGGAATGATGAATTCCTAAAAGTATAAAAGAATAATTCAGGTAGAAGAGAAAAAGGGTGGAATTAAAGGAAAATAAATAAAGGTTATTCTTTTATAAATTGTATAAAATGCAACACTAAGATGTGGGGCTATCTATTTCCTGCTTAGACAGAGAATTCACACATGGTAATCAACAAAGTTCTTTTGAAATGTTAAAAAGGATAGCAACATCTCAAAGTGGTGAGTAAAACAAGATAGTGTAGTGATGGATGTAAGGAAGTTGTTACAATAAGTCTTTTGGATGTAAAAGTTCAAAGAAGATCTTTTAGAAATGTAAATGACTTCAAAGACTAACTTAAGTTTCTTAGGGGGGCATGTATCGAGAAAAGAAAGTATAAATGCCTAGTTTGAAACTTGCTCAGCACGCTCTTTGAACCCAATCCAACTTTTTTTTATTGAAAAGTTTTAGAGTACATTTTATCTTTAACAATCCCCCCCTCCCCCCACCCCTACCTAACCCTCCCTATCCCTCCCCCCCATTCCCCCTCCCCCCCGACTTCCCAGAGCTAAGTACAAGGTATAAAAACAAAAAACAATCATAAACATCCATATGCTAAAAACAATAAACTATTAATTCTATCGCCCTCTAGCTCATATAAAATGACTACAAGCAATACTAACGTTACATATAAAAAAAAGGAAAAAAGAAAAGAAAACTTATTCAAATGCTAAGTGAAACTTTTTAGTCCCATATTTGTTCTGAATATAATCAATCCACTTTTTCCACTCCATAATATAACGTTCTTGTGAATGATCTTTCAAGTAAGCCGAGATCTTTGCCATTTCCGCCAGGTCAGAAACCTTTAGAGTCCATTCTTCTATAGTCGGCAGTTCCTCCTTTTTCCAATATTGACCTATTAAGAGTCTTGCTGCTGTAATTAAATTCAACATCAACTTAATGTCCACAACAGTAGCATCTGTAATTATGCCTAGCAAAAACAATTGCGGACAAAACTTTATCCTTTGCTTAAAGATCTTTTGCATATTCCACCAAATTTTTATCCAAAAAGCCTTAACCTTTTTGCAGGTCCACCATATATGAAAATAGGTTGCATCTTCACCACCACATCTCCAGCATTTAGGTTGATAATTCGGATACATACTTGCAAGCTTTTTAGGATCTAAATGCCATCTATAAAACATTTTATAAAAGTTCTCTCTTAAGTTTTGTGCTTGCGTGAATTTTACGTTCCTCACCCAGATCTTTTCCCAAGTGTCCATTGTAATAACTTCTTGAATATTCTGGGCCCATTTTATCATACAGTCTTTAACAAGTTCTGTTTCTGAGTCAATATCTATCAATGCAAGATAAATCCGTTTAATATGTGCTGGACCCTGATTTCTAATTTGCTTTATCAAATTTTCATCAGTCATTGAGAAACCAATTTTCTGGTCTTCTTTCCACCTGGCACGTAATTGAGTATACTGGAACCAAGTTTGAACAATCTTCTCATCTCGCAAGAAATTGTACGGCTTCAAACACCAGACGTTCCTTTCCAAACTTAAGATCTCCTTATACGTAGTCATATCATGTTTGAAGCCTACATTTATGTTTTCTATTGCATGTTTCGGGATTGCCCACAACGGCATCTTGCAATCTAACTTATGTCTATACTTCTTCCAAACTCTCAACAATGCCTGTCTTAAAATATGCACTATAAATACATTATCTACCTTATTATCATACAACAAATATGCATGCCAGCCAAATAACAAGTCGTGGCCCTCAAGATTTAATAATCTCCCTTGTGTCAAATTAATCCAATCACTTATTCCTGACAACGCAGCAGCTTCATAATATAATTTAAGATTAGGCATTTTAAGACCACCTCTTTCACGAGTATCCTGCATAATCTTAAGTTTAACTCGTGGCCTTTTCCCTGCCCACACAAATTTATTGATACCCCGTTGCCATTCTTCCAAATTAGAGTCTTTTTTAAGAATCGGTATCATTTGGAATAAAAATAAAAATTTAGGCAGGACATTCATTTTCACTGCTGCAATTCTTCCCAGTAAAGACAATTGCAATTTTTCCCAACTCTCCAATTCTTTTTGAATTTTTCCCCATAACTTTTCATAATTATTTTTATATAACTTTGCATTTGAGGGTGACAAATACACCCCCAAATATTTGACCCTTTTAACAATCTCAAATCCAGTTAATCCTTCTAAAAGGGCCTTTTGCGGTGTTGTCATATTTTTGGCCAAAATTTTTGTTTTTTGTACATTAACCTTAAATCCAGAAACCTTCCCATATTGCATTATTATCTCCATCAGGTCCACAACAGAGTTTCTGGCTGAGTCACCGTAACAACCAGATCGTCTGCAAACGCCCTCAGTCTATAATCCTGATCTCTAATTTGAATACCCTTAATTTTTTCCGAGTTCCGTATTTTTATCAATAATATCTCCAATGTTAAAACAAATAATAAAGGTGATAACGGACACCCTTGTCTTGTGCCCTTCTCAATATTGCATACTTCAGTCAGACTATTGTTAACTATTATTCGGGCAGTTTGTTTTTGATATAATGCCCTAATTGGTTGTAAAAATTTATCCCCAAAATTCATTTTATCTAAAACTTTCATCAAAAATTGCCAATTCAATTGATCAAAAGCTTTTTCAGCATCTAAAAAAAATTAGCGCCGCAGGGATCTGGTTGTTCCTTTCCAAAAACTCCACCACATCAACTATATGCCTCACATTATTTTTCATTTGTCTACCACTAATAAACCCGGTTTGATCCCCATGAATCACCTGTTGCAAACCCCTCATCAGTCTATTAGCTAACACCTTGGCAAATATCTTGTAGTCTGTATTTAAAAGTGATATTGGTCTATAGTTTTTTACTTGAGTAGCATCTTGATCTTCTTTCGGAATCAAAGAAATAAAAGCAGTTCTCCAAGACGGAGGCACCTTTCCCCCCCTCTGAATTGTCTGAAACAATTCCCTTAATGGCTTTATCAGCTCCAATTGTAAATGCTTGTAGTAGATCGCTGTCAGACCATCCGTACCTGGTGCTTTATCCAACTTCAATTCCTTAATTGCTATAAAAATTTCTTCTTCTGTTATCAATTGATTAATCTCCTCCTTTTGTTCTTGTGTGAGAACCGGGATGCTAGCATTCTTCAAATATACATCAATATATGTTTCATTAATCTTCTCCTTAACATATAGTTTAGAATAAAAATCCACAAAGGCTTCCTTAATAAGATCCTGTTGAAACACAACCTTTCCTTTGTATTCAATTTTATCTATATTAGAAGCCCTTTGTTTTTTCCTTAGCCTGTAGGCTAGCCACCTACCTGGTTTATTGGCATTGCAAAAAGTATTATGCCTAGCAAACCGTAAGTTAGTTGCCACCTGATCAGCCATCAACTTATCAAATTGTCCTCTTAGCAGTTTAATGACCTCCTTAATCTTCGCATCCGATGGGTTCAAAATTAGGGCCTTTTCTTTTTCCCTAATTTCATTCTCCAGTTCTTTCCTTCTAACTTCCAAATTACGTCTATATTTATTGTTCATATATATTAACACCCCTCTCATATAAGCTTTGCTAGCATCCCAAACCATGTCCATAGAGGTATCCTTGTTCATATTAATTTCAAAAAAATCCTTCATCTGCTTTTTACATTCTTCCACATTTCTCTGGTTTCTAAACAAATTCTCATTTACGCGCCAGGAGCGCTTATCTCTATTGTCCTTGTTGATCTCCAACCAAACTGGACTATGGTCAGATATAGTTCTTGCACAGATCTTTACCTTCTTAGTCCTAGAAAAGAGGTCATTAGTCAGTAATATAAAATCAATCCTAGAAAAAGATTGATGTCTATCAGAAAAAAAGTATAATCCTTTTCATATACGTGTGTATCTCGCCAAATGTCTCGCAATTCCAGGTCATCCTTCATTTCAAAAAAAGATTTAGGCAGCTTAGCATGACTCGGGGCACGCTTAAAGAAACCAGATTTATCCAGCTGTACATCGAGGACACCATTCCAGTCTCCCATAAAAATAAAAGATTTATAATCCAACTGGGTAATCTTTGTATGTAGTAAACTAAAAAAAATCAGTTTGTTGTTGATTAGGAGCATACAGTCCAACTAAAAGCGTTTTTTTGCCTTCTAACAGCAAATCTATCATAACATATCTTCCCTGTTTATCTACTTCAATTAGTTCCGCTGTCAGAGTACTCTTGACATAGATAACCACTCCATTTTTCTTATTAATTGCAGAAGCAATAAATTGCGTGCCCAGCCTTGAGTTCAACAAATACTTTTGGTCCATAACCCTAATATGCATTTCTTGCAAACAGATAACATCAGTCTTAAATTGTTTTAAATATTGAAAAACTTTCTTTCTCTTCTGTGGTGAATTTAATCCATTAACATTCCAGATTAGGAACTTAGTCGCCATTCTTGGCGTCCCGAAGCTTCTGGAGCACGTCTGCCAGGACCCCTTTAACTTCCTTAGGCCACGCCCCTCCCACAGCTTCACTGTAAGTACGCTTTGGAGGTTCCATAACTTTCTGCTGATCTTGTTCTTGCTCTTGTCTCACTCGTCTTGAAGCGGCACGTGTCATCCTCTGCTCTCCAGCAGCTGCCGATGAAACTGTAATTTGATCCCCTCCAGCACCATTCTCCTCTGTCTGTGTTCCATCAACATCTTGAGGCTTTCCCTCACCATATCCCTTTACAACTTCCAGAAGTGATAGAGGGGTTGCTTTTAAAACTTTGCTGTAAAAATCACGTGCCTGAGTCACTGTAACCAGACGGTGTCTTTTACCTTCGTGCATCACCACCATGCCCACTGGGATCTCCCATCTAAACTTGATGTCACATTTCTTAAGTTCCTGTGCTAGGAAGGCAAAATCTTTCCTTCTCCTTAAAATCTTGGGAGGAATCTCTTTTAAGACCAGAACTTCTTGCTCAGCAACCACCAACTTAGTGTCATAAGCAACTTGAATAACTTCATCCCTAATTGCTCTCTTTGTAAAGTAAACCACCACGTCTCTAGGTAGCTTCCTCTGCCTTGTAATCCATGAGTTCACACGAAAGATTTTATCTATACTTCCCTCAATTTCAGCTGCTGATTGGCCCAGTACCACTTCCAAAGCCTCAGAAATCAGCTGCTTTAAATCTTCTTTAGGGTTCTCTTTTAAGCCCCTGATTCTGATAGCAAACTCCATCTGATGGTACTGGACCAGACTCAGGTCTCCATCCATTTTATCCCTTATATTTTCATTCTCTAATACTTTTACTTCTAATATAGAGTTCTTTTGACTAAGATCCTCCACTTTTTCATCCAAACTTTGCACACATAGAGCCACACTTTCAATTGTAGACAAGATGTCTGCCCTCATTGCTCTAAACTTCTCTTCCAACTTCTCTTCCATTTTCTCCTCCAATTTCTCCTCCAGCTTTTCCATCATATCTGACATTAATTGTGTTTGCTTTTCAAAGGCATCCTGTAAATCCTTAAGAGTCAGTGCCGGAGCAGGTGTGGGAGGGAGCAAAGCTTGCAACGAAGTCTGTTGCACCGGGGAAGCCCCCGCACTCCGAAGAACTTTAGAGGCTTTCGTCGCCATCTTCCCCCACTTTCACTTATTGCGCACTTTCACTTTTAATCCATAAAATCCGTTGAGCTAGAGAGTAAAGATAAAAGTCCACTTCACCTTGACCTCCTGTACCGCTCTGCCTGCGTCTTAATACTCAAGAGTCCTTCCTTCTGGCAGGAGTGGTTGCTAACGCTTGGCTCTGCTCCAAAAATCACGGAGCAGAGACGCTGCGCAGCCCGGAGCAAACCCAGGCTTCGGGGGGGCTCAATCCTTCAGCCGCCCAAACTTAAAGCTCAGGCGGCCCCGGAGAGCTCAACCCCTACCTGGGGCCTCACCCCCTCCTCTTCTCCCAGGGAGGGGGCTTCCGAATCACCTAAACAGCTGATCGACGCTGTTTTCAGTGATTCAACAAAGCTGCGGAGTGGACAGCCCAGATATGGCTGTCTTCAGCGTCGCGTCGCCACTGGAAGTCGAACCCAATCCAACTTGAGAAGGGTCTAAGAGGTCGCGTTTGCAAATGCTTTCTTTCTTCTTTATTTTCTTTATTATTTTCAATTTTCTTTTCAATAAATCTTTGCCTTTGTTAACCAGACTTGACTTTGAGTTGTGACTATCAGATTTTGGGCTTTTAAATCTCACAGTAGCATCTATTTATTTATAAGCATAGCATCTGGAAAGCAAACTGGCACTGAAAGCAGACAACATCACTTGCTATTCCTCCATTTGAATTCAGTTTTAAAAAATAAAAGTATAAAAATAACCCATTATCAGGGTCTAGTCCCAATTTTAATTGCCAGTATTACTTCAAGGACATTCTCATTAGCTGAAAACCAAAACATTCTAAATCTGTAGAGATAAATCTTGATCCATAAAGCAATATTAATCTTTTTTGTTAAATCCCTGGTCACCCAACAATTGGCAAGCTATATACAACAGCCCAAACTTGCAAAACTGTCTAACTCATAAAATGGTTTGATGCTGAAATCACTAACAGTAACTGGCTGAATTTGCATAGTTCAGAGTATTCAGTTGTTTAAAAAACATAATTCCCAGTGTAAAATCCAGGGAAGTTATCAGTCGGCCTGTGATGAAAATGTAGCATGAGAAAAAGATATGAGAAAAATAAGAAGCAAGCAGCTTGAGGAAAAGATTGCTGCAAATAGGATAGATTGAAAAAGAATAAGCGGAAAATTAAAAAAAATCAGTGGGAAACTAAAATGCAAGGAATTAAGAAAAAAGGGTGGTTATTAGGTGGAGGTCCAGGGTATTTCTTTTCTGCCAAATCATAAAGCAGCCTTTGAAATAAAATTATTTCTCCTCAAAATTATATCTTGAAGAGGAGATAAAAAAAGGATTTGGGAATGAAGAAAAGTGGATCCCTCTGCTAGCAGAAAAGTTACTCATGGGCATGCAAGACACAGAGAGAGGAGGAAGCACATGATGGCAACTAGATGTCTCACCTCTGCAAGAACTGCCCAGTAGATTTTGGTAGGTGGTGAACTGTGATTTGGAGGGCTATAAGAAGAAGTTGACAGAAGCAGATTGAGATATGAACTCAAAGGAGGGAACCTGGAATGTTGCAATGAGAACTGCTACCTAATTTCGTGATGCCAAGAAAATTTGCCATGAGCAGATATGCACAGTGGAGGGGGAAGGTGATTTGATTTAATATAGTCTGGATTTAGAAATGTATTGAACCTCTAAAGTGATTGTTCCTTCAATAGTTCAGTATTCTTTAAAGGTAATTATAGTATCCGTATACCATGAACAGTAATGCGTGTGTATGCTCTTTCTTAATGATATAAGTAAAAGTCACAAGTTCACAAATACAGATGGTATCTTATTTTCTTATTAAATGTCCAGTATGAAGGGAAACATCTGCAGGTGATATCAATTAGTCAGGATGATGGATGTAACTCCACAGGTGAATCCATATCTCTTTTTTTAAATGTGTCATGATTTCCATCATGACATTGTGGCTGCTGTCATGTCATATTTGATTCCCTCTGTAGATGCCCTGGATAGCAGCTCTTTAAAACATGTCTGCGGTAGAAGGTTTGAACACAGACTTGATGAGAATAAAAACTGAAATAAATCCAGGAGGATGATTATTTGGGGAATCAGCCCTAAATTTGGCTTCTATGTTATGATAGGGCTTGTATGTATTAATGCAGAGACTGAAAGGACTGTGCATTATGAATAGGAAATGAATAGTTGACCTTGATTCAGCATAATCCATGAAGATGGAGAGGCAAAGGCTGGGATCAAGCAGATAAGCCAGTGAGCCAAGGCATTGCTTGCTGCAATGATAAACAGATCTGCCTGGTTTGGCTAGGTGGCCTCACAAGCATTCTGCCATAAAAAGAAGGGGGAGGAAAAATGAAAGGGGGAAGAAGGAGAGAAGGATGAAAGCGCTTGTTACATACCGATATCCCAGGAGCCTTCAGTCCTAACGGAATCCCTAACTCGGCAGCCGTTGACAGTTGACAGCTGTCAAAAGGCTGCCGGAAGACGTCACGCATGCGCACAAGCCAGCCAGCAGCCATTGACAGTGACAGCTGTCAAAAGGGTTACCGAGAGCATTCACGCATGCGCCAGGACCGATCCAGCTGACAGCCGCCAAAGCTGTCAGAACGCCGGTTCCCAAACAGGTCCACCAGCCAGCCGGCTGGTCAGCTGGCAGATTCCCCAAGTAGCCACGCAAGCACAGCCCCCAGGAGCTGTCAGACGGCCGGAAGGCTATTGGTCGCCGCCCTAGCGGCGGGAAAATACGGTTCCCTGATTGGGTGTTACGTTTGACAGTTCTCTATATAAAGAGGGTTTTCTTTGCTTGTCAGCCGTCTGGAGCGGAAGCTAAATAAACGCCTGGAACCCTGCCTGCTGCCTCCCTCTCGTCTTTCACCGTACAATCCACCTGGCGACGAAGGTGGGATACCAGTACAACAGAGCTAGTCACTGAGCTAAGTCACAACAAGAAGGAGTTCTGATCCCTCCAGCCGGCTAAGTCACTGCTGAAGTCGCTAACTGAGGGCAAAGGAACCTTTCTGCAGCTCGAACGGTACCGCGGACCCACACTATGGCCAACCTAGGACACATCAGGGAGTTCGACGTTCAGCATCCCGAGGGATGGGAGTCGCACTGGGGGCAGGTCGAGGGGTACCTCGTCGTGAACAAAATCACAGAGGACCGCCACAAAGCCGCAGCATTACTCTGCCTCAGCGGACTGGCCATCTACGACATCGCTGTAGGGCTCTGCAGCCCAGACCCTGTCACTACAATTCGATATGTTGAGCTGACCGAACGCCTCAGCAAGCATTTTATGCCCAGACAGTCAGAATTGTATTGGCGGCTCCACTTCGCTCACCGACGCCAGCAACCGGGCAAAGCGTCCACCACATTCATCGCGGGGGTTCGCCACGCCGCCCGCAGATGCCAATTCCCTGACCTAGAGGATTGCATTAGAGACCAAATCATCGCTGGACTTCTGAACGAACGGCTCCAGCGCAAATTGGTGGCCAAGCCCACGATGGATCTCGCAGAACTCACACTGGAGATCATGGCATATGAGGATAGCCATCGTGAGGACTCCTCTGCATTCGGAGGCAGTCCCAGCAGTTCAGTCCATCAGGCATGGGAGCCAGACTGTGAATCCCCTGAGGCCGACGTCAGTGTCGACGCAATCATTCCACGACTCAACAGGATGGTCGCCAGCCATGAGGGGAACCGCAGACCGACCAAGCCAGGGGGAACTGGCCCCAAACCCATCCCTTCTGGGCCCAGGGCCAAGTGCACCAGCTGTGGCGGAGCCCACGCCAGAGCCACTTGTCGCTTCAGAAACGCCAAGTGCCATGGATGTGGAAAGTTGGGGCATATCCGCTCCGTGTGCCGCAGCCAAAACCGGGAGACCCTCCACGAACTTGAGGAAATTCCGTCAGGTAGGACCAAATTTCCCTCCCCAACCGAAAAAACCTCCCAGCCCTCCGTTTTATCTATCCTCGCCAGACAAAAGCCCCTGGCAATCCACCACTTACAACCCAAAATCAAAATCTGGGTCAAAATCCAGGGGGTCCCATGTGAGATGGAAGTGGACTCTGGGTCCTCCGTCTCCATAATGTCCTGGGACACTCTCCAGAAGATCAGCTCTAAAGGCAAACGCCGCATTTCCCTTCAACCTTCCCGAATCTTACTCGCTGATTTTCAGGGTGCCACCATAAAATTAAAGGGGCAGGCCAAGTTGAAGGTAGAATTTAAAAAGTTTCAAGGGTACCTTTCGGTTCAGATTACCGAAGGACCCAGGGCTAGTCTCATTGGACTGGACTGGTTCGAGGCTCTGGGCATCCGCCTTGAGGGAACCAACCGCATCCAGTCCCAAACCCTAGAAAACGTCTGCCAGATGTTCGCTGATGTCTTCGATGGGACACTAGGCAGGTATACAGGCCCCCCCATAGACCTCAAGCTCAAACCGGAGGTCGGTCCCATCAGTATTAAAGCCAGAAGGGTCCCCTTTGCCTTAAAACAAAAGATAGAAACGGAATTAGACCACCTAGTGACCCTAGGGGTCCTGGAACCTACAGATGGGGGAACCTGGGAAACACCAATCGTGACCCCGGTCAAGCCAAATGGGGACGTTGAACCCCCATGCATACCCAGTCCCCGCAGTTAAGGATGTCCTGTCCGAAATTGGCTCCGGCTCCATTTTTGCAAAACTCGATCTGGCGCATGCATTCCTCCAGCTACCTGTCACTAAAGAAACAGCTGACGCCCAAACTATCGTCACACACCGCGGGGCCTTTAAGGTAAACTGCCTCCAATTCGGAATTTCAGTGGCTCCTGGCATTTTCCAGGAAGTCATGGAGAGAACCCTGAAAGGGATCCCAGGGGTCTGCCCCTACTTCGATGACGTCCTCATCGCAGGGGAATCCGAGAGTACATTGGCAGCCAGACTGCAAGAAGTACTAACCAGATTCCGCAGAGCAGGTTTAAAACTTAAACGTGAAAAATGCTCCATAGGAGTTCCGTCCACGGAATTCCTGGGCTACAAAATTGACTCGCAGGGGATCTTGAACTTCTATCATGCCTTCCTACCCAGGAAGGCAACCATAGCAGAACCCCTCCACAGGTTACTTGATAAAGGGGCAGTTTGGCAGTGGACTGCAGTCCACGACAACAGTTTCAAAACTCTAAAACTAATGCTGTCCAGTAACGCGACCATTTCCCACTACCAAGAAAATAAACCTCTCTGCATAGCCTGCGACGCATCCCCGTATGGGATCGGAGCAGTCTTGAGCCACTTACTTAGCGATGGGACACAGGCACCGGTCGCCTACTATTCCAGGACCCTCTCCAAAACTGAAAGGAACTATGCCCAGATCGATAAGGAGGCCCTGGCAATCATGGCAGGCATCAAAAAATTTCACGATTACCTTTATGGCCGCCCCTTCATAATTTATACTGACCATAAGCCATTGCTCGGGGTATTCACCTGGGACCATCAAACTCCCCAAATATTGTCTCCTAGAATGCTGCGATGGACAAAGATCATGGGGAAGCTGAGCTCCACCACGTGTTTGTTGGACCCGTGCCCCTCCTGGCTGACTTATGCAGCCCGGGATGGGACACGAGGCTGGCTCCAGGTAGTGATTACTGCTTCTTTGAGTCAGGGTAGTTTTCCCGCCGCCTTGAAGGAGGCGGTGGTGAGACCCCTCCTCAAGAAGCCTGCCTTGGACCCAGCAATTTTAAACAACTATCGTCCGGTCTCCAACCTTCGCTTTTTGGCGAAGGTTGTTGAGAGCGTGGTGGCGCATCAGCTCCCTTTGTTCTTGGAGGAAGCTGACTACCTAGACCCGTACCAATCGGGTTTCAGGCCCGGGTACAGCACGGAGACGGCATTGGTCGCACTGGTGAATGATCTCTGGCGGGCTCGGGACAGGGGTTGTTCCTCTGTCCTAGTCCTTTTAGACCTCTCAGTGGCTTTTGATACCATCGACCATGGTATCCTGCTGCGACGTCTCAGGGGGTTAGGAGTGGGAGGCATGGTTCTCCAGTGGTTCTCCTCTTACCTCCTGGGACGTTCGCAGTCGGTGTTAGCAGGGGGGCAGAGATCGACCCTGAGACCTCTCATTTGTGGAGTTCCTCAGGGATCGGTTCTCTCGCCTCTCCTGTTCAACATCTATATGAAGCCGCTGGGTGAGATCATTCGTGGTTTTGGAGTTGGGTATCACCAATATGCTGATGATACCCAACTTTTTATTTCTACCCCAAACCACCCCAGCGATGCCCTCGACGTGATGTCCCGTTGCCTGGAGGCGGTCCGGGTCTGGATGGGGAGGAACAGGCTTAGACTCAACCCTGACAAGACTGAGTGGCTGTTCGTGCCGGCATCCCGGGAAATTCCGATTATCCCATCATTGGCCATGGGGGGGTGAGCTATTACCCCCCGTAGATAGGGCCCGCAACTTGGGGGTCCTTCTAGATTCACAGCTCTCTTTGGAAGAGCATATTGGAGCTGTGACTAGGGGGGCCTTTGCCCAGGTTCGCCTGGTGTGCCAGTTGCGGCCCTATCTAGACCGGGATGCCTTGCGCACAGTCACTCATGCGCTCGTGACCTCTCGTCTAGACTACTGTAATGCTCTCTACATGGGGCTGCCCTTGAGGTCCACCCGGAGACTCCAGCTGGTGCAGAATGCAGCCGCGCGAGTCGTCTTGGGAGTTTCCCGATACTCCCATGTTACACCTCTGCTCCGCGAGCTGCATTGGCTACCGGTTGCTCTCCGGGTGAGGTTCAAGGTGTTAGTTATGACGTACAAAGCCCTTCATGGCATGGGTCCGGATTACCTACGGCAACACCTGCGACCGGCGTCAACGTCCCTCCGTCCAGTGCGCTCCCACAGAGAGGGCCTCCTCAGGGTGCCGCCGATCAAAGAATGCCGATTGGTGACCCCCAGGGGGAGAGCGTTCTCTGTGGGCGCGCCAGACCTTTGGAACAGCTTACCGGTTGAGCTCCGGACGGCCCCCGACCTTCGCTCCTTCCGGCGCGATCTTAAAACATTCTTTTTCGAACAAGCTGGCCTGGTCTGACGGGATGGGGTTGGGTTTTTAAAATTAGTTTTTAACTTAATATGTATTGATTTTATGGGCATGATGTTTAATTGGTTTTTAATGGTTTTTTAATTTTTGTATCTGATTTTTATTGTGTATTGCCCTGTTCACCGCCCTGAGTCCTTCGGGAGAAGGGCGGTATAGAAATCAAATTATTAAATTAAATTAAATTAAACGTTTTTCTCAGCTTATTCCTATCAATTAATTTACAAACCAGGGCGGCAAATGTGTCACGCTGATGGCCTCAGTAGGCTGCCACTGCCCCTCGTAGACCCAGACCCAGACCCAGCAGGTAACATCTTAGCCATCCAGGAGCTCCTGGAATGCCCGCTGACAGCAAATGACATCACTGCCGCTACCGCCCGAGACAAAACTCTTAGCAGGGTAATGGCATGGGTACATACTGGGTGGCAATCCACTTGCCCTGGCACAGAATTCCAGCCATATTTCGCTAGACAAAATGAACTGACTTCACACCTTGGTTGCATACTCTGGGGCTGCAGAGTGATTGTGCCACCCGTGCACAAACTCAGAGTCCTGCACACATTACATGAAGGGCACCCTGGCATCGTAAAGATGAAAGCCCTGGCCCGTAGTTATGTTTGGTGGCCAGCAATCGACAAAGACATCGAAGCACACGTAGCTGGCTGCTATTTATGCCAGCAGTCCCAACCAGTTCAACCCCAGGCCCCCATTCACAAATGGGAAACCACCAGAAATCCCTGGTCCTGGGTCCACATTGACTTCACTGGCCCATTCCAGGGGCAGGTTTTCCTCATTGTAGTGGACAGTTATTCCAAGTGGTTGGAGATTCTCCCGGTTTCCAGCACAACAACAGCTGCCACCATTCAGGCTCTCAGGGGAATCTTCACAACACACGGCCTCCTCGATGTTTTAATCTCAGACAACGGCCCTCAATTTACCTCTTGTGAATTTCAGATCTTCGCGAGGAACAATTGTATTAGGCATGCAACGTCGGCCCCCTTCCATCCCTTGTCCAACGGCCTTGCTGAGGTTATGGTGAGGGCCACCAAAGATGCCCTCCGGAAGATCATCACGGGAGATTGGCACTGTCACCTGGCACAATTCCTCCTGGCTCACCATGCCACACCCTGCTCCACCACCGGAAAAACTCCTGCAGAACTATGATGGGGCCGCCGATTGGTGACAAGGCTGGACACCAACGCCCCTCCAAGAACATTCTCCTGGGGACAAAATGTCTGGACTAGGGACTATGGGGGAAGGGACAAATGGATCCAGGGAGTCATCCTGGATCAAACGGGCCCCCTATCCTATATGGTGGACATTGGGAAGGGACTTGTCTTCCGCAGACATGTAGACCAGCTCCGGCCTAGGTCATTTGGGGCTCATTTCTGATCATACATCAAGGCTACTTATATGTCATTTAAAACAGTACTTCTCTTATACTTTATATGTCTGGCAATTTATTCCATCAAGTGTACTCTTGTTAATTTCACCTCTAAATGCACATTTGGAACACATGACTACAATATACAGTGCTCTGGCTTTTTGCAAGATCATTATTTTTCTGTATAATATTGAGATAAAAAATGCAACTGTTTATTGATCTAATTATGTGTGGTGAATGCTGGCTTGAAAATAGTACCTGTCTGAACTACTTTCCTTATCTGCTGCTTTGCTGTTTTGATGGCTTCCATACAGTTTGGCTGCCATGACCATTGAATTTCGTAATAAGGAGATTACTGTAAACATTTCTAAGTTAGCATTCATGTGCTATATAGATTCATACAACAGTTATACATTATTTGAAGAGATACTGCCTTTTCATTTCTCATTTCTTCTTCTGGGTTCCCTAATCAACTTCCACATTTTTTTTCTGATCTTACATGAGGAACATTTCCCCTTCTTTCTTTATCCATTAGCTTCATACTATATTTATACAATACCCTGATTTTGTCAGGATAGGCCTAATTAATAACTAAGTCCATCATGTGGATCTGAGGTGTCTGTAAGTTTTCTAAAAAGAAAGAACATTACATAAGTAGAATTAAGTTAACTGTCTAGCAGCAGAGTTGACAACACTGATAGATTTATGACTTAACAAACTTTTTTGGGAAATTAATGGGGCTTGGAGCCAGTTTGGTGTAATGGTTAAGTGGTTAGGCTTGTGATATAGTGGTGTTATTGTTATTGTTAGAAAACAGGAGATTATGAGTTCTAGTCCCACTTTAGGCACAAAATCAGCTGGTGACCTTCGGCAATCATTTTTTTCCAAAATGGAGGAGGAGGGAGGAGACATTGGTAAACTGCTTATGAAAAACCTTGCCAAAAAACTGCAGGGATTTGTCCAGGCATTCTCCAAGACTCAGACATGATTTAATGGGGAAAAAAAGGTTTATGGAAAAATCAGCAGAAATGCATTGAAAGACTTTCATACCCTACTGAACTCCATCTTCCCAGACATACAATTTACAATGGAGAAGAAAGAGCTAGACAATTATCATTATCATTTTTATTTCTTATTTATTTTTATAGTATTTTATTAATTTTCTATTATGACAATTCATTAGTGCTTAATGAACAATGTGTTGTCTGGGTTGATTTGTTTTGCTTAGTAATACAAGTTATTACTCTCTATCCTGTTTTTCCATCCATTCATAAAATAAGTTCCATGTTTGAACATATTCTGTATCTTCTTTTTCTTTGATTCTCAGTGTAAGTCTATCTATTTCAGCACAGTCCAATATTTTCTTAATTATGTCTTCATCCAATGGTGTTTTTTTATTTTTCCAGTGCTGAGCAAATACAATACTCACTGCTGTTTATCCATGTAATGTTACACTTTGTTTATCAATTTTTTTCTGGAATTATACCTAATAAAAAAAGTTCAGATTTAAAGTCTACGTGTTTCCCAAACCTCTTTTCTAACCAAGTATGTATTTTTGTCCAATTTTTTTTTTGCTTTAACACACATCCACCACAGGTGATGATATGTACCAGGATTTTAATTACATTTCCAACATTTACTAGACATATTTTTAAACATTTTTGCTAATCTGACAGGAGGAAGATACCATCTGTAAAACATTTTATATAAGTTTTCTTTATACAAAGTTGCCATTGTCAATTTATAGTTTCTTTCCCAAAGATTTTGCCATTTCTCTAATTCTATATTATATCCAAAAATTTTCGCCCATATTATCATTGTTTCTTTCACTTGTTCCTCATCCATTTTCAAATTCAATAAAAAGTTATACAATTTCTTAATCGGTTTTTCATCAGAAGTCAACAACACCTGATCAAACATTGTCTGGTCTTTATAAAAATCATATATTTTAACATCTTTATCATACCTTGATTGCATTTGCAGTCCAGGACACCATGATAAGTCTATACCCTGATCTTCTAACTCTAGATTTTAATTTCCCATCTGTATTCAGAATATCCTTATATGTTAGAATCTTCTCAAGTTTAACTAAGTTTGGGTGAATAAATGCTTCCATCGTTGATAGCCATCCTGGGATTTTCATATAGATTTTTGGTTTTATTTTTCCCCATAAATATAATAATGTGTTTCTTATGTAGTGGTTTTGGAAATTCTATGGGTTTTATTCTTTTCATACCATAAAAATGTGTGCCATCCAAGTTGCAAGTCATGTCCTTCTAAACATAACATTTATTTCTGAGAGTTATCCATTCTTTTAACCATGTTAGAGCACATGCTTGATAGTATAAGACCCAATCTGGTAGTCCAAATCCTCCATTTTTTTAGCTTCTTGTAGCATTTTCAGTTTAATTCTGGCTTTCTTTCCTTGCCAAATCAATTTCGAGATCAGTGTATTCAGATTATCAAAAAAAATTGCTCTATTTTTATAGATACTGTTTGAAATAAAAAAAGGAATTTTGGTAAAATATTCATTTTCACAGTAGCTATTCTCTGTAACACTGATAGTAGTAAGTTTTTCCATTTTTGCAAAACTAATCTTGTTAGATTTAGTAATTTTATATAATTATCTTCTTTTATCATTGTACATCTTGCTGTTAAGTATATTCCCAAATATTTAACTTTGTTAACCATTTGTAAGTCTATTTTTTCTGACAGTTGTTGTTTTTTGCTTATCTGTAAGGTTTTTAACCATAACTTGAGGGTCCTTCTAGATTCACAGCTCTCCTTAGAAGATCATATAGCCCTCAATCTATAATCCTGATCTCTTATTTGGATTTCCCTGATTTTATTCGAATCTCATATTTTAATCAGTAATATTACCCCCCGTAGATAGGGCGCGCAACTTGGGGGTCCTTCTAGATTCACAGCTCTCTTTAGAAGAGCATATTGGAGCTGTGACTAGGGGGGCCTTCGCCCAGGTTCACCTGGTGCACCAGTTGCGGCCCTATCTAGACCGGGATGCCTTGCGTACAGTCACTCATGCGCTCGTGACCTCTCGTTTGGACTACTGCAACGCTCTCTACATGGGGCTGCCCTTGAGGACCACTTGGAGGCTCCAACTGGTACAGAATGCGGCCGCGAGAGTTGTCTTGGGAGTTTCCCGGTACTCCCATGTTACACCTTTGCTCCGCGAGCTGCATTGGTTACCAGTTGTCTTTCGGGTGAGGTTCAAGGTGTTGGTCACGATCTTTAAGGCCCTACATGGCATGGGTCCGGGTTACCTCAGGGACCACCTGCTGCCGGCATCGACTCCCCTCCGCCCTGTGCGTTCCCACAGAGAGGGCCTCCTCAGGGTGCCGCCAGTCAGGGAATGTCGACTGGTGGCCCCCAGGGGGAGGGCCTTCTCTGTGGGGGCTCCGGCTTTATGGAATCAATTGCCGGTGGAGCTCCGGATGGCACCAGACCTTCGAACTTTCCGTCGGGGCCTGAAGACCCATCTGTTCGAATTAGCTGGTCTGGCCTGATGGGGGATTATGGGCTTTTAATTGTTTTTAATCTGTACTTCTGTTTTAATTGGGCATGGATTTAATTCTTTTTAATTTTTGTATAGTGTTTCTTATGTATGCCCTGTGAACCGCCCTGAGTCCCACCAAGGAGAAGGGCGGTATATAAATCAAATAAACTATAAACTATAAACTATAAAGCCCTACATGGCATGGGTCCAGATTACCTATGGCAGCACCTGCTGCCGGCATCAGCCTCCCTCCGTCCAGTGTGCTCTCACAGAGTAGGCCTCCTCAGGGTGCCTCCGATCAGAGAATGTCGATTGGTGGCCCCCAGGGGGAGGGCATTCTCTGTGGGCGTGCCAGACCTATGGAACCGCTTGCCGGTTGAGCTCCAGATGGCCCCCGACCTTCGCTCCTTCCGGCGTGATTTAAAAACTTATTTATTTGAACAATCTGGCCTGGTCTGATGGGTTTAGGGTTGGATCTAATTTTAACATAGTTTTAATTATTGTATTATATTGGGCATAATTATTTAATTCTTTTTAACTTCTTTTTTAACTTTTGTATTTGTATTCTGATATTTATTGCCCTGTACACCGCCCTGAGTCCTTCGGGAGAAGGGCGGTATAAAAATTTAATAAATAAATAAAAATAAATAAATAAACTGGTTTTTTCTCTGTTTATTTTCAATCCTGCTATTTCTCCACATTCTTCTATTCTTTTCAATAGTTTGAGAATTGTCTCCAATGGTTCTTCTAAAATGAATATCAGGTCATCCGCAAATGCTTGTAGTTTATAGCTTTCACCTTTTATCACCATTCCTTTAATTTCTGAATCTTGTCTGATAAGTTAGTAAAAATAATAGTGGAGATAGTGGACATCCTTGTTTTGTGCCTTTCTTTATATTAAAGTTCTCTGTATAGCCCCCATTGACAATTACTTTTACTGTTTCTTTATCATATATTGTCTTAATGATCTTTATAAGCTTTGTCCAAAGTCTATACAATTCAATTATTGTATCATAAGTTGCTAACTTACATTGTCAAAGGCTTTTTGAGCGTCTAAGAAAACTAGTGCCATTTGTTTTCCTGGGTGCATTTCATAGTATTCTAATGTATCTAAAATAATCCTTAAGTTGTTTTTTATTTGTCTTTTTGGTAAAATTTTCATTTTGATCTGGATGAATAAATTCAATCAAAAATCTTTTCAGTGTCTCTGCTATTATTGAAGCAAAGATTTTGTAATCCACATTTAATAGTGATATTGGTCTATAATTTTTTGTCTGTGTCAAATCTTAGTCCTCTTTTGGTATTAAAGTAATATTTGCTTCTGTCCAAGTGTTTGGTAATTTAGCCTCTAGTGATGACAACTATCATTTTTAGATGTGCTTGTCAACAGACAGGAAGATGGAAGCTTAGAAACCATGGTTTATTACAAGGCCACCAACATTCTGCACATTCTTAGTTTTAACAATAACCATCCACTGTCACAAAAAAGGGCTGTATTAGAATACTATATGGCAGGGTGAGAACCCACTGTAGTACCCAAAAAGCTAAACAACTGAAGCGAAGGTACCTATAGTACATAAACAGATCAGGCAGAATGGGTACACACAAGCATTTATTACAAGATGCCTGCATAGTACGGAAGGAAGAGAAAGGAGAAAAGAAGGTATAAGAATATGGCATGCCCTGTTATACATCAAAAGCATTTCTGAAGCAATAAAATACAGCTTCTGAGATCTGCAAGTGGGCATTGCTTGAAGAAACATAAAATGCATTAAAACATTTTCACCAGTCACATCAGAGATATAGGATAAAGCAATTAGTTTCCATGATAACAATCAGATTTCTGCCATGAAATCTCACCCACCCCCTTGCAGCTTTTGGGTTGCTGTAGCAAATTGAGCTACACATGGTGATATATTTATCACAATTGTACAATAAGTATTTTGCAAAAGTCTCAGGTTCCCTGCCTCTACTATCTTCACAAGAGGGACTGATGAAAATTGTTGCTGGTGCTGAAATAGGCTCACAGATACATAAATGTAAATTTATTTAATCTTGGAATTAACAGTTTGATAGGTCTTGGGCAGAAGCCCATCAAGAGTATAATATGCTAGTTAGACTATCCAATGATGTTTGTAAAGATATAGATGATTTAAAAGCCTCCAATTATTATTGTTCTATTTCATGTGGCAAGTAGACTGATCACATTTCTAAAATCTAATTTGTAAGCTGTAAGCATAGTTATTGTCTCCAGGTTCATGAATTTTTGGGTGGGTGGGTGATAAGAAATCATGATTCTTCCAGAAATAGAATAACCAAATAATAATAATGGTCATAACCAACCAAAATAGTGCTGCCTAAGGGTCTTGTTCAAAGTTATATGGATCCTCCTAGGTAGAGTAGCTGGAGGTTTATTCTCTATGCATCCGGTGGATGAAATTTTTCAGATCTGTTCTCATTTGGAGGCTAAGCAAGGTGCAGATGCTTTGCAGATGCCTGGGGAGCAGACTCTGAGAACCATTTGAGCCTGTTGGAACTGAAGAAGTGAACATGATCCTTGGGATTGTAAACATGGGTCTTAGTAATGATTAGTTCATCTTTGAGGGAGGGAATGTTCCCAGCACCCTTTAAAGAGGCCCTGGTACACCTTTTTCTCAAGAGGCCATTGGCAGAGTCCACATCTGGTTTACTGTTTCTATGGAAGATGGTTGAGAAGGTGAAGTAGTTGGTTCTGGAGGTGGTTCTGGAGCTCCAAGAGGATCCTGGATGAAACAGTTTATCTGGTCCTCTTGCAGTCAGGTGTAAGGCCTGGATATGGGACAAAAGAGCTGCGATTGAATGATCTCTGTCAGGAGCTGAATGGAAATCATGTGTTACTCCTTGCTCCTTTTAACATCTCAGTCAGTTTTGATATAATTGACCATGGTTACTCTTTGGCCTCAACTCTGGGACTTGAGCTGAGGGGCACAGTTTTGTGCTACTTCACCTTCATGCTTTGTCCCTTTTGGTATTGGTAGGGGACACAAGGTCCAGCCCATGGTCTTTGCTTTATGGGGTTCTGTAGAGCTTAGTACTTTCTCTGCTCTTGTTTAACATCTTCATGAACTACTGACTGAAATCTTCCATCATAATGGGATGGTGTTTCATCAGTATACAGATTGTATCCAGTTGTATATCTTCATCCTAAGTGAATTAAGTGATGTTCTTTCATTATACTTGGTGGCTATAGAGGTCTGGATGGAGAAGGATAGGCTTCAACTGAATTGCAGTAAAATATAGTTGTCAACACTGCTATGTTATTGCTTGACAAGAGATGAAGAAGTAGCCGTTTCATATGTTAAACTTGTGTATTGCTTTAAGATTAGTGTATTGCTTTAGTTTAAGGTTAGGAGGGGGAATGAGTAGGAATGCACTTTCAAGGCTATTTCTCTCACTAAGAAGATAAGGTTTTGGTGGGTCTTCTAACAGAAGGGAGACTGATTCTTTAAATTAATTGGAGAATTTGATTAATGACAAAATTAGAAAGGTGGAGAATTGTGTTTTAATATATTGTGCAAGGGGCGGAGATTTCAGATTCCAGCTTCTTTCTAGCAAGCATTTGCTGGTATATTAGGCTAATAAAGAACTTTTAAGGTAAACAATGCCTGAGAGTCACTTGAAAAGCCCTGTTAGATGTTTTGTGCCAGCCATGGCAGTTCCCCAAAAAGGTCATCAGATGGGAGCAAAAAGGCTTCTTTGCTTCCACTGATGAGTCAGGGGTCCCAGGCCCCTGCAGCCCCAGCAGCCCCATTGGCGAGAGAGTTTTATGGTTAGGGAGGGGCTGAGACTCCCCATAAATACCTCTGCTCAAGGGGCTGCTCTTTTTTCTGCTTCTAGTTCTGCTTCTGCTTCTAGTCTGTCTCTGTTCTTTTGTTCTCTCTCATATGCAGGCATGGATGCCTCCATGCCAAGTAATTCTTTCTCTCTAATCTATTGTTGAATAAAGCTTCATATGATTGCATCTCTGCATTCTGTTTTTCACTTGGAAGCACCTTAACGATCCATCAACCTCATGAGACCATCTCACAAGTTGGAAGCAAGAGGATGGTTTAAGGCAACACTTCCAAGCCAGCGGCTACTACAAGATGTCTGGAAGTTCCAGCACAAACCCATTTAAAATGGATGGCAGGAGATCCCCGATTGTGACCAGGAGTCTTCAATCAAGATCAGCAGCCCTGCCTCCAGCCCCTGAAGCAAACTCCGCTCCAGGTGAGAGCACAGATGACCTCCATTCCCCCAGAGGATCCAGCGGAGCGCCAGGGACTACAGCTGCATGCCACAGAGGGAAGCATGGAAGGCTTGCAGTCCGCCTAAGACTGCCCAGATGCAGCAGAAACGGCCCTGGCCCAAGCCAAACGCCGCGTGAGCCAGATGACTGAACAGGAACGCGAAGAGCTGCTTCTAAAGTTCCTTGCAGCACAAAGGACACCACAAGCCCCCCCACCAGGGATATCAGCGCAGAGGGACTCTGGATGCCGAGTAAGCCCTCCCCCAGCGCCCACAAGGCCCCCCAACATGGCGCCCGCCACCCTGAGTGACCCCGGGACCCCAGAGCTTTTGGCGCGAAATTTCCCACCAAACTGTGACCTACAGCTTCCTGGGGCAACCGGAAGCAAGATGGCAGCCCCCAGGACACCCACATGCCCTGATACTGGAAACAAGATGGCGGCCCCCAGTACACCCACATGGTCTAATAAAGATAGGCCTCAACCAAGCCTGGAGGCCCAGCAATCTGTAGCATCCAGCCAAAGCAGCATGGAAACCCCCTGGTCCTCCCCACCAGAAAGCCTTAGGGCCTATGATGACAATGAAGCCTGCCCAGCCGCGCCTACTGCAGCAGAGATTGGAGCAACTATCCGGACCCTGGTTGCAGCTCTGGAGGCTAAAACGACTTCAGCCTCAACATTGGGGGTAGCCAGCCTCCCTCGGCCTCCAGTCCTCTCCCCGGGGCCTACCTGCTGAGAGGCGTCAAGCCTAGAGCCTCCCAACTATGTCACCGGGGCCCCCAGCCTACTTTTTGCCGTCGCCCAGTCGCCCTGCTTGCCAGATGGCCTTCGGGGGGCCCCCGGAAGAGCCCCCCCTCCAGAGTTGTCTTCAGCCGCCCCCAGGTTCTTCAGGACCAGCGATGGGCTTCTCAAGGCAATCCGGGCAATCCATGTGCCATCCAGCCTCCATCTTGCAATCCTCAGGAAGAATCTCCAGGGCTTCTGCCAGCTGGCAGACTTGGGCAACGCCCTCCCCCGGATCACATGATTTCCGGGCATGCCCAGTCGGAGCTATCCAAAAATCAGAGAAAAATCCCACCAACTACCACCAGAGGGATCCCTCTACCATTCATCTCAATGGACAGCTCTCAGATGTTTGCAAGTGGGACCGACACGAGCTCTTTTTTACCTGCATCTCTCCTCCCAAACGATTTTTAAAAACTGCAACTTGGGGGGGAGAATTACAACAGTTGGAATAGAGATGTGCAGGTATGTCTATTAAAGGATGGGACTCTAGAGATGTTTCTGAATCCCCCACGTCTCCCCTGGGGACCCCGAGAAGAGTGGCGTCATAGACAAGCATACACCACTCTGCTGAGCTCACTGGATGGCAACTTGTTCTCCAGCATTCCAGATGGACTCACAGCTGGTGAACTTTGGCAGTTATTATACAGTTTATTCAACAGCGACAGCATCGGTTCGATCACCAGACTTACAACTGAGTTTTACTCCTCCAGACTGAGGTTTGGAGCCAGCATGCCTGAACATCTTGGAAAATTGAAGGCACTCAGGGCAGAACTGGTGTCCAGAGACCACCCTGTAACTGATGCGAACATGGTCGCTGTCATTCTGGCTTCCCTGGACAGAAGTTGGAGCAGCTTCATTGTTTCACTGGAGGGGACAACGAAGGAAGCCATGACTCTGTCCTACCTCACAGGGAGACTCATCGAAGAAGATAGGAGGAGAAGAGATGCAGGAGAATACGCCAGAGTCACCACTCAGCAAGCCAGAAGGGGGCGCCACAACTCAGAGCAGGTTAACGCTCTACTTAAGTGTTTCATCTGTGGCTCTGAGGGGCACCTCAAGAAAGACTGCCCCCATCATCAACAAGGCCCCAAGCGCGGCCCCAATCAAGGAAGGGGCAAGGGGCAAGAAAGGGGGCGTGGCGGGGGCGGAGGTAGTGCCAAGGGCAATTTTCTGCATATTTGTTCCCTCACCCCCATCACAAAGGCTGATAGCCCCACTGACTTATGGTTACTGGACTCTGGAGCTTCATCTCACATTACTAATATGAGTCAAGGGTTTAAAAGGTTAAAGAAAATTAACTCATCTGTCAAGGTGGCAAATGGGGATAAGGCTTTGGTTGTTGGGGAGGGCACTGTTTCTGTACCCGGGCTGGGAAAAGTTGAAGGGGTATTGCATGCTCCCTCCATTGCCAACAACCTATTAAGCATTATCAAATTATGTGATGATAACAAGGTGGAAGTTTTATTTCGCAAAGGGGGAGGTCATGTCACCCGGAACCAGAGGGTCATTGGAAGTATTGCCATCACAAATGGTTTGTCATACTTCTCCCCTGAGAACCCACCCACCTCAGAAGGGGCCCCACAGCCATCCCCAAGGCTGTTTAAGGAGCGCAAGGCCGAAGCGGTTGCACCCAAGCCCCCACAGCCAACCCCAAGGCTTTCCAAGGGCAGTGTGGGCAAGAAACCCGAATCTCAGCAGGCACCTACAGCACCACTCAAGGCAACTAGAGCCAAGAGGGTGTCAGTGGGGAAGACGCTCCACGATAAGTGTGCCCATCTCTTACACAGGAGATTAGGTCATGCGAGCTTCCCTGTAGTTAAAAAGATGGGAGAATTTGCTGAGGGAGTCCAGCTCAAGGATTGTGACGTGTTCCTGGACTGTGCCATTTGCAAGAAGACAAAGAGGAAGGCTGCCCCCATCCCTAAGATGTCACTGCGTAAGGCCCAATACCCGTACCAACTAGTACATGTTGATTTGGTTGGGCCTTTTGCACCATCCCTAGGGAAAAGACAGTATTTTCTCACTGCTGTTGATGATTTTTCATGATACGGCCACGTGTATACCCTCACAGAAAAATCCGAAGCCTTTGACACCATAAAGTCACTGTACAACTTTGTAGAGACCCAGAATAAGACCAAGATCGCACAACTGCAGAGCGACCGCGGGGCTGAGTTCATGTCCCGAAAGGACTGGGTAAGGCGTAAGGGCATCCGCCATTTTCTTTTTTTTTTTTAATTGAAAAGTTTTAACATACAGTTTATCTTTAACAGTCCCCCCTCCCCCTCCCCTCTCCCTCCCTCCCTACCCCTCCCCCCCTCCCCCCCCGACTTCCCAGAGCTAAATACAAGGTATAGAAAAGAAAAACAATCATAAACAACCATATACTAACAACCATAAACTCTAAAATCCATCACTCTCTAGCTTATACAGGATAATACAAATCTTAATGATATTAAATATATATAGAAAAGAAAAAAGAAAGGAAAAAAGGAAATAAAGAAAGAAAAAGCGAAGGAAGACTTATTCAAATGCTACATGAAACTTCTTAACCCTATATTTGTTCTGGATGTACTCAACCCATTTTCTCCATTCCATAATATAAGGTTCTTGCGAGTGATCTTTCAAGTAAGCCGAGATCTTTGCCATCTCTGCCAGGTCGGAAACCTTTAAAGTCCATTCTTCTATAGTCGGCAGTTCCTCTTTCTTCCAATACTGACCTATTAAAAGTCTTGCTGCCGTAATTAAATTCAAAATCAGCTTAGTGTCCACAACCGTAGTATCTGTAATTATTCCCAACAAGAAGAGTTGCGGACAAAACTTTATCCTTTGCTTGAAAATCTTCTGCATATTCCACCAAATTTTTATCCAGAAGGCCTTAACCTTTTTACAAGTCCACCATACATGAAAATAAGTTGCATCTTCATCACCACACCTCCAACATTTTGGATGATAATTCGGATACATGCTTGCAAGCTTTTTAGGATCTAAATGCCATCTATAAAACATTTTATAAAAGTTCTCTCTTAGATTTTGAGCTTGTGTAAATTTTACATTCCTCACCCAAATCTTTTCCCACGTATCCATTGTAATAACTTCTTGAATATTTTGGGCCCATTTTATCATACAATCCTTAACAAGTTCTGTTTCTGAGTCAATCTCTATCAATGCAAGATATATCCGTTTAATATGTGCTGGACCCTGATTTCTGATTTGCTTTATCAGATTTTCATCAGTCATTGTAAAACCATTTTTCTGATCTTCTTTCCACCTGGCCCGTAGCTGAGTATATTGAAACCAATTCTGAACAATCTTCTCATCTCGCAAGAGACTATATGGTTTCAAACACCAGACATTTCTTTCCAAGTTTAGAATCTCCTTGTACGTAGTCACATCATGTTTAAAACCAGCATGTATATTTTCTATTGCGTGTTTTGGAATTGCCCACAATGGTATCTTGCAGTCTAGCTTATGTCTGTACTTCTTCCAAACTCTCAGCAATGCCTGTCTTAGAATATGCACTCTAAACACATTGTCTACCTTCTTGTCATACAACAAATATGCATGCCAGCCAAACAACAAATCGTGGCCCTCAAGATTTAATAATCTCTCTTGTGTCAAATTAATCCAATCACTTATTCCTACTAATGCAGCAGCTTCATAGTATAGTTTAAGATTAGGCATTTTAAGACCACCTCTCTCACGAGTATCCTGCATAATCTTAAGTTTAACTCGTGGCCTTTTCCCTGCCCAAACAAATTTATTGGTACCTCGCTGCCATTCCTCCAAATTAGAATCTTTCTTAAGAATCTGTATCATTTGAAATAAAAATAGAAATTTAGGCAGGACGTTCATTTTCACTGCTGCGATCCGTCCCAACAAGGACAATTGCAATTTTTCCCAACTCTCCAATTCTTTTTGAATATTCCCCCATAGTTTTTCATAATTATTTTTATATAACTTTGTATTAGAGGGCGACAAAAGCACCCCCAAATATTTAACCCTTTTAACAATCTCAAATCCAGTTAATCCTTCTAAGAGAGCCTTTTGCGAAACTGTCATATTTTTGGCCAGAATTTTGGTTTTCTGTATATTAACTTTAAATCCAGAAACCTTCCCGTATTGTGTTATTATCTCCATCAGGTCCACAACAGAGTTCTCTGGCTGGGTCACTGTAACAACCAGATCATCTGCGAATGCTCTCAATCTATAATCCTGATCTCTAATTTGTATACCCTTAATTTTTTCCGAATTCCGTATTTTAACCAATAATATCTCTAATGTTAACACAAATAACAAGGGCGATAACGGACACCCTTGCCTTGTGCCCTTCTCAATATTACATACTTCTGTCAAACTATTATTAACTATAATTCGGGCAGTTTGTTTTTGATATAGTGCCCTAATCGGTTGTAAAAAAATTTCCCCAAAATCCATTTTGTCTAAAACTTTCATCAAAAATTGCCAATTCAATTGATCAAAAGCTTTTTCAGCATCTAGAAAGATTAGCGCCGCAGGGATCTGGTTGTTCCTTTCCAAAAACTCTAACACATCAACTATATGCCTCACATTATTTTTCATTTGCCTACCACTAATAAACCCCGTTTGGTCCCCATGAATCACCTGTTGCAGAACCCTCATCAGTCTATTAGCCAACACCTTAGCAAATATCTTGTAATCTGTATTTAAAAGCGATATCGGTCTATAATTTTTAACTTGAGTAGCATCTTGGTCTTCCTTCGGAATCAAGGAAATAAAAGCTGTTCTCCAAGACGGTGGCACCTTTCCCCCCCTCTGGATTGTCTGGAACAGTTCCTTTAACGGTTTCATCTTCTCTAATTGTAAATTTTTATAATAAGCCGCAGACAAACCATCCGTACCTGGTGCTTTATCCATCTTCAATTCCTTAATTGCTGTAAAAATTTCTTCTTCTGTAATTAATTGATTAATCCCCTCTTTTTGTACTTGCGTAAGAACCGGGATGCTAGCATTCTCCAAATATATATCAATGTCTTTTTCATTAATCTTCTCCTTAGCATATAATTTAGAATAAAAATCCACAAAAGCATCCTTGATAAGGTCCTGTTGAAACACAACCCTTCCTTTATGCTCAAGTTTGTCTATATTAGAAGCCCTTTGCTTTTTCCTCAATCTATAAGCTAACCATCTACCTGGTTTGTTGGCGTTGCAAAAGGTATTATGCCTGGCAAACCGCAAATTGGTTGCCACTTGGTCAGCCATTAATTTATCAAATTGTCCTCTTAACAGTTTAATAGCCTCCTTAATCTTCACATCCTCTGAATTCAAAATCAAAGCCTTTTCTTTTTCCTTTATTTCATTCTCCAGTTCTTTCCTCCTAGCTTCCACAGCACGTCTGTGTTTATTATTCATATATATCAACACCCCTCTCATATAGGCCTTACTAGCATCCCAAACCATGTCCATAGAGGTACCCTTATTCATATTCATTTCAAAAAAATCCTTCATCCGCTGTTTGCATTCTTCCACATTTCTCTGATTTCTAAACAAATTCTCATTTACGCGCCACGAGCGCCTATCTCTATTCTCCTTACCAATCTCTAGCCAGACTGGGCTGTGATCAGAAATAGTTCTTGCACAAATCTTCACCTTCTTATTCCTTAAAAAAAATCATTAGTCAACAAAATAAAATCGATCCTAGAAAAAGATTGATGTCTGTCAGAAAAAAAGTATAATCCTTTTCCTGCAAATGTCTCTCGCCCCAAATATCTCGCAGTTCCAAGTCATCCTTCATTTCAAAAAAGGATTTAGGCAGTCTAGCATGACTTGGGACGCGCTTAAAAGCTCCAGCCTTGTCCATCTGTACATCCAAAACACCATTCCAGTCCCCCATAAAAATAAAAGATTTATAATCCAACTGGGTAAGCTTTGTATGAAGTAAACTAAAAAAGTCAGCTTGTTGTTGATTAGGAGCATATAATCCAACTAAAAGCGTCTTTTTACCTTCTAGCAGCAGCTCTATCATAACGTATCTTCCATGCTTATCTGCTTCAATTAAGTCTGCTGTTAAAGCACTTTTAACATAAACAACCACTCCATTTTTCTTATTCATTGCAGAAGCAACAAATTGCGTACCCAACCTTGAGTTCGATAAATACTTTTGATCCACAACCCTAATATGCGTTTCTTGCAAACATATAACATCTATCTTGAATTGTTTTAAATATTGAAAAACTTTCTTCCTCTTCTGTGGTGAATTTAGTCCATTAACGTTCCAAGTTAAAAATTTAGTTGTCATGCATATCATCCCAAAGCTCTTGAAGCACTGCTTTGATAGGACTATCTTTTTTAGGCCATGCTCCTCCCACTGCTTGGCTGTAAGTACGTTGTGGAAGTTCCATAGACTTCTGCTGATCTTGTTCTTTTATTTTTTTTGATCGTTTTAAAGCAGCACGCGTCACCCTCTGCTCTCTAGGATCATCCAAAGAAGTTGTAGCTTGATCTCCTCCAGCACCGTTCCCCTCTGTCTGTCCATCTTCAGCCTCTTGATGTTCTCCTTCTCCAGATCTCTTTGCAGCTTCCAGAAGTGATAATGAGGTTGCTTTTAAAACGTTATTTTCTTACTGCGCCATTCACCCCTGCTCAAAATGGCGTAGCAGAGAAAAGAAATGGAATCCTGCAAACTATGATGCGTAGTCTGACTGCAGACGCTGGGGTCGCAGAATCATACTGGGCAGAGGCGGTGCACTACGCCAATTACACCTTAAACCGCACCTGGAGCAGTGTTGTGGACCAAATCCCATATTTCCTGGTCCACGGTAGGAAACCAAGTCTGGGACATTTACGTGTTTTTGGCTCTTATCCATGGGTGCACATCCCCAAGCAGCTGCGGAAGAAGGGTAGATCTGTCTCCCAGAGACTGAGGTTCTTGGGCTATGCTCCTGGCTCCAAGGCCTATCGTTTCCTGGGAGAAGGGGGCAGGTCTGTGACTTCCCAATCTGCCTCTTTCGAAGAGGACTCCAATTGGACCCAGATCCACTCAAATGATCTGAGCCCATATGTCAACCGACCCAGCAAGGACACACCGACCATGACATCACCTGAGACGACCACATACCCTGCCACCGACGAAAGTGAGGAACAAGACAAAGATGTCATCCTACCTGGATCAGATGGGGAGGATGAGCCGTCCAGTCCCATGGGGGAAGACATGCCGTCTTCACCCCCAGCGACGCCTCAGAGACCCGCGGAAGAAAAGGGCGGTGAGTGGCAGAAAGTAAGGAGGTCAAAGCGGTCCAACAAAGGGATCCCACCAAAGAGAATTGACGTTGGGCACATCGCATCTGTCAACAGTGTTGTGGTCACCCCAATATCCTTCTCTGACATCCAGGAGCTGCCCATCAAAGAACAGGAGAAATGGCAGCTCGCGATGGAGAAGGAAATGGACAGCCTAAGAAGACTCAAGGTCTTCACCCCCCAGCAACCACCAAAGGAGAGGAAAGTCATTGGCACAAGGTGGGTTTACAAGGCCAAACCACTTGCCAATGGCCTCTACCTGTATAAGGCCCGTTTGGTAGCTCAGGGGTTCGCTCAGCGCTACATGGAGGACTATGGGGAGACCTACTCTCCAACCGTCTGGGCAGAGAGCGTCAAAGCCGCCCTCGTAACTGCAGCCGCTCTGGGGGAGGAAGTCTTCCAACTCGACATCCAGACGGCTTACCTCCACGCCAACTTGGACCAGCAGATCTACGTGAGGGCCCCTCCTGGCTACCAGCAGGAAGGGGGAAATACATGGTTGCTCCACAAAGGGTTATATGGCCTCAAGCAGTCGGGGAAATTATGGTATGACTGCCTTAGAAAAAGTTTAGAACGAGTTGATTTCACTGCATCCCATGCAGATGAATGTGTCTTCACACGCAACTCCAAGGGTACCACAGAACGGGTGTTAGTTTATGTGGATGACCTACTATATGTAGGGCCTGACAAGGAAGGGTGTGATGAATTTGCCAAGGCCCTGGAAGAAAAGTTTACCCTGAAGTCTTTGGGGCGGGTTGACAAGTACTTGGGTGTGCACATCTTGGCCACCAAGGGGGGGTTCGCTCTATCTCAAAAAGAAAAGATAGAGGAGTTATTGGCCAAATGCAAAATGGTAGAATCTAACCCAACGCATAGCCTGATGCAAAGTGACTATTACAATCACACTCACAAGGATGGTCCTGAGTTCACAGATAATAAGCTTTACAGATCTGTGATTGGCTCCTTGCTATATATCAGCAATTGGAGCAGGCCTGACATAGCTTTAGCTGTGAATCTACTGTCCAGGCACATGGAACACCCAAAGGAATTCCACTGGACTGCTGTTAAAAGGGTACTTAGGTACCTCAGGGGCACGACCGATGCTCTCCTTGTGCTAGAACCAGAGAAAGGGAAGACGGCCCAGCTCTCCGCTTACTCAGACGCAGACTGGGCTGGTGACACCAAGAGTAGACGGAGCACCTCTGGTTTCCTCATATTGCTAAATGGCTGCCCTGTCCATTGGCATGTTAGGCAGCAAAAATTTGTTTCTTGCTCCACGGCCGAGACTGAATATGCCAGCCTGTCAGACATGGCCAATGATTTGATTTGGTTCAATGATCTGATAACGAGCATCTGGGCATCTCCTTCTCTGCCCATCCAAATTCAAGAGGATAACACAGCCGCAATTGCAATCTCGGGGGCATATGCTGTGGGCTCTAGGTCCCGCCACATAGACATACGCTATAAAAATGTCAGGCAGCTTGCCAAAGAGGGTTTTATACATGTTGAGCATTGTAACACAACTGACCAGATAGCTGATCTGTTCACCAAACCTGTTCCCATTGACCGGCACAACCTTCTGTGTAAGCGTTTGTGTTTGGTCTTCTGAACGTTTTTATACATGTCTATGACACCTGCTCACCCCTCACATACATTCACTGGTCCCTGTCATTGGCTGGCAAGAAGGGGAATTGTTAGATGTTTTGTGCCAGCCATGGCAGTTCCCCAAAAAGGTCATCAGATGGGAGCAAAGAGGCTTCTTTGCTTCCACTGATGAGTCAGGGGTCCCAGGCCCCTGCATCCCCAGCAGCCCCATTGGCGAGAGAGTTTTATGGTTAGGGAGGGGCTGAGACCCCCCATAAATACCTCTGCTCAAGGGGCTGCTCTTTGTTCTGCTTCTAGTTCTGCTTCTGCTTCTAGTCTGTCTCTGTTCTTTTGTTCTCTCTCATATGCAGGCATGGATGCCTCCATGCCAAGTAATTCTTTCTCTCTAATCTATTGTTGAATAAAGCTTCATATGATTGCATCTCTGCATTCTGTTTTTCACTTGGAAGCACCTTAACGATCCATCGACCTCATGACACCATCTCACAAGCCCATACATTGGAAACTTGACATCAAGCTGGAATCCACACTACTTTTTAAACTAATTAGGGAGTCCCAACCTCCCGTCGCTGTCTCCAAGCTTCAGAGGCAGTATAGCAAAGAGTTGGGGAAGATCCCATAATGGAGGGAGTAAAATTGCCTGAAGCCAGCTCCCTGGCACCAGCAGCCACCCCAGTGGGGAAGGGCCAGTGAAGAAGCCAGCAGGAAAAGAGTTTCAGCAATCCTTCCAGCTGGGAGCTAGATCCAAACAACCAGGATAATTTGTCTGGTCGTCAGAGTGGATTAAGCCCAGCCAAGACTACAGGAGCCTCGGAGCAGCCAGGCCAGCTGAGATTGAATACTCAGGTGAGTGGAAAATCCTGTCTGCAGATCAGACTTCTTGCCAGACCCAGGAGTCCCTTGTCAAGCCCTCCAGACCCATAGAGACAGAAGACCCCAGCCTGGGGCCTCTGCAGCAATGGGAGTTTGGGGAGCCCCCACAAGTGAAAGGCCAACAACCTCTAAGCTTGCACCAGCTAATAAAAGCCTTGCAAAAGTTGGGGGTGGTGCAGAAGCCTAGAGATCAGGAGCTGGTGGGAGGACAACAGCAAGGGTGGCAGGACCAGAGGGGCCAGCAGCAGGGGGGACCCTGGCAGCCATTAAATCAGCAACCAGAGTGGGGCCAGCAGCAACTGGAGACACAACAACAGCAGTGGGGGCCCTGGCAGCTGGTGAATCAACAACCAGGAGGGGGCCAGCAGCAATGGGGGCCCCAGCAAGCAATGATGAGCCCACCCTTCAGAGCAACCTTTGATGGGGAACCAGAGAAACTGATTTTTTTCCTCAACCAAGTACGCTCTCACTTAAATCACTGGGGTCACTCTTACCCGGACCTGGGTGCGATGGTCAATGTGATTACATCCAACCTAGAGTGAGAAGCATCTGAATGGTTGAACAATTTATATAACGAGCAGGCCCCTGAATTGGAGGACCCCCACCTTTTCCTCCTGGGGCTGAGGGAAAGATTTGAGGACCCATCCATTGCCCTCAAAGCAGAAGAACAAATCCATAAGATAAAGCAAGCTGGCTGGCCTGCCCTAGAGTATGTGCGGGAGTTTCAAAAGATGGCAGGTTGGATAGAGAGATGGCCTTTTTTAGAGAAGGGTTAGACGACCACCTTCCTCAGGCATGTATCTACTGAGCTATACCCAACCAGCTGCATGAATGGTACTAGGCAGGGGTGAAATTAGATGTCCAGCTGTCCCGCTATAAAAAGCCTCCCCCACCGACTTCTGGTGGTGATGCGACGCTGAAGACAGCCATCTCCGGGCTGTCCGCTCCGCGGCTTCGTAGAACTGCTGAAAACAGCACCGATCAGCTGTTTCAGCGGTTTGGAAGCCCCCTCCTCAGGAGAAGAGGAGGGGGTGAGGCCCCAGGTAGGGGTTGAGCTCTCCGGGGCCGCCTGAGCTTCTAGTTCGGGCGGCTGAAGGATCGAGCCCACCCGAAGCCTGGGTTTGCTCCGGGCTGCACAGCATTTCTGCTCCGTGCTTTTGGGAGCAGAACTAAGTGTTAGCAACCACCCCTGCCAGAAGGAAGGACTTTGGAGTGTGAAGAGGCAGGCAGAGCGATACAGGAGGTCAAGGTGAAGTGGATTTTTGTTCTCTAGTTCAATAGATTTTATGGACTTTAAAAGTGAAAGTGCGTAGCAAGTGAAGGTGGGGGAAGATGGCGGCTAAAACTTCTAAAGTTCTCCGGAGTGCGGGGGCTTCCCCGGTGCAACAGTCCTCACTGCAAGCTTTACTGCCTCCTGCACCTGCTCCGGCACTGACGGTTAAAGATTTACAGGATGCTTTGGAAAAGCACTCACAACAAATAGCAGATATTATAGATGAAAAGCTGGAAAAGCTGGAGGAGAAGATGGAAAAGCTGGAAGAGAAGTTTACAGCAATGAGGGCAGACATCTTGCCTGCACTTCAAGGTGTGGCTTTATGTATTGAATGCTTGGACGAAAAAATGGAAGATCTTAGCCAAAAGAATTCCAGATTAGAAGCAAAAGTGTTAGAAAATGAAAATGTGATGGAAAAAATGGACGGTGATTTGACTCTGGTCCAGTACCACCAGATGGAGTTTGCTATCAGAATCAGAGGCTTAAAAGAGAATCCTAAAGAAGATTTAAAGCAGCTAGTCTCTGATGCTTTGGAAGTGGTACTGGGACAGTCAGCAGCTGAAATTGAGGGAAATATAGACAAAATATTTCATGTGAATTCATGGATTGCAAGGCAGAGGAAGCTACCTAGAGATGTGGTGGTTTACTTCACAAAGAGAGCAATTAGGAATGAAGTTATCCAAGTTTCTTATGATACTAAGCTTGTGGTTGCTGAGCAAGAAGTTTTGGTTTTAAAAGAGATTCCTCCAAGAATTTTAAGGAGAAGGAAAGAATTTGCTTTTCTGGCACAGGAACTTAAGAAACACGACATCAAGTTTAGATGGGAGATACCAGTGGGCATGGTGGTGATGCATGAAGGCACAAGACACTGTTTGGTCACAGTGATCCAGGCACGTGATTTTTATAGCAATGTTTTAAAAGCAACCTCTTTACAACTTTTGGAATCTGCAAAGAAAAATGGCGAGGGAAAGCCTCAAGATGCTGAAGGAACACAGACAGATGAGAAAGCTACTGGAGGGGATCAAATTACAGCTTCATTGGAAGATGCCAGAGAGCAGAGGATGACGCGTGCTGCCTTGAGACGAGCGAGACAAGAGCAAGACCAGCAGAAAGTTATGGAACCTCCAAAGCGTACCTATAGAGAAGCTGTGGGAGGGGCGCGGCCTAAGGAAGTTAAGGGACTCTTGACAGACGTGCTCCAGAAGCTTCGGGCTGCTAAGGATGGCGACTAAGTTTCTAACTTGGAATGTCAATGGCTTAAACTCACCACAAAAGAGAAAAAAAGTTTTTCAATACTTAAAACAATTTAAGACTGATGTTATTTGCTTGCAAGAAACACATATTAGGGTTATGGACCAAAAGTACCTATTGAACTCTAGATTGGGTACACAATTTAGTGTTTCTGCAATGAATAAGAAAAATGGAGTGGTTATTTATGTCAAGAATACTGTGACAGCGGAGCTAATAGAAGCAGATAAACAAGGAAGATATGTTATAATAGATTTGCTGTTAGAAGGCAAAAAAACGCTTTTGGTTGGACTGTACGCTCCTAATCAACAACAAGCTGACTTTTATAGTTCATTACATAGTAAGATTATTCAGTTGGATTATAAATCTTTTATTTTTATGGGAGATTGGAACGGAGTCTTGGACGTACAACTGGACAAGTGTGGCTCTTTTAGGCATATTCCAAGCCACGCTAGATTGCCTAAATCTTTTTTTTGAAATGAAGGATGATTTGGAGTTGCGCGACATTTGGAGAGAAATACATTTACAAGAAAAGGATTACACTTTTTTTCTGATAGACATCAATCTTTTTCCAGGATTGATTTTATATTACTGACTAATGATTTTTTTTCCAGGATTAAAAAGATAAAGATTTGTCCAAGAACTATGTCTGACCATAGTCCAGTTTGGTTAGAGATTGACAAGGATAATAGAGATAGGCGCTCTTGGCGCTTAAATGAGAACTTGTTTAGAAATCAGAGAAATGTGGAAGAATGTAAAAAACAGATGAAGGACTTTTTTGAAACTAACATGAATAAGGGCACTTCTATGGACATGGTTTGGGATGCTAGTAAAGCTTATATGAGAGGGGTGTTAATATATATGAATAACAAATACAGACGTAACTTGGAATTTAGGAGGAAGGAATTGGAGAATGAAATTAGAGAAAAAGAAAAGGCCCTAATTCGGAATCCATCGGATGTGAAGATCAAAGAGGTTATTAATTTGTTAAGAGGACAATTTGATAAGTTGATGGCTGATCAGGTGGCAACTAATTTACGGTTTGCTAGGCACAACACTTTTTGCAATGCCAATAAACCAGGAAGATGGTTAGCTTACAGGTTAAGGAAGAAGCAAAGGGCTTCTAACATAGATAAAATAGAACATAAGGGTAAGGTTGTGTATCAACAGGACCTTATTAAGTAAGCCTTTCTGGACTTTTATTCCAAAGTATATGCTAAAGATAAGATTAATGAAGCAGATATTGATGTATATTTGAGGAATGCCAACATCCCGGTTCTTACACAAGAACAAAATGAAGAGATTAATCAACTGATAACAGAAGAAGAAATTCTTTTAGCAATTAAACAATTGAAGGTGGATAAAGCGCCAGGCATGGATGGACTGACTGCGGTGTACTACAAAAACCTACAATTGGAGATGATAAAGCCACTAAGGGAATTGTTTCAGACAATTCAAAGGGGAGGAAGGGTGCCTCCGTCTTGGAGAACTGCCTTTATTTTTTTGATTCCGAAGGAAGATCAGGACGTCACTCAAGTAAATTATAGACCAATATCACTTTTGAATACGGACTACAAGATATTTGCTAAGGTTTTAGCTAATAGATTGATGAGGGTTCTGCAACAGATAATTCATGGGGACCAAACTGGGTTTATCAGTGGTAGACAAATGAAAAATAATGTGAGGCATATAGTAGACTTGTTGAAATTTTTGGAAAGGAACAACCAGATCCCTGCGGCGCTGATCTTTTTAGATGCCTTTGATCAACTGGATTGGCAATTTTTGATGAAAGTTTTAGATAAAATGAATTTTGGGGATAAATTCTTACAACCAATTAGGGCATTATATCAAAAACAAACTGCCCGAATAATAGTAAATAATAGTTTGACTGAAGTATGTAATATTGAAAAGGGCACAAGACAACGGTGTCCGTTGTCACCTTTATTATTTATCTTAACATTGGAGATATTATTGATTAAAATACGGAATTCGGAAAAAATTAAGGGAATTCAAATTAGAGATCAGGATTATAGACTGAGGGCGTTTGTAGACGATCTGGTTGTTACGGTGACCCAGCCAAAAAATTCTGTTGTGGACCTGATGGAGATAATAATGCAATATGGAAAGGTTTCTGGATTTAAGGTCAATATACGAAAAACTAAAATATTAGCCAAAAATATGACAGTATCGCAAAAAGCCCTTCTAGAAGGGTTAACTGGATTTGAGATTGTTAAAAGGGTTAAATATTTGGGGGTGTATTTGTCACCCTCAAATGCAAAGTTATATAAAAATAATTATGAAAAGTTATGGGGAAAAATTCAAAAAGAATTGGAGAGCTGGGAAAAATTGCAGTTGTCTCTACTGGGAAGAATTGCAGCAGTGAAAATGAATGTTTTGCCTAAATTTCTATTTTTATTTCAAATGATACCTATTCTTAAAAAAGACTCAAATTTGGAGGAATGGCAAAAGGGTATCAATAAATTTGTATGGGCAGGGAAAAGGCCACGAGTTAAATTTAAGATTATGCAGGATACTCGTGAAAGAGGTGGTCTTAAAATGCCCAACTTTAAATTATATTATGAAGCTGCTGCGTTGTCAGCGATAAGTGATTGGATTAATTTAACACAAGGGAGATTATTAAATCTTGAGGGCCACGACTTGTTATTTGGCTGGCATGCATATTTATTGTATGATAAGAAGGTAGATAATGTGTTTAAAGTGCATATTTTAAGACAGGCATTGTTGAGAGTTTGGAAAAAGTATAGACATAAGCTAAACTACAAGATACCTTTATGGGCAATTCCGAAACATGCAATAGAAAACATAAATGTTGGCTTCAAACATGATGTGACTACATACAAGGAGATCTTAAGTTTGGAGAGGAACGTATGGTGTTTGAAGCCGTATAATTTTTTACGAGATGAGAAGATTGTTCAAACTTGGTTTCAATATGGTCAATTACGGGCCAGGTGGAAAGAAGACCAGAAAATTGGTTTCTCAATGACTGATGAAAATTTGATAAAGCAAATTAGAAATCAGGGTCCAGCACATATCAAACGGATATATCTTGCATTGATAGAAATTGACTCAGAAACAGAACTTGTTAAAGATTGTATGATAAAGTGGGCTCAGAATATTCAAGAAGTTATCACAATGGACACTTGGGAAAAGATTTGGGTGAGGAACGTAAAATTTACACAAGCTCAAAACTTAAGAGAGAACTTTTACAAAATGTTTTATAGGTGGCATTTAGATCCTAAAAAGCTTGCAAGTATGTATCCGAACTACTAACCTAAATGTTGGAGATGTGGTGGCAAAGACGCAACATATTTTCATATATGGTGGACCTGTAAAAAGGTTAAAGCTTTTTGGATTAAAATCTGGTGGAATATGCAGAAGATATTTAAGCAAAGGATAAAGTTTTGTCCGCAATTGTTCTTATTGGGCATAATTACAGATACTACTGTTGTGGACACCAAGTTGATGCTGAACTTAATTACGGCAGCAAGACTTTTAGTAGGTCAATATTGGAAGAAGGAGGAACTGCCGACTATAGAAGAATGGACTCTAAAAGTTTCCGACCTGGTGGAAATGGCAAAGATTTCTGCTTATTTGAAAGACCATTCGCAACAACGTTATATTATGGAGTGGAAAAAGTGGATTGATTATATCCAGAACAAATATGGGACCAAAAAGTTTCATTTAGCATTTGTATAAGTTTTTTTATGTGATATTAGTATTGCTTGTAGTCATTTCATATGAGCTAGAGTGCGATAGACTTAATAGTTTATTGTTGTTAACATATGGTTGTTTATGATTGTTTTTACTTTTATACCTTGTATTTAGCTCTGGGAAGTCGGGGAGGTGGGAGGGGGAAGGGGGGAGGGTTAGGGAGGGTTAGGAAGGGTTGGGTGGAGGGAGGGGGGGAGGGATTGTTAAAGATAAAATGTATTGTAAAACTTTTCAATTAAAAAAAAAGCCTCCCCCACCTGAAGCTGTGCCAAAACCAGGATCCAGATGGCTACCACCCCCTGAAAACCCCAAATGACTGCTACTGCCAAAAGACCTAGACCACCTACAGGTCCGCCAATCAAATGCTTTCAATGTGGACAGCAGGGACATCAAGCAGCAAACTGCCCAGTTCCTTACCCACAACATCAGAGTAGACCAAATCCAACAACAAGGAAGAAACCCGCACAGCAGCCATCAAGAGAAAAGTCCGGTTTGGGGAGGGTTGGGAAGGGGTGGGTGGGTTGGGAGGTGTTTTTTTTTATTAAAGATAAAATGTACTGAAAAACTCTTTCAATAAAAAAAAGAGAAAAGTCCAACTGGGCCACCGAGGAGCCCGTTACCCAAGTTACATTCCCCACCCAGGAGGATGCTGGCCCACCGACTGGACCCACCCCCCACTTTACCCGGTTTTGACAGTGATGATGAAGGGGAGAATGACCCGATGGTGAGTCAACGCATCCTACCTTTTTTATTGCCTGCCCTTATGCCTGGAAATAGGTGAGCACTGGGAGTTTATTTGCTTCCTAGTAGCTCCAAAGATGTCTGAGACCATGATCCTAGGACTAGCCTGGCTAGACAAATGGAAGCCATTTATCTGGTGGGAAAAAGGAATGAGAACTGTGAGATTACCCATAGGGCCCGATCTCCCCATTGATTCAACAGATGTTACAGGGGATTTTAGCCCACCCAGTGAGCAAGCACACATGGCTGCCTTATGGCCACCTGGCGAGCGACTCATCCCCAGCGAGTACCAGGACCTAACAGAGGTGTTTAGTGAGAAAGAATGCAATACCTTGCCTCCTCACCATCTGAATGATTGTTCCAATGAATTGTTACCAGGGGCCAAACTCCCCCAACCAAGAATGTATGCTATGTCCCCCCCTTGAAATGGAGGAGATGCAGTGATATGTGGATACAAACCTAGCGAGGGGATTCATCGAATAGGCCAAGTCTACTATGGGAGCCCCTGTGTTGTTCAAAGAGAAAAAAGATGGGTCTTTACATCTCTGTGTGGACTATAAAGGCCTAAATGCTGTGAGTGTGGAAAATAAATACCCTCTCCCCCTCCTGAAAGACTTGCTAACCCATCTGGCAAAGGGGAGCATCTTCACCAAGTTAGACCTGAGAGAAGCATATTCCTGGGTAAGAATAAAGGAGGGGGATGAGTGGAAGACAGCCTTCAACTGCCCTTTGGGGAGCTACCAATTCAAAGTCATGCCATTTGGACTGCAGGGGGCCCCAGCTGTATTTATGCTGTTGATCAATGAGGTACTACATGAACACCTATACAAAGGGGTCCTAGAATACCTTGATGACATCCTGATATAAAACATGAATATGACTGACCACATAAAACTGGTCAGAGAAGTGTTGAAGAAACTATTGAATACCAAACTTTATGTTAAATTGTCGAAATGTGAATTTCACCAAACCCAATTAGATTATCTTGGCTATAGAATCTCCAATGAGGGTATCGAAATGGACCCAGCCAAAGTAAAAACTATAATTGAATAGCAGTCCCCAAAAACCCGCAAACAGCTCCAGAGCTTCCTAGGGTTTGCCAACTTCTACCATCAATTTATTCCCTCTTTTGCCGAGATTGCTCTAGCTCTTACAGAACTACTCAAAATGGGCAAGGGAGGGGGAAAACCGCGGCCTGGCTAGCCGCTAGCATGGACTATGGGTTGTCAGAAAGCTTTTGAGAATTTACAAACACTATTTGTGGCTGAACCAGTTCTAAAGCACCCTTGCCCAGGGGAGCCCTTCGTAATTCAGGCAGACACCAGCGATGTGGCAGTCGGAGCGGTGTTATTGCAAAAGAATAAAAGTGGGGTCCTGCAACCTTGTGCTTACACCTCTAAGAAATTTACTGAAAGCGAGAGGAGATGGACAGTCTGGGAGAAGGAAGCCTTCACTATTAGTTGGGGGCTATTAAACCCCCACTAACTAGTTGCGGCACTACTTAGAAGGGAGCAAGGTGCCTTTTGAAATATGGACAGATCACAAAAATTTAGAGGCACTAAAAACTCCCCGCAAATTGTCCCCAAAACAAGTATGATGGGCACAGTACTTCAACCATTTTAACTTTACTCTAAAGGACATACCAGGAAGAAAAAACTTCCTAGCTGATGTGCTCTCCCGATTGTCACAGTACAAAAGTGAACATGAAGAAGTTTACAAGGCACTTATCCCTGGTCCACAAACTGCGGCCCAACTCACACCTCGCAGGATCCCTAATCCTGATGACCCCAGGGTAAAGAAAATAAAGCGAGAACTCCTCACTGATCAGTGGTTTAAAGACAATCAGACATCCCTAACATGCAGGGATGGTCTGGCTTACAAGGGGGAAAAATTGTACTTGCCTGAAGCTCTTCGTCTTAATGCCCTCAAACACAGCCACGATGTCAAACAGGCTGGACATTTTGGAAATCTAAAAACTCTACATCTCACTCGCCGGCAATTTTGGTGGCCGGGACTAAAAGGAGAAGTAGAAAACTATGTCAAGAGCTGTACTGTATGTGCCACCATGAAAAGAATCCCAGGAAAGACCCCTGGGTTACTGCAACCGGTGGCCGAACCTTCTCAACCATGGGAAGAAATAGCTATGGACTTTATAGTAGATCTACCCGACAGTAGAGGAAATACTGTCATTTGGACTGTGATAGACCTATTTTCAAAACAGGCTCATTTTATCACCTGCAAAAGACTTCCATCGGCTCAACGCCTGACTAAGTTGTTCCTAAAACATATCTATCGACTACATGGCGCCCCTAAGTGAATAATTTCGGACAGAGGGGTGCAGTTCACAGCGAAATTTTGGAGAAACGTTCTTAAATTAATTGGATCATCTCAAGGCCTATCAACTGCTTTTCCCCCGGCTACTAACAGAGCTGCAGAATCCGCCAACAAAATGGTGGAACAATACCTTAGATGCTACATCTCTTACCAACAAACAAACTGGACCAACCTCCTCCTTTTTGCAGAGATGGCTTACAATAATTCAGTACATAGCAGCACCAGGTACACTCCTTTCCGTGTAGCTACAGGGAAAGAATTCAACCCCATACTGGAATACCCTCAGTTACCCTCCGCTTCCCAGACTCTTGATCATTGGGTGAGGGGTTGGGAAGAGGTTTGGAAAAATACAAAGTTGGCCTTAAAAAAGACTTTTGAGACCTACAAAAAGCAAGCTGAGAAAAAGAGAGCTCCCCAAAAAACATTCCAAGTTGGGGAAAAGGTCTATTTGTCGCCCAAATACTTACGCCTTAAACTACCCAATAAGAAATTGGGACCAAAATTCTTAGGGCCTTTCCCAATTGTGAAAATCATCAACCTGGTCACAGTAAAATTGAAACTCCCCAGACTTTGGGGGAAAATTCACCCGGTGTTCCATTGTAGCTGGTTGAAACCTTTTTGAACCTCCACTTTAAGACCTCCCCCTAAGAAAGCACCTGGACCCCTCATGGTAGCAGGTAAGACCCATTATAAAGTGAAATGTATTCTTGACTCTAGAATCTTTAAGGGAAAATTGCAATACCTAGTACAATGGAAGGGATACCCATTGTCTGAAGCCATTTGGGTGAAATGTAGCTATGTGAAAGCTGACAGACTTATCAAGAGGTTTTATGAGAAACACCCCAACAAACCAAAAGCTAGTTGCTAACTTGTATTTTGTTTACATTACAGGTTCTGTCCTTTTTCTAAGGGGGGGCGGATGTCAATGCTGCTAACATCTAATGTTATTGCTTGACAAGAGATGAAGAAGTAGCTGTTTCATATGTTAAACTTGTGTATTGCTTTAAGACTAGTGTATGAGTAGGAATGTACTTTCAAGGCTATTTCTCTCACTAAGAAGATAAGGTTTTGGCGGGTCTTCTATGGGAGGGAAACTGATTCTTTAAATTAATTGGAGAATATGATTAATGACAAAATTAGAAAGGTGGAGAATTGTGTTTTAATATATTGTGCAAAGGGCGGAGATTTCAGATTCCAGCTTCTTTCGAGCATTTATTTATTTATTTATTTATTTATTTATTTATTTATTTATTTATTTATTTATTTATCATTGGGACTTATATGCTGCCCTATCTCCCGAAGGACTCAGGGCGGCTAACAACAATAACATACAATAAATACAGAAGTTAAGATAAAATTAAAATTAAAGGCCTCTGTACAATAAATTAAAATTAAAATTAAAATAAATTAAAAATTAGGGTTAAAAAATTAAAAACATAATTAAAATCCCTGTCAGTCCAGGTCAGCCAGGTGGAAAAGGAGTGTTTTGAGGCCGCGGCGAAAGGACTGGAGATCTTGGGCCATCCGAAGCTCATGGGGGAGCTGGTTCCACAGGGCTGGCGCTCCCACAGAGAAGGCCCTCCCCCTGGGGGTCGCCAGCCGACATTGTCTAGCCGACGGTACCCTGAGGAGGCCTTCTCTGTGTGAGCGTACTGGGCGATGGGAATTCATTCCCGGCAGCAGATGGTCCTGCAAGTATCCCGGGCCTAAGCCATGTAGGGCTTTAAAGGTAAGTACCAGCACCTTAAATCTCACCCGGAGGGCAACCGGTAACCAATGCAGCTCACGCAGGAGGGGTGTAATATGGGAGTATCGGGGTGCTCCCATCACTACCCGTGCAGCCGCACTCTGCACCAGCTGAAGCCTCCGGGTGGTCTTTAAGGGCAGCCCCATGTAGAGATCATTGCAGTAATCTATACGGGAGGTAACGAGTGCGTGGGTGACCGTGCGTAGGGCATCTCGGTCCAGAAAGGGGCGCAACTGGTGTACCAGGCGAATCTGGGCAAATGCCCCCCTAGCCACGACTCCAATATGATCTTCAAAACTGAGTCGTGAATCCAGGAGGACGCCTAGATTGCGTGCTCTATCAACGGGAGGTAACATCTCTCCTCCTATAACCAAACATGGAACCTCTTGGACTAAATGAGATGCCGGTAAGTAAAGCCACTCAGTCTTGGCCGGGCTGAGCCGGAGCCTGTTCTTTCCCATCCAAATCTGTACTGCTTCCAGGCAACGGGACATCACATCGAGGGCATCACTGGGTTGGTTCGGGGTGGAGATGAAAAGCTAGGTATCATCAGCATATTGATGATACCTCACCCTGAAACCACGGATGATCTCTCCCAGCGGCTTCATATAGATGTTGAACAGGAGAGGTGAGAGTACCGACCCCTGAGGCACCCCACAACTAAGGGGCCTAGGGGTTGACCTCTGCCCCCCTGCCAACACTGTCTGCGAACGGCCTGAGAGGTAGGAGGAGAACCACCGCAGAACGGTGCCTCCCACTCCCAACCCCTCAAGACGACGCAGCAAGATACCGTGGTCAATGGTATCGAAAGCCGCTGAGAGATCTAATAGGACCAGGACAGAGGAATAACCCCTATCTCAGGCCCGCCAGAGATCATTCACCAGCACGACCAATGCTGTCTCCGTGCTATACCCGGGCCTGAAACCCGATTGGTACAGATCCAGATGCTCAGTTTCCTCCAGAACCAGAGGGAGCTGCCGTGCCACCACGCTCTCAATGACCTTCACAAGAAAGCGAAGGTTGGAGACAGGACGGAAGTTATTTAAAATAGCTGGGTCCAATGCAGGTTTCATAAGAAGGGGCCTTACCACTTCCTCTTTCAAGGCGGCAGAGAAGTACCCTTCACTTAGTGAGGCATTGATAACTGCTAGGATCCAGCCTCGTGTAACTTCCCAAGAGGCATAGACCAGCCAGGAGGGACACGGGTCCAACAAACACGTGGCGGCACTTAATTTCCCCATGATCCTGTCCACTTCATCCGGAGTCACAGGATCAAACTCTTCCCAAATGTTCTCGGCCAAACTCATCGTTTTCCTCTCGTCAAATACTGCCCAGTCAGAGTCCAGACCAGCCCGAATCTGAGCAATTTTGTCCACCAGATATTTACTAAATTCCTCAGCCCATCCTTGTAAGGGGTCCTCTCCCGTCCCCTGATTTAAAAGGGAGAGGACCACCCTAAACAGGGCGGCCGGGCGGTTATCTGTGGACGCAATGAGGGTGGTGAAGTAAGCGCGCTTTGCCACCTCCATTGCCACAAGATAAGATCTAGAAAAGGATCTTAACTGTGTTCGGTCAGACTCAGACCGACTGGTTCTCCAAATGCTCTCTAGGCCCCTTGTCCGGCGTTTCATCTCCTGCAGGTCCTTGGAGAACCAAGGAGTGAGCTGGGACCTGCGCCGGGTCAGAGGCCGCAAAGGCACAACGCGGTCGAGAGCCTCCAAGGCAGCCTGTTGCCAGGCATTAACTAAGGACTCGACCGGGCTGTGGGAGAGGGAGGTAGGAATCAATCCAAGCACCATCTGGAACCTATCTGGGTCCATCAGGCGCCTGGGGTGGAACCATCTGGTTCCGCCTCCTGACAGCGGGGGGTGACGTGACGGAGACCCAATCGTAGGAGATAATGGTCTGTCCATGAAAGGGGTTGAGATGTTGGAGTAACCCTCCCCAGAGCATTAAGCCACTGCCCAGAGATAAAAATAAGATCAGGTGTGTTTCCCCCCTCTTGCATCGGGTCCTGAATAATTTGGGTCAGGTCCATGGCCATCTTGGAAGCCATGAACTCTCGGGCCACCTCCTATGTACTGCCCAGGGAAGGCAGATTAAAATCTCCCAGAACCATAAGTCTGGGAAATTCAACCGCCAATCCCGAGAGGGTGTCAAGTAGCCTGGGCTACCGTACCGTATGTACCGTACGTACCGTTGCTACGTAGCTTGGAGAGAGGTATGCAAGCAGCAGGCCCAACTGCTGGTGTATTAGGCTAATAATGGACTTTTAAGGTAAACAATGCCTCAGAGTCACTTGAAAAGCCCATACATTGGAAACTTGACAATAGTGACCGTGGGTTTTTCTGTATCTGACGGTTTACTATGTTTGGTGTTGAATAGGGTTGTATTGCACCAGATCACTTATGCTCCGGTCATTTCCTATATCAGTGGTCCCCAGCCTCCAGCCATCAGCTGTTGTGAATTAGGTTGTGAAACCAGGCAGGCAAATGGATGAGCATACAAAACCCCATTTGCACTCCATTTAGTGGGTGAATGTGCGAGTGGGCATGTGCACTGTTTGCCAGAACCTTCCCCACTTCCCATCTGCTGCTATTGCCATCCCCACCAGTCTGTAGAATTGAAAAGTTGGGCATCACTGTTCTGTATGGACTACTGCAATGGGTCTATCCTTGAAGAGTATTTGGAAACTTCAGTAGTCCAGAATGCAGCCATGCAAGCATTTTTGGCTCCTTCAAGGACTGTATATATGATATCTCTGCTGTGTGAGTTCCATTTGTTGCTGATTTGCTTCCAGATCCATCAGAAGCTCCCCCAACCTCTGTTCCTGGCACAAATGGCTAGGAAACGACTCTGAGGCTTGGATCAGGCCCTTGAAAGCTCCATTCCAGGCAGCAGCCACTTGGAGCAATCCTCTGAGGACTGGATCCAACCTCTGGAGGCATGCAGAAATCCCCCCAACCTCCGTTCCTGGCACAAATGTCTAGGAAAACCCCTCTGAGACCTGGATCAGGCCCTTGGAAGCTTCCACCCCCTTGCCCTGCTGCCTGATCCAGGCTCCAAAGACCTTTTTCAGGCCTCTGCCACCCAGAATTGCAGCCAGGGAATGCTTCTGTGCTACCCCATGGCCTGGTTCAGGCTCTGGAGGCACTTTCTAGGCTGCTGTTGCCCGAATCTAAGGCTGGGGGACACTTCCGCAGCCCAATTGGGCCACAGTGGTGGCTGCAGAAGCATTTCCCAGCCTCAAATCTGGGCAGCAGTGGCCTGGAAAAGGTCTCCAGAGCCCATATTGGGCCCCAGGAGGGTGACAGAAGCATTCCCCAGCCTCAAATCTGGGTGGCAGCAGCCTGGAAAAGGCCTCCAGAGCCCAGATTAGGCTGTGGGTTTGGGTCACAGAAGTGTTCCCTAGCCTCAAATCTGGGTGGCAGCAGAAGCGCAGCAGAGAGGAGATTTTTTCCAGGTGAGTCCAGTGTGGCAGGAAGGGAGGAGGAAGCATGCAGTATCTTAGTGGGTTGGGGAAGCCTTGGGGGCCAGTTTCATCATTAAGTCCTCCATGGCCTTCCCTACCCTGAGATACCTCATGTTTGCTTAACGAGCTGCATGTGTTTTAACAAGCAAGGAAGTGATCTCGTACCTCTACGAGTTTTTGAGTTATGAGTGGAATGGGCAGGCTCCATTACACTTGTAACTTGAGGACTACGTGTATCTCTCATTAAGTATCATTATGGAACAGAGATAGATGAACCTATCTATGGTTATGTGCTTCACAACTGATGTTAGAACCATACTTTGTACACTATGCACAGAAATTACTAATTTTTTTGTCCTGACAAGGATAGCTATTAACTACATCCAGCTATTTGGGAATAAATATAATGACAGAACAAAGAAAAGATTTCTTAATTTAAGCTTTGGGTGTTGCTGAAACTAAGCTAGTCTCGGGCTGACAGGAGCTGAAAGCAAAGTACCCAGAAAGCTAAATATATCCTACCTTAAGTATTTTGATAAAGAAGACCAGAAACTCTCTTTAAATTCTATTCATAGGCATCTGGTAATGCTATGTAAAAAAACTCAATAGAGCACTAATGCAGTTCCTCGCACTACTTCACTGTACCTTACAAAGGTGGTTGTCTTACTTCCCTGCTGCCAAATAGAAAACTCACTCTTCTGTCACTGGTTGAGCTGCTCCAATATATTTGATAGCATTGGCTAAAAAATTCAAGAAATGAGAGTTCAAAGAAGTGTGGGTCCAGAAACCTTACTCTCAAAAGAAGGAAAGGGTCTCATGATGAGTTGATTGTAAAATGACTTAAGAAAATCTTGTCTATACTGAAACAGTTAGACAACAGTTTGGAAAGTATCATTTGTTTTTTGTTGATGAGACTTATTGAATGCATATGCCTTTATATATTTGTGTGCATAAATTAAAGTTATATACACAAAATTCAAGAAATTATTGTTTCTCTTTTCTTGAGCTACCTACATTACCACTCTTATTATTACTAAGTCTAGCTGTGCATTGTTTCATCGCTTCTCCAATAACTGAAGCAAAAGTTTCATATTCTTACTTTGACTTATTTTCTTATTGGCATTTACTTCAAGCATTTGGAAATATGATGAATGGTGAACCATTCGACTTAATTGAAAAAACAAAAAACAAAAATCAAATAAATGGTGGAAAGGAAAGAAAGCCAGTTTGGTCTAGTGGTTATGGCACCAGGGTAGAAATCAGGAAAGTAAGTTCTAGACTTGCCTTAGGTATGAAAGTTGGCTGGGTGATTTTAGGCTAGTCACTCTCTGTTAGCCCAACTCATCTTACAGGATTGTTGTGGGGAAAATAGGAGGAGAAAAGAATATTAGGTATGTTAGGAACTTATGAAAGCTTATGAACCACTGCAGAAAAAGTCCATTTTATAGTCCCTCCCATCTGACATTCTTTGGTTGATGGGATCTGCAGCATGCCTATTCTACTAAAACAGGTTGGACAGATAGAGGTTCTTGGAAAAAGCCAGTCACTTAGGTAACATGGATCCAAGCCATGTAGGGTTTCAAAAGTGACAACCAGCACATTGAATTGCATCCAAAAACACACCAATAACCAATGCAGCTCACACAATAATATTGACACATGTGCTGTATATCTGGCACCATTTATGACCTGCGTAGCCATATTCTGTACCTGTTGAAATTTCCAAAATGCTCTTCATGGGCAGTCCCATGTGCATGTTATAGTAGTCTAAACAAGAAGTTACAATGGGATGAATTACTGGGAGCAGGACCTCCCAGTCCAGTGATAAATCTCGTTTCTGCAAACAGAGAGTTCTGCTTGGAGGCAATTTAGTTCCTGAGCTGAAGGCTGCACTGGAAACAGCTGATGGGTGGCCAGCAGCAACAACAGGAAAAACCTCTCAGCTCAGGCAGTGATCAATTAACAAATAAGAGGAAATAGTAAGTCAGTTCTTCATTCATGTAACTATCCATCTGATTCAATTAATGAATTTGATTTTAAAAATTAGTAAAATTGAGTCTGACTCATTTGATGATTTTTTTTACTAACGAGCCTAATGGGCAGACTCCATTAGTTTCATACCTCAAGGATTGCCTGTACAATCAGACAGAGTAGGCATCTTCCAGTCCCATTGATTAAGTGGTGTCATCCTCTGGGACAATACCTTTCTTATTGCAATATCTTCACTTTGGAGCACTATCCCATGAGAGATCAGGGTTGCTTCACTCTGCTGATATTCACAAAACTATTATACATCTGGACATTCTCCCAGGCTCAGTGGCAGAATAAAAAATGGAGTTAGATGGTTATATATTGTTTGGGGGGCTGTTCATGATTTTTGTTTTTAATCCTCTGTACTCTTTTACTTTTCAAGGTAGACATGACTAAGATACCAATGTGATATAGATCAGGACTGTTTTATTATATAGGTGGCCCTCAGGTTATTTACTAGTCTTCAACAGTTACTTAACAATTGTTCACTGTTAAAACAACCTCTCCCAAAGCTACTTCTGACCCATTTTTGAAGTTATGATGGCTGTATTCCCCTGTGGTTATGTGATTACATTTTGGGAACTTGGGAACCAGGTCACCTTTATGGCCATTTGCCTATCAAGGAGATTTATGATTTTTTTTGTTTATTTGCTAGTTTCCAGCATTTACTTCTGGTTTCCAGCAAAAAACACCCATTAGGGAAAATTAATTTGCTTAACTGCTGTGTTTTCTTAATGACCACAGCATTTGCTTCACAATCACCACAAAATGTATCAAAAAATATCACCAGATGCCTTGACTTACCACTGCAACTATAATTCTGATTGTAAATCTATGACTACCTGTAATAGATATAGTGACAGAATTTTGCCAGTCTGAATGTGCCTCCCACTCCCTTCCTTTAACATTGTATAGAAGGGGCAATGTATCATTCATTCATTCATTCATTCATTCATTCATTCATTCATACATACATACATACATACATACATACATACATACATACATACATCAAGTTACTTTCTTGGCCTGAGCTCAGGCTTTTATTTAACTTTTGTTTTGATAATGGCTCTTTCTCCTATCTTTGCCTAAGCCACCCAGAATCATTGGAAGTCGAGTAGCATATACATTGTATGTATGTATCAATGGATAAATAAACAAACAAATAAATTAGTGTAAGGTAATAGATTTATAACTAAACAAGCAAATATATGTTATTTAGTGTGAAGTTACCCCTGAAACAATGGCTGGCAATTCTGACTGGTTGTATGACCAGGGTAGTGTCTAGTATTTAAGATTTAAGATTTAAGATTTATTGAGATTTTTATACCGCCCTTCTCCCAAAGGGACTCAGGGCGGTTCACAGGGCATAAATATAAACAACAGTACAAACATTAAAAGATAATTAAATTAATGCCCAAGTTAAAACCAGAATAATAAAACAAACCTATAAAAAACCCAAGTACCCCCATCAGGCCAGACCCGCTAGTTCGAATAAATGGGTCTTCAACCCGCGACGGAAGGATCGGAGGTCTGATGCCATCCGGAGCTCAACCGGCAGTTGGTTCCATAACGCCGGAGCACCCACAGAGAAGGCCCTCCCCCTGGGGGCCACCAGTCGACATTCCTTGACAGGAGGCACCCTGAGGAGGCCCTCTCTGTGGGCGTGCACAGGGCGGAGGGGAGTCGACGCCGGCAGCAGGTGGTCCTCGAGGTATCGCGGACCCATGCCATGTAGGGACTTAAAGATCATAACCAAAACCTTGAACCTTACCCGGAAGACAACTGGTAACCAATGCAGCTCACGGAGCAAAGGTGTAACATGGGAGTACCGGGAAACTCCCAAGACAACTCTCGCGGCCGCATTCTGTACCAGTTGGAGCCTCCGAGTAGTCTTCAAGGGAAGTCCCATGTAGAGAGCGTTACAGTAGTCTAGGCGAGAGGTCACGAGCGCATGAGTGACCATACACAAGGCCTCCTGGTCCAGATAGGGCCGCAACTGGCGCACCAGGCGAACCTGGGCAAAAGCCCCCCTAGTCACGGCCACTATGTGATCCTCCAAAGTGAGTCGTGAATCTAGGAGGACTCCCAAGTTGCGAGCCCTATCCACAGGGGGTAAAAGCTCACCCCCCATAGAAAGAGGTGGAACATCCCAGGTGTCTCGGGAAGCCGGAATGTACAGCCACTCAGTCTTGTCAGGGTTGAGTTGAAGTCTGTTCCTCCCCATCCAGACCCGAACCGCCTCCAGGCAACGGGACATCACAGCGAGGGCATCACTGGGGTGGTTTGGGGTCGAAATAAAAAGTTGGGTATCATCAGCATATTGATGATACCCAACTCCAAAACCACGAATGATCTCACCCAGCGGTTTCATATAGATGTTGAACAGGAGAGGCGAGAGGACCGACCCCTGAGGAACTCCACAAGCGAGAGTCCTAGGGGTCGACCTCTGCCCCCCTGCCAACACCGACTGCGAGCGTCCCAGGAGATAGGAGGAGAACCACTGAAAAACCGTGCCTCCCACTCCCAATCCCCTGAGACGCTGCAGCAGGATACCATGGTCGATGGTATCGAAAGCCGCCGAGAGGTCTAATAGGACTAGGACAGAGGAATACCCCCTATCCCGAGCCCTCCAGAGATCATTCACCAGAGCGACCAATGCCGTCTCCGTGCTGTGCCCGGGCCTGAAACCCGATTGGTAAGGGTCCAGATAATCCGCTTCATCCAGGACCAGAGGGAGCTGATGCGCCACCACACTCTCAACAACCTTCGCAAGAAAGCGAAGGTTGGAGACTGGACGAAAGTTGTTCAATACAGCTGGGTCCAAGGCAGGCTTCTTGAGGAGAGGTCTCACCACCGCCTCCTTCAAGATGGTGGGGAAACAACCCTCACTCAAAGAAGCAGATATAACCGCCTGGAGCCAGCCTCGTGTCCTCTCCCTAGCTGCATAAACCAGCCAAGAAGGGCACGGGTCCAATAAACATGTGGTGGAACTCAGCTTCCCCATAATCCTGTCCACTTCATCAGGGGTCACAGAATCAAACTCCTCCCAGATAACATTGACAAGACCGCCCGTGTCCTGATCGTCAGACTCTGCCCAGCTGGAGTCCAAACCGGTCCGAATCCGAGCGATTTTATCCGACAGATGTTGACCAAACTCCTTGGCACGACCCTGCAAGGGATCCTCCCTCACCTCCTGATTAAGAAGGGAGCGAGTCACCCTAAACAAGGCGGCCGGGCGATTATCTGCGGACGCGATGAGGGTGGAGAAGTAATCCCTCCATGAGTACACTATATTACTTTTAATTTGAAGTTCCAGACATAATTCTAAGTGCTGATTTTACCCTAGAAAAAAGCTCTACAATAATTTAATTATATTGAAGACCTTGCTAATCCTGCCTATATCTTGTGCATATGCTTTCAACATCTGAGTGTCCAGTCCATGTTCCAGTTTTTCTGGAACAGGTTTTCTGAAAGAACCTTACTGCTTAGAACTATGGTTTAAAAGAACTTCTGTTTTGATCCAGCAAGGCTATTTTTCCATACTTAAAAAGTATTAATCTAATACTTGATAAAATTAAACAAGATCACAGGTACAATGCTTTTATAACATTAGCATAGAACTATTGCTTGGCAGCACAATTAAAATTTGCTGTTTTCAACATTTCTCAAAGTGGAAATTAGATGTCAACAGCAACAATCTTCAATGAAGAAAATCAGGACAAGAGAACCAAATATGGCATTCATAAGGAACTGTGTACAATAGTTACACTGTGCTGCTGAGCCTTTTGAAATATTTAGCCCATGGAATTTTGATTAAAGAAGGAGAAAAAGAATGGAATGAAGAGGTGTCTGAAAATCCTGTTGCATTGTGTGAACTTTCACCTGTGTTCTTATATTCTCTTCAAACTCTCCACTCCAGCAGAGGAGATTACTAACACCTCATCTGCTGTTCAGGTTTCTTCCATTACCCTATTGTGCAGTGTGAAAAGACAGGCAAGAGCAAAAGAAAATAGTCTATACATAATATGCTGTGGCAGACGCTGCACACTCATCAAGCCTCATTCCTATTTTAAAACTCTTCTTTTTCTAGGTAGTGTCATTTCCTGAAAGGTTTTTTTAGCCCAAGCTATTATTTCAGTGTATATGCACTTAACTCCAGTTGGTGACAAAAAGGGCACTTTTATTAACAATAATGAGAGCAGAGTTGAAAACACAAATCTGTCAGGACCCACCTCAATCCACATCTTAGGAAATAAGAACTCTTGGATGCAAGTTTAGTCCAAAAGGAAAATGTTTACTAGGATGGAATCGATTGTGGGAATACAAGACGGAATCTGACAAAAGTTACATTTCAATCCTATATAAACCATTCCCATTTCAGCCCCTCCCCTCATCCATTTGGTCAGGCTGTCGTCAGTTGCTAGGTGTCAGGTCCTTCCATGGGAAAGGGAACTCTCCTTGGTTTTATGGTTATTGCTTTCCTTTTCAGTTGTAAATGAAGATACAATCCAGGCCTGTCTGTCCCCCTCCCTTCCCCAGTTAAGACATCCCCTGTTGTTTGAAAATCGCTTTAGTAACCATCCTCTCCCCCCCCCCTCGGAGAGATGGCAGAATCCTCAGAAATAGCACGTTGTTCTACCTATACAATTATGAAATGTGATATAAATGGATTCTGACATTCGGCTCTCCTTTCAGAAAAAAGATGAGTCCATCTGTGGGGAAAGAAAACATATAAATGTTAGCCTGGTTTGTTTGGATATTCTGTATGAAACTTCTTAAGCAACTTAGGTGCTTTAACATGGAGTTTGTTAACCCACTCATTTTCTGAGGAGGGGAGGTGTTTCCATGCCACTAAATATTGTATCGTTCCATGGTGTTTTCTGGAATCTAAGATTTCTTTCACTTCAAAATGTTGTTCTCCTTCCACCATGATGGGGGGTGGTGGTGGTGGGATTTTTGCTCGTAGTGGTGATTGTTGTTCTCTCTTTAATAGACTGCAGTGGAAGGTTGGGTGTATTCGTCTAAGATTTTTGGGTAGTTCTAATTCAACTGTTACTGGGTTTATGATTCTTTTAATTGGAAAGGGTCCAATATATTTTGGTCCTAGTTTTTTACAGGGTTGGAGTGATTTCAGGTATTTTGTGGATAAATATACCATCTCTCCTACCCTAAATGGTGTGGGATCGGTTCTTTTTTTGTCTGCCTGTGTCTTGTATGCTTTTCTGGCATCTTCCAACGCTTTCCTAACGATTGGCCATGTATTTTGTAATTGAGCAATCCATTCATTCAGATCAGGGATAACCGGTTCTTTTGGGGTTAGTTCTGGTATTGGGTTGAAACTCTGGCCTGTAGCTACTTGAAAAGGAGTGTAACCTGTGCTTGAGTCGACTGCATTATTATATGCTACTTCTGCAAAAGGCAGTAGGTCCGTCCAGTCGGACTGCTGAAAATTAATATAGCATCTCAGATATTGTTCAAGTATATTATTAGGTCTTTCAGAAGCTCCGTCTGTCTGAGGATGGTGACTATATGACAGTCCTTGGGTGGTTCCTAAGAGGGATAAAAATTCTTTCCAAAATGCTGACGTAAATTGCACCCCTCTGTCAGATATGATGCGTTGTGGTACCCCGTGCAATCTGTAAATATGCTGTACAAAAAGTTTTGCTAATGCTTTTGCAGTCGGGATATTTTGGCAAGGTATGAAATGTACTTGCTTAGAGAACAGATCTGTGACAGTCCAGACTACGGTGTTTCCATTACTTCCTGGCAGTTCTACGATAAAATCCATGGCTATTTCTTTCCATGGGGCTGAGGGGTTTGCCACCGGTTGTAACAGACCTGGCGGTTTCCCTTGCAGTCTTTTGGCCATCGCGCAAATTTGACAGCTACCCACATAGCTTTCTATGTCCTTTTTCATAGATGGCCACCAAAATTGCCTTTTAGTTAAGTGTAGGGTTTTTACAAAGCCAAAGTGTCCTGCTGATTTTGTATCATGGCACAGTTGCATGAAATTGATTCTCTGTGTGGCAGGTATATATAGCTTCTCCCCCACCCACGGCAGTCCATCTTTAATTGTGCACACATGTTTATTTTTCTTGAACCATTCATCACTTTCCAAAGATTTCCTGAATTCTATTCCAGTTTGGCTATCTACCTTCGGCTTCATTTTTTCTTGTGCCCTGGTGGTGACTGGTGCTGCCAGTTGTTGTTCCGGTACAAGTGGTTTAAAGTCAGTAACTCTTGTGCTGTTATATTGGGGCATGCGGGATAATGCATCTGCCAGGAAGTTCTTTCCCCCCGGTAAGTGTTTGAGAGTGAAATTGAATCGGTGAAAATGTTGGGACCAGCGGGCTTGCTTAGGAGTGAGCTTCCTGGGCGTTTTTAGTGCTTCCAAATTTTTGTGGTCTGTCCAGACCTGGAAAGGTATTTTATTTCCTTCTAAAAATTGGCACCATGTTAGTAATGCCCACCTCAACGAGAATGCCTCTTTTTCCCATATTGGCCAGCGTTGTTCTGTTTCTGTGAGTTTTCTGGATGTGTATGCGCATGGTTGCAATGTCCCCCCCATCATTTTCTTGTAATAGTACGGCTCCTACCGCTACATCACTCGCATCTGCCTGTATTACAAAAGGTTTGTCGGGATCTGGGTGTTTTAGGACAGGTTCAGCAGAAAAAAGTCTCTTTAGCCTCTCAAATGCTGCTTGACATTCCATTGACCATTTCAGAGGCTGGCTGGGTTTCACGGGTGACCCCCCCTTCGTTTTCAACAAATTTGTGAGGGGCATGGCTATTTGGCCAAATGCGGGGATGAATTGGCGGTAGAAGTTTGCAAACCCCAGGAAACTTTGCAATTGCTTCCGTGTGCGGGGGGGGTGCCCACTCTAGTACTGCCCTGACCTTCTCAGGGTCCATTTCGATGCCCTCTGGAGATATGCGATATCCCAGGTAGTCGATTTTTTCCTGATGGAATTCACACTTCGATAATTTAGCATATAAGTGGGCAGCTCGCAACTTCTTCAGGACTGCTCTGACTAGTTTGATATGTTCCTCTTTGGTTTCTGTGAAGATAAGGATGTCATCGAGGTAAACCAGGACCCCCTTATATAGGTGCTCTCTCAGCACGTCATTAATTAATTGCATAAAGACTGCGGGGGCCCCTTGCAGTCCGAATGGCAATACTTTGAATTGATAGCACCCCATTGGGCAGTTGAATGCAGTCTTCCATTCGTCTCCTTCCTTAATCCTAATACGGTAGTATGCTTCCCTCAGGTCTAGTTTGGTAAAAATCTTTCCTTTTGATAGGTGGGATAACATATCCTTCATTAGGGGAAGGGGGTACAGATTACATTCACTAATTGTGTTCAAATTTCTATAGTCCACAACCAAACGAAAGGACCCATCCTTCTCCCTGAACAGAACCGGGGCGGCCACTTTGGGTTTGGCAGGCTCAATAAATCCTCTTTCTAAGTTTTTTTTTATGAATCTCTCCATTTCTGCCATTTCCCTTGGGCTCATGGCATACATCCTGGGTTTTGGGAGTTTTGCCCCAGGTTTGAATTCTATGGTGCAGTCTGTGGGGCGGTGGGGGGGAAGCTCATCTGCTCTTTCCTCACTGAAAACCTCAGCCAGGTCCCTGTATTCCTCCGGTATCTCTGGTAATCCCTTCTCTTTCCCCACTGCTGCTGTCTCCTCCCTCTGGGTTGGGGGGGTGCTTTTGGAGTCTAAGTTCTTCTGCCCCCCCTTTGGGAAATTGAGTTCTGCTGTCCTCCAGTTTATCCCGGGGTTCCATTTCTTCAGCCATTCCAGTCCTAGGATCATTGGGCATTCCATGCCTGGGGCCACTATAAACGTTATGTCCTCCTCATGGGGCCCCAGTGATAGGTGGATTGGTAAAGTGGCTAGGGTGGCTGGTCCTCCCCCTGCTATTGTCCCATCTAATTGACTAAAAGAGATTGGTTGTTTTAGCCTCCTCACTGGGATGCTCAATCTCTCCACCAGCGTTGGGCTGATAAGGCAGCGGATGCACCCAGAGTCCATCAGAGCTTTTATTTTTGCTGCTTCAGGCATAGGGGAAGCTAATATAGTCACTGTCTTAAGTATGGGTGGAAGGGGTCCACTTACCAATGGTTCTCCCTCTGAGCTGTCTTCCGAGTTGTCCACCGTCCCTGCGGTGCAGGCTGGAGTCCAGTCCCAGTTCCTGGCAGGAGTTGTGGACTCTACAGCCTCTGTCCCCTTCATGGAAGATTCTTTTGTGTTGCCTTGGGGCTTCCCCGGCTTCTTGGAGGATGATGCCTCTGGTTTTCGTGGGGGGGCTTTTGAACGACATTCTGCAGCACGGTGGCCCTCTCTCCCGCAGTTGAAGCAACTTGTTGATTTTTTGGCTGTGGCTGGTGGTTTTTCCCCCTCGCGTGTTTGCACGGGTGGCAGGCGGCCCCATGGTTTTCCTCTGCGGTGTCTCTTCAGTAGGTCTATTTCCACTTCCTCCGCCAGGATGTACCAGTCATCGAGGTGGGGTGGGTCTCCTCGAGGCAGGCAAGCATCATACAGGTCGTAGTTCAGACCGTCTTTGAAGTGGCTAAGGAGGATGTCTTCTGGCCAGTTCAGCTTGCTGGCAATGGCTCGGAATTCTTGGGTATAATCAGCCACTGCTTGCCTGCCCTGCCTCACCATTTTGATTGTCTCCCGGGCTTTACGGTCAGCCAAAGGATCCTCGAACCACCGCCTCAAAGATGACATGAATCGGTTGAAGTCGTTGAGTTCTGGGGCGTTGGAGTCATGCAAGTTCACCACCCAGTCTGCAGCCGTCCCATCCAGGGCAGATTGCACAATTCGGATGCGTGTTTTGTCACTGGGGATGTCCCGTCCGTACTCTTCCATGTAGCTGAGGACTTGGGTTAGGAAAAATCCCAGTCGTGATGGCTCCCCCTTGAATTTGACTTCTAGGGGCGGGAGTCTTTGGCTGGAGCGTTGTCTGCGCCGGGGCCGGTATCGCTCCTCATCCTGGTCCCCGTCTGTGGTTCTGGGGTGGGTGGGTACTGCTGAGGCAGCAATTCCTGTTCCATTGGACGGCCCCGGGGTTTCAGGTGTTGGATCCCGTCCGTTACCTTTCCAGTTGCGTCCCCAGGCGCTGCTTCGGTTGCGATTTTCAGCTCTCTCCTCCCTCAGTGAACTCAGGGTTGCTTTCATCAGATCAATGGCCTTTTCCAGGATCCGCTCCTCCTCGCTGGCGTGCAGGGAACTCTCCATCTCTTGCCTCCATTCCGGTTGGTGGTTACTACGCCTCAGGGTCGTTTCTCTCGAAGCCTTTTCCCACTCATTTTCCTTCCAACGCCCATCGACCACCGGGGTTTTCGGTCGTACTGCTCCACCGCTTCTTCCCCGGGGGAATATGCTGCTTCAGCTTCCCATTGTCTCTGGGATTCCATTTGGGGGGAAGACTCCCCCTCCATGGGGCTTCCCTCCTCTCTTGCTTCGTCGCCAGACATTGTATTTGTTGCAAAGTCCCCCGGTAAGGTTTTCCCTTCCAGGTTGACTCTTAAAGCAGATTCCGTCTACTGTCAGGACCCACCTCAATCCACATCTTAGGAAATAAGAACTCTTGGATGCATGTTTAGTCCAAAAGGAAAATGTTTACTAGGATGGAATCGATTGTGGGAATACAAGACGGAATCTTACAAAGTTACATTTCAATCCTATATAAAGCATTCCCATTTCAGCCCCTCCCCTCATCCATTTGGTCAGATGTCAGGCCCTTCCATGGGAAAGGGAACTCTCCTTGGTTTTATGGTTATTGCTTCCCTTTTTGTTCAAATGTTCCCTGTTGTTTGAAGATGCCTAAAGTCTATCCTCTCCCCCCCCCTTCGTAGAGATGGCAGAATCCCCAGAAATAGCACGTTGTTCTACCTATACAATTATGAAATGTGATATAAATGGATTCTGACAAAATCATTTCCATTGAAGCTGCCCATTCCCTTTACTTAGTTCTTGATACCTTTGGTCTGAAGAAATCATCCACTTCTAGAATTAGCTCTGCCTTTCCTCACAAATCTGTTATTTAAACAATGAAAAGAACCAGTTTCAAGGGGAAAAAATTTAGTTTAGGGATTTAAAACTGAGGCTTGCAGAAACAAGTCCGCCCTTATAAATTCTCTTTCAGTCAACTTAGCAGGGACCAGGGAATGGAGACAGTTAGACATCAAGCATCCAAAACAACAAATAAAACTTTTTTTAAAAGAAAAACTATTTGGGTTTTGCTTTTGGTCAGTTTTAGGTTTGAAGGGAACATAATTTTTGATTAAAAAAACCTCTTTAATAAGAACTTAGTTAAATATCACAATGCCTTAGTTTCTAAAAAGATGGGAAACTTGTTGTCAGGCAGAAAACCTGTTATCAAGTTAGGTGGTCGGCAAGCATATTTTCAATGTGGGCCTATCAACTGGGTCCACAGAGGAGGGATGTGGCATGTCATTGAGATCAGGAGGTATTTAAATCATTGCCAACTTTGATTGTGTGTGGCTTCTTGATTGTGTTAATAAACGTCCATCAGCCTTTGCAAATGCTTGTAAATAAAATTTTCTTTCAGTAACCTCCAAGTCTCTTTTTTGAGTTTAATTTTATCCTAGACAACTTGGGGGCTCATCCAGGATATCCAAACAGTCTCTGGTAAACTGAATGGTGCTATGTCCAATGGAAAGTCATGCCCTGTTGATTTTAACAATTCCGGAAGAATGACACCACTCGGCCAGGCACCCATGAGGGCCCAAAGCATTAAATAGTGAGATCACTGAAAGACAAATAAAAAGGGGGAGGATCCAAGGCTGATGCCCAGTACTGGGTAACTTCATGCATGGACCCAGATGATGATTTGCAGAAACCTGGGTGGTGGGGTGGGTAGACTGGTATGAGTCTGAGACCTGAAAGAGAGTGAATGAAATGAGCCTAGGACCAATAGGATCAGGTAGACTCTTTGTCTCAGTCTGCGTTTCCATACCTCTGCTAAGAGATTGGCCGGAGATAGATGAAGCGACTTGGTGAAGTGCAAACGGGTCTCTATAGGTTGGTAAGGACTTGAGCACCAGGTGGTAAGCACCCATGGGCAATAAACAGTCCAGAAAGAGCAGAAAAGACCTAGAGGGGAAGCTGGGGAAAAAACTTGGTATTTCTATTCCTCAAAGGACTCCCCTTGGTAAAGTCTTGGCCAGATGGAAATCTGCCCCATATCACAGAATGATGAAGGACTTAGATAAAAATTTAATTATTCAATATGGTTATTTTGTGTGGGGACGAAAACAAATAGATGAAGGGCCACAGTGACCACAGTTAGAAAGTTTCAACTATTTTATTTGTCAGTCTCTATATAACTACATATTAAATAAAAAGGATTAGAAACCTGAGGAGATTAATTATGCCCTCATCTGGGTGCCAGATAAATGGCCTCCAGAAACTGATTATTTGTTCTTAAGTCAACATAAAGAAGTGAAAACTGAAACAGAACCAATTGAGTAAGAAAAATCAAGGATACATTTTCTTCCCCCACCATATAATCCCCAGGCTCATCAACTGCCAATGGGGAACAACAGGGTAAATGAGTATGAAAGACTCAGGAAAGAAATAAAGCAGTATAAAAGGAATTTGTCTAATCTTCCTTTGCAAATTGTGAAATAGAGACAGAAAGAGGGAAAAGACAGAAGAAGAGAGAAAAATTAGAGGAGGAGGACACTTTGTTCCCCCTGCAAGAAGTGGCCGGTGGATTGAATGCACAAAATATGGCTATCATCAGTTATGTGCAGGATCCTATTAAAAGTTCAGAAGTAAGAATGTTTAAACAAGATTTAAAAAGTTTAGTGGAAGAACCTGTAGAAGTAGCTGAACAATTGGATAATTTATTGGGCTCTAACATTTATACTTGGGATGAACTCAGTTCCATTCTTACCACTCTCTTTAATGGGGAAGAGAGAGAGAGTTGATCCAGAAAGCTTTTTTATTGAAAAGTTTTAAAATACATTTTAAGAACATATACCCCATCTCCCCCACCCACTCCCCATCCCTCCCTTCCCAACACCACCCCCCGACTTCCCAGAACTGAATACAGGGTATTACATCACACAATCTAAAATATTCTAATGACTATAATTACTCTTTAAATCCTATCGCACTTTAACTCTCCTTAACCATAGAAAAGATAAATAATATATCCTCTAATTATAATGGCTAAAACTATTCATATGCTAAATGATATTTTGTAGTCCCATATTTATTCTGAATATAATCAATCCATCTTCTCCATTCCGCTATATATCTTTGTTGCGAGTGGTACATATGCCAAGATTTTGGCCATTTCTGCCAAGTTCGAAACTTTCAAAGTCCATTCTTCTATAGTAGGTAGATCCTCCTTCTTCCAGTATTGCGCTACCAAAAGTCTTGCAGCTGTTACTAAGTTCAGTATCAATTTAGTTTCTATAGCAGTACAATCAGTGATAATACCCAACAAAAACAATTGTGGTGAAAATCTTATCTTTTTCTTAAAGATCTTCTGCATGTTCCACCAGATTTTGATCCAAAAAGCTTTAACTTTTTTACAAGTCCACCATACATGATAATATGTTGCACCATCACAACCACATCTCCAACATTTTGGCTGACAATTTGGATACATACATGCTAATTTTTTGGGATCTAAATGCCATCTATAAAACATTTTGTAAAAATTCTCCCTTAAGTTTTGTGCCTGTGTAAATTTAACATTCCTAACCCATATTTTCTCCCAAGTGTCCATTATCATTGGTTCTTGAAAATTCTGGGCCCATTTTATCATACAATCCTTAACCAGTTCCACTTCTGAGTCAATTTCTATCAATGCATTATATATCCTTCTTATATGTGCATGACTTTGATCTCTAATTTGCTTTACCAAATTCCCATCTGATATTGAAATACCAATTTTCTGATCTTCTTTCCATCTGGCCTGTTACTGCCCATACTGAAACCAAGTTTGTACTATTCTTTCTTCTTTTAGAATATTAAAAGACTTCAATTGCCATTCATTCTTTTCCAGTCTAAGAATTTCTTTATATATTATCAAATCATGTTTAAATCCCACATTTATATTTTTATTGCATGTTTAGGTATTGCCCAAATAGGAATTTTATAATTCAACTTATATCGATATTTTTTTCCAAACTCTCAACATGGCAGACCTTAATATATGTGTTTTAAAAACTTTGTCCACTTTTTTGTCATACAATAAATAAGCATGCCAACCATATAACAAATCCCACCCTTCAATATTCAATAATCTCCTTTGTGTTAAATTAAACCAATCCCTAATTGACGATAATGCTGCCGCCTCATAATATAATTTAAAATTGGGCACTTTGAAACCGCCTCTTTCACGTACATCTTGCATTATCTTAAATTTAACAGTCGGTCTCTTCCCTGCCCAAATAAATTTATTAATACTTCTCTGCCATTCCTCCAGATTTGAATCTTTTTTAAGTATAAGTATCATTTGAAATAAAAATAAAAAATTAGGTAAAACATTCATTTTCACAGCTGCAATTCTTCCCAATAAAGACAGTTGTAATTTTCTCCAACTATCTAGCTCTTTTTGTATTTTTGACCATAAAAATTCATAATTATTCTTATATAATTTAGTATTTGAAACTGAGAGATGTACCCCCAAGTATTTAACCTTTTTAACTATTTCAAATCCCGTTAATTTTTCTAAGGCTACCTTTTGTTCTATAGTCATATTTTTAGACAATATCTTAGTTTTTTGTCTGTTTACCTTGAATCCCAAAACTTGTCCATATTGTAAAATTATTTCCATTAAGTCTGTAGTTGATTGAATTGGTTGACTTAACGTAACAACCAAGTCATCTGCAAACGCTCTCAATCTATAGCCTTGATCTTTTATTTTAATTCCCTTTATTTTCTTTGAATCACGTATTTTAATCAATAATATTTCCAATGTTAAAACAAACAGCAATGGCGACAGTGGACATCCCTGTCTTGTACCCTTTTCAATTTTACAAGCTTCTGATAAGCTACCATTAATTATTATTTGTGCTGTTTGTTTTGATATATAGCCCTAATAGGTTGTAAAAACTTATCCCCAAACAGCATCTTCTCTAACACTTTAAATAAGAATTGCCAATCCAATTGATCAAAAGCTTTTTCAGCATCCAGAAAAATCAGTGTTGTAGGGACTTGGTTATTTCTTTCTAAATATTCTAATACATTTACAATATGTCTCACGTTATTTTTCATTTGCCTACCACTTATAAATCCTGTTTGATCAATATGAATCATTTGTTACATAACCTTCATCAATCTATTTGCTAAAAGTTTTGCAAATATCTTGTAAGCAGTATTCAACAACGATATAGGTCTATAATTTTTAGTTTGTATAGGATCTTGATCTTCCTTTGGAATCAACGTTATAAATGCTGTTTTCCATGATGGAGGAACCACCCCTCCAGATTGAATTGTTCCAAACTATTCTTTTAAAGGTTCCACCATCTCTAGTTGTAAATTTATATAATAGGTAGCAGTCAATCCATCTGTCCCAGGTGCCTTACCTACTTTTAATTGTTTAATTGCTAGAATAATTTCTTCAGTGGTTATCAATTGATTCATCTCTTCCCGTTGCTCTTGTGTGAGCACCGAGATGTTCACTCCTTGCAAATAACTATCTATGTCTAAACCTTGACTTTTATCACTTGCATACAGCTTAGAGTAAAATTCGACAAAAGCCTTTTTAATGAGATTTTGCTGAAACACTTCTTTACCCTTATAAACTATCTTATCTATATGACGAGATCTTTGTTTTTCCTTAATAAATAAGCTAACCACCTACCAGGTTTATTTGCATTATTAAAAATATTATGTTTAGTATATCTTAAATTAGTTGCCACCTGGTCCACCATCAGCATATCAAACTGACCTCTTAACAAGTTAATTGAATCTTTTAGCTTCTTGTCAGATGGATCCGTAGTAAAAGCTTTCTCTTTCCTCTTTATTTCCTCCTCTAGTTCTTTATGCTTAAATTCCAATCTACGTCTATATTTATTATTCAAATATATTAAAACTCCTCTCATATAAGCTTTACTTGCATCCCATACCATTTCAATAGAAGTACCTTTGTGCATATTCATAATAAAAAATTACATTCTTCCACATTTTCTACATATCTAAATAAATTTTCATTTAATCTCCATGATCTTCTGTCACCATTACCCTTATCCAACTCCATCCAAACTGGACTATGGTCTGATAAAGTTCTTGGACATATCTTGATCTTCTTAATCCTAGAAAAAAAATCATTAGTAATTAGCATAAAATCAATCCTAGAAAAGGATTGATGTCTGTCTGAGAAAAAAGTAAAATCCTTTTCATCCACGTTTCTTTCTCTCCAAATATCTCTCAATTACAAATCATCTTTCAACTCAAAGAAAGATTTAGGCAATCTAGCATGGTTAGGAGTATTTTTAAAAGAACCTTTCTTATTCTTCTGCGTGTCCAGCACACCATTCCAGTCTCCCATTAAGATACAAGACTTATAATCCCATTGAATTATTTTGTTATGTAGAAATTTATAAAATTCTTCTTGTTGTTGATTAGGAGCATATATTCCAATTAAAAGTATTTTCTTCCCTTCAATCAAAAGTTCAATAATAATATATCTTCCTTGTATATCTGCTTCTATTAATTTGGCTATCAGACCCTTCTTCACATATATTACTACACCATTTTTCTTCTCTGGAGCGGATGCAAAAAATTGTGTACCCAGTCTCAAATTTATCAAATATTTCTGATGAGAAACCTGAATATGCGTCTCTTGCAAACATACAAGGTCATTTTTAAAATGTTTCAATTACTGAAATATTTTTTTCCTCTTCTGTGGTGAATTCAAACCATTAACATTCCAAGTCAGGAATTTTGTCACCATCTTTTGTGATTTGAAGCCTCCAGAGCTCCTCCTGAAGATCTTCAGAGATCTGTCTCTTTGGCCTTGCTCCTCCCACTGCTTCACTTGGTTCTTGAGTTATAGTCATCAAACATTGATCCTGTTGCCGTTGTTGTTGTTGTTCCTTATGTCTAGATGCAGCCTGAGTTATTCTTTGAGTCATAGGTTCTTTTATAGCCAAGGGTTGCACAGTTTCAGAAAGTTGCTGTTTCTTTTGTGACTGTCGCTCTCCTTCATCTTTTCCTTCTTTATCTTCTGAAGATGGTGGTGAACCTGCTTTCAGTACATTAGTATAAACATCTCGTGCCTTCAAAACTGTATTAAGATGGTATCTTATTCCAGCATAATTCACCACAATCCCCATTGGTATCTCCCATCTGAACTGAAGCTGTTGCTTTTTCAATTCTTCTGCCAGAAAAGCAAAATCTTTTCTTTTTCTCAAAACTTTTGGGGGAATCTCTTTCAGAATCAAAACCTCCTGACCAGCAATTTTAAATCTCTTATTATAAAAAATTTGAATAATCTCATTTCTTATCTTTCTCTTCGTAAAATACACCACCACATCTCTTGGCAATTTCCTTTGCCTGGCAATTATTATGTATTGCCCTGTTCACCGCCCTGAGTCCTTCGGGAGAAGGGCGGTATACAAATTAAATTAATAAATAAATAATAAATAAATAAAATCCAGGAGTTAACTCTAAAGGCTTTATCTATCTCGCCAATGAACTCTTTGGGTTGAAACCCCAAATTAGGTGCCAGGCATCCGCCAGCATCTCTTGCAAATTCTCCTGAGGATTCTCTTTCAAACCTCTGATCCTCAGAGCAAACTCCATATCTCTATATTGTATCATCACAACCTCTTCCTCCGTTTTATCCATTTTAAATTCAACTTCACCCATTTTGGCCTCCAACATCAGATTATCTTGTTTCACCTCTTCCACCCATTCATACAGAGTCTCAATACAACCTGCAAGCCCCTGAAGTGCTAACAGAATGTCCTCCCACATTTCTTTGTTCTTATCCTCAATAAACACAGCCACCTGTTCAGTTATTTTTTCAGTTATTTTTTCAGACTGAGTTGCTAAAGCCACTTTTAAAGCATCTTGTAAGTCCTTTAAAGTTACAGGTGGAGCAGCTGCGGGGGATGATGTCAAAGACTGCAATCCAGATTGCTGAACAGGCGATGTCCCTGCACTTTTAGTAACAGGGATTCTAGGAGGCTTAGAAGCCATTTTATAGCCAATTAACTCTCCGTACAAACTTTCACTTTTCTTCTCCTTTAACAACTTAAACCAAATCTTGTAAATTTAAGCAGGTCAAGTTTAAAGTCCAATTCCTCCTCAATATCCCAGCAAACACTTTCACTATAAAAAAAAGTGAGAGAGGAAAGAAAAAAAACCCTTTGCTTCTTGTAAAAAAAAACTTCTCTCTTTTCCCTTTTCACTCAGATGCCATTTTCCCTTTCTTTTCCAAGTAGTTATTGAGACAAAAAAAGTTTTTCCCCCCGAGAGTTAAAGCCTTGTACTTGCTGTTTATATGACTCCTGTATCCGCTCTGCTGCAATAATGTTTCTAGATGTCAATCAGATCTGGCAGTAGTGGATTCAGCATCTTGTTCTGCTGATAGCAGAAGAGTCCTCCGCTTTGGAGATTCCCAGGCTTTGGGGGGGGCTCTTACCCTTCAAACCCCAGAACAACGTTCTGGGGCTCTAGGGGAGCTCTACCCATACCTAGGAACTCCCCTCCCCTCTTCACCCGAGGAGTGGGGTTTTCAGGCTGCTCCACGGTTTAAACAGCAACGAAGGACCGGCGGTTGATTCCGGCCGGCCGTGACGCTGGAGAGCCACCCGGAAGTCCCCAAAGCTTCTGTAAAAGTATGGAATAGAGACAATCTTAATAATAAAAATGGAGACCAAAATTACCCAATAGTGAGATCTAATTGGGATAATAATGTATCTGCAGATAGGCAAAATATGGAAGACATGAGAACAATGATTAGGGGAATTAAGGAAGCTGTACCTAGATCACAAAACATTTCTAAAGCCTTTTAAATAAGCCAGGGAAAAGATGAAACTCCATCTGCCTTTTTGCAAGGGTTAAAGGATGCAATGGGAAAATTGTTGTTGTTGTTGTTAGCTGCGAAGTCGTGTCCGACCCATCGCGACCCTATGGACAACATTCCTCCAGGCCTTCCTGTCCTCTACCATCTTCTGGAGTCCATTTAAGCTCACACCTACTGCTTCAGTGACTCCATCCAGCCACCTCATTCTCTGTCGTCCCCTTCTTCTATTGCCCTCAATCTTTCCCAGCATTAGGCTCTTCTCCAGTGAGTCCTTCCTTCTCATTAGGTGGCCAAAGTATTTGAGTTTTAGCTTCAGGATCTGGCCTTCTAAAGAGCAGTCAGGATTGATCTCCTCTAGGACTGACCGGTTTGATCGCCTTGCAGTCCAAGGGACTCGCAGGAGTCTTCTCCAGCACCATAGTTCAAAGGCCTCAATTCTTTGGCGCTCAGCCTTTCTTATGGTCCAACTTTCACTGCCATACATTGCAACTGGGAAGACCATAGCCTTGACTATACGCACTTTTGTTGACAGGGTGATGTCTCTGCTTTTTAGTGTGCTGTCTAGATTTGCCATGGCTTTCCTTCCGAGGAGCAAGCGTCTTTTAATTTCTTGGCTACAGTCCCCATCTGCAGTGATCTTGGAGCCCAGGAAAATAAAATCTGTCACTACCTCCATTTCTTCCCCATCTATTTGCCAGGAATTGAGAGGGCCAGATGCCATGATCTTGGTTTTCTTTTTTTTTCTTTTTTATTAAAGAGTTTTACAATATTTTACAATATATCCCCAAATCCCTCCCCCCCAACCCTCCCACTTCCCCCCCCCCACTTCCCAGAGCTAAATACAGGATTATAGTTACAACAATCATATTCTAAATAAAAATTTACACAATATACAATCAACCAAATTCGTACTGCGCTTTAACTCTCTCTTAGCATAACTACTAACAATAACAATATCCCACTAAATTCTACTCATAAGCTAAATGGAACTTTTTGGTCCCATATTTGTTTTCAATATAATTTATCCATCTCCTCCAAACTGAAATATATCTCTCCTGTGAGTGATCCTTTAAATAAGCAGAAATCTTGGACATTTCTGCAAGATTAGAAACTTTAAACACCCATTCTTCTACTGTGGGCAGATTGTCCTTCTTCCAATATTGTCCCACCAGTAACCGTGCTGCCGTTATCATATTCAACATCAGATTAGTCTCTTTGACATCACAATTTACAACAATACCCAGTAAGAACAATTGCGGGGAAAACTTTATCTTCCTCTTAAAAATCTTTTGAATGTTCCACCAAATTTTAATCCAGAAGGCTTTTATGTTATCTTGGTTTTCTTAATGTTAAGTTTCAACCCAAGTTTTGCACTCTCCTGCTTCACCCGCAACAAGAGGCTCTTTAGTTCTTCTTCACTTTCTGCCATTAGAGTGGTATCATCTGCGTATCTTAGGTTGTTGATATTTCTTCCGGCAATCTTAATTCCAACTTTTGATTCATCTAGCCCTGCCTTTCTCATGATGTGCTCTGCATATAAGTTAAATAGGCAGGGCGAAAGTATACAGCCTTGCCGGACTCCTTTCCCAATTTTGAACCAATCAGTGGTTCCATGTCCAGTTCTCACTGTTGCTTCTTGACCCGCATATAGGTTTTTCAAGAGACAAATAAGATGGTCTGGTACTCCCATCTCTTTAAGAACTTGCCACAGTTTGTTATGATCCACACAATCAAAGGCTTTAGCATAGTCAATGAAGCAGAAGTAGATGTCTTTCTGGAACTCCCTAGCTTTCTCCATGATCCAGCGTATGTTGGCAATTTGATCTCTAGTTCCTCTGCCTCTTCGAAATCCTGCCTGTACTTCTGGTAGTTCTCGATCCACATACTGCTGAAGTCTAGCTTGTAGGATTTTAAGCATGACTTTACTAGCATGAAAAATGAGTGCAATGGTGCGATAGTTTGAACATTCTTTGGCACTGTCCTTCTTTGGAATTGGGATGTAAACTGATCTTTTCCAATCTTGTGGCCACTGTTGAGTTTTCCAAATTTGCTGGCAGATTGAGTGTAGCACTTTTACTGCACTGTCTTTTAAGATTTTGAATAGCTCAGCTGGAATACTGTCACCTCCACTAGCTTTGTTGTTGCTCAGCTTTTCTAAGGCCCACTTCACTTCACATTCTAGGATGTCTGGCTCGAGGTCAGTGACCACCTCATTGTGATTATCTGGGACGTTAAACTCATTCTTGTATAGTTCTTCTGTGTAATTTTGCCACCTCTTCTTAATCTCTTCTGCCTCTGTTAGGTCCCTGCCATTTTGGTCCTTTATCATGCCCACTTTTGCATTAAACGTTCCCTTCATCTCTCCAATTTTCTTGAAAAGATCTCTGGTCCTCCCTATTCTATTGTTTTCTTCTATTTCTTTGCACTGTTCATTTAAGAAGGCATTCTTATCTCTTCTAGCTATTCTCTGGAATTCTGCATTCAATTGGGCATATCTATGTTTTTCTCCCTTGCCTTTCGCTTCCCTCCTTTCCTCAGCTATTTGCAAAGCTTCCTCAGACAGCCATTTTGCTTTCTTGCATTTCTTTTTCTTTGGGATGGTTTTGGTTGCTACGTGTTGTACAATGTCGCGAACCTCTGTCCATAGTTCTTCAGGCACTCTGTCTATCAGATCTAATTCCTTAAATCTATTTGTCACCTCTACTGTATATTCAACAGGGATATGATTTAATTCATACCTGAGTGGCCTAGTGCTTTTCCCTACTTTCTTCAGTTTAAGCCTAAACTTTGCAAGGAGAAGCTCATGGTCTGAGCCACAGTCAGCTCCTGGTCTTGTTTTTACTGACTGTATGGAGCTTCTCCATCTTTGGCTGCAGAGCATATAGTCAATCTGATTTCTGTGTTGACCGTCTGGTGATGTCCATGTGTAAAGCCGTCTCTTGGGTTGTTGGAAAAGAGTGTTTGCTATGACCATCGTATTCTCTTGACAAAATTCTATCAGCCTGTGCCCTGCTTCATTTTGTACTCCAAGGCCAAACTTGCCTGTTATTCCGCTTATCTTTTGGCTTCCTACTTTAGCATTCCAGTCCCCCATGATGATAAGGACATCATTTTTTGGTGTTAGTTCTATAAGGTGCTGTAGGGCTTCATAGAACCGGTCAATTTCATCCTCTTCAGCACTGGTGGTTGGGGCATAGACTTGGACTACTGTGATATTGAATGGTTTGCCTTGGATTCGAACTGAGATCATTCTGTCATTTTGAGGATTGTATCCCAGTATTGCTTTTCCTACTCTTTTATTGACTATGAAGGCTACTCCATTTCTTCTGAGGGATTCTTGTCCGCAGTAGTATACCTGATGGTCATCTGAATTAAATTCACCCATTCCTGTCAATTTTAGTTCGCTGATACCTAAGATGTCGATGTTCAGTCTTGTCATCTCTTGTTTCACCACGTCCAGCTTTCCTTGATTCATGGAAAATACTCTGGTATGAATCTTGAAGATAAAATCACACAGGCTTCGATGAAATTAAATTTTGTAGCTAAAGCCTGGCCAGACATACAGAGAAAGTTACAGGAGCTTGAGGGCTGGTCAGAAAAATGATGATCCTTTAAAAGAAGCTCAGAAAGTATATGAAAAGAGAGATGAGAGGGATGAATGAAAAGGAAAAATGATGGTAGCAGCTATGAGGGAAGTAGTAAAGCAAGAGAAGAAAATAGAAAGACTGTTCTTGAAACTGAGGGAAATAGAGCATTGGCAACCAGAAAGAAATGGCCACTCTTTGATGAAAGGAAAAGGCCAAGCCTGTGCAAAAGTTTTGGGTGTGGCCAGGTTGGCCATTTTAAGAAAGATTGCCCTGTCATGAAGGAAGAGAAGAAAGTTTACCGATTGATGGAGAAAGATGAGGATGATTAGAGAGGTCAGGGACACTTGATTTGGGGATCACACCAAGAGCCCTTGATAAATTTATTAGTGGGACCCAATAAGGAGGAAATCGTATTTTTAATTGATACTGGAGCCTCCCATACCTTTATTAATACACTCCCTAAAGGGATAAAAAATACAGAAAAAAGTATGAAGATATCTGGGATAGTTAGAAAAATCTGGTTAGAAAGAGGTCTCATCACCACAAAGGGGAAGGAATTAATACATGAAGAATTGGTAAAAGAAATAATGCAAGCCTTGAAGTTGCCCAGAGAAATTGCAGGCACAAGAAAAAATGAAGCCGAAGGTAGATAGCCAAACTGGAATAGAATTCAGGAAGTCTTTGGAAAGTGATGAATGGTTCCAGAAAAATAGACATGTGTGCACAATTAAAGATGGATTGCCATGGGTGGGGGAGAAGCTGTATATACCTGCCACACAGAGAATCAATTTCATGCAACTGTGCCATGATACAAAATCAGCAGGACACTTTGGCTTTGTAAAAACCCTACACTTAACTAAAAGGCAATTTTGGTGGCCATCTATGAAAAAGGACATAGAAAGCTATGTGAGCAGTTGTCTAATTTGCGCGATGGCCAAAAGACTGCAACGGAAACCGCCAGGTCTGTTACAACCAGTGGCAAACCCCTCAGCCCCATGGAAAGAAATAGCCATGGATTTTATCGTAGAACTGCCAGGAAGTAATGGAAACACCGTAGTCTGGACTGTCACAGATCTGTTCTCTAAGCAAGTACATTTCATACCTTGCCAAAAAATCCCGACCGCAAAAGCATTAGCAAAACGTTTTGTACAGCATATTTACAGATTGCACGGGGTACCACAACGCATCATATCTGACAGAGGGGTGCAATTTACATCGGCATTTTGGAAAGAATTTTTATCCCTCTTAGGAACCACCCAAGGACTGTCATATAGTCACCATCCTCAGACAGACGGAGCTTCTGAAAGACTTAATAATATACAGGAACAATATCTGAGATGCTTTATTAATTTTCAGCAGTCCGACTGGGCGGACCTACTGCCTTTTGCAGAAGTAGCATATAATAATGCAGTCGACTCAAGCACAGGTTACACTCCTTTTCAAGTAGCTACAGGCCAGAGTTTCAACCCAATACCAGAACTAACCCCAAAAGAACCTGTTATCCCTGATCTGAATGAATGGATTGCTCAATTACAAAATACATGGCCAATTGTTAGGAAAGCGTTGGAAGATGCCAGAAAATGGTATATTTATCCACAAAATACCTGAAATCACTCCAACCCTGTAAAAAACTAGGACCAAAATATATTGGACCCTTTCCAATTAAAAGAATCATAAACCCAGTAACAGTTGAATTAGAACTACCCAAAAATCTTAGACGAATACACCCAACCTTCCACTGCAGTCTATTAAAGAGAGAACAACAATCACCACTACGAGCAAAAATCCCACCACCACCACCACCCATCATGGTGGAAGGAGAACAACATTTTGAAGTGAAAGAAATCTTAGATTCCTAAAAACACCATGGAACGATACAATATTTAGTGGCATGGAAACACCTCCCCTCCTCAGAAAATGAGTGGGATAACAAACTCCATGTTAAAGCACCTAAGTTGCTTAAGAGGTTTCATTCAGAATATCCGAACAAACCAGGCTAACATTTATATGTTTTCCTTCCCCACAGATGGACTCAACTTTTTTCTGAAAGGAGAGCCGAATGTCAGAATCCATTTATATCACGTTTCATAAATGTATAGGTAGAACAATGTGCTTATTCTGGGGATTCTGCTGCCATCTCTCCAAAGGGGGGGGAGAGGATAGACTTTAGGCATCTTCAAACAACAGGGAACATTTGAACAAAAAAGGAAGCAATAACCATAAAACCAAGGAGAGTTCCCTTTCCCATGGAAGGGCCTGACATCTGACCAAATGGATGAGGGGAGGGGCTGAAATGGGAATGCTTTATATAGGATTGAAATGTAACTTTTTTAGATTCCGTCTTGTATTGCCACAATCGATTCCATCCTAGTAAACATTTTCCTTTTGGACTAAACTTGCATCCAAGAGTTCTTATTTCCTAAGATATGGATTGAGGTGGGTCCTGACACTGAGGCTGCTGCAACTGAACTGACCCTGAGAAAGCAAAGAAGCAATATACGAACTGTGTTACCCACAGCTGCAGGAACATCTGAGGATGTGCCAGAGGAAATGTTGATTGACCTATTTAGTGCATTGCCAGAACCTGAGCAAGTTAACATCATTCAAAGATTGGATGACCTAAAAGAGGCACTGACAACAACCCAATCTACAGCAAAGCCTCTATTTAATTTGGCTCCACTAACCACGCAACCTTGTGACAAGATATTTAATCAACAATCTGCCTTTACCTCAACAGTAAAAAAAGGTGTTGTCACACAGGCTGAGAGTGGAGTAACTGCACTGACTGACCCAGCCTCTGAGAAACAACTGAAAGACAAAGGGCTTCATCACACAGTGCCCCCTAAGCTGACAAACAGTAAGGACATAATCCAGCTTACATCCTCATTTGATTTAGAAGTTCCCACAACATCTTTCCACAAGATGAACCCTCAGCCATGCCCCTCCAAAAATGGACATAAATCTACATTTATAGACTTAAGCCAGAGTACCTGCTCTTTGGAAAAAAAATCATTTTTGGAGCAAGAGCAGAGGCACACTGGCAACCCAGATAGAGTGGAGCAACAACAAGTTCTGCAACCCACGAGGAGAAATATCGAACCTCACAACAACTGTGTTTATATGGGAAGCTTAGATGATATTGACCCAGCTCCATTGTCACGTTGACATCTGGCATTTCCACCATCTAGCCAATCAACCAAGTCAGACCACCTTGCCTCTGAGAACCCCATACAGTTGATGACCTGGAACATAGCTGGCTGGAAAGGGATGGTTGATAGTGGACTAATAAGCTTTCTCTCTAGATTTGACATAATAGCCTTTCAAGAAACCTGGCTAACCGAAGTGGATGAACCAGTACAATTGCCAGGCTTTCAGGGATGGGCCTCCCCAGCCCTAAAAACAAAGAACAAAGGGAGACCCTCTGGTGGGCTATGCATTCTTATAAAGCAAGAGTTGCAATGGCAGGGAGAGAAATTATATAACGAAGATAAGTATCCGTACTTTCTAGCTGTCAAATTTGAATATGACCAGTTTGGGTTAATATTGGTAAATGTGTACATTCCTCCAAGCACATCCCAGCACTATAATTTTGAATATTGGATGGGCTTGGAAGTTATCTTAGAAGATATATCTATATTGTACCTTCAGTCCATAGTGGTATTATTAGGAGATCTGAATGCTAGACTGGGTCCCTCTCTGTATGAACTTGCCCAGAAGAAGGGAATCCCAGGGAAGTTCTTTGATAACCATCCTCAGTGGCTCTCGAGAGACTGTAAAAGTAATGCCGCTGGCCTGCTCATAGTCTCCTTAATTTTTAAGGGTAATCTCCAAATTTTGGGAGGTAAGGACAAGAATTATACATACCCTTATACATACCACTCAGCCAATTCAAGTAGTGTACTGGATCTCTTTTGTGTGTCTAGAGATAAGGCTGACCTCTTCTCAGAGGTCACAGTACACCTTAGCGACAATAGCGACCATCAGCCTGTAAGTGTGACATTGCGAGGCCGCTCAGATTTAAGACCATATAACATGGCTGACAGATGGCTCACCAAAAAGGTAGAGGTGACCCAAAATAAAAGGTTAATTTGGGCCAAAGTTGATACTAAGGCAATATTAGAATGCCTTAAAACAGAGAATGCTACTAAATGGGCTAGAAAATACAGTCATCTACTACTGACTGGATGTCAGCCTTCAATGCATTCTCCAATCTTTGTAACATACTGAAGAAACACCTAACAGCTAAACCTACTACAAAAAGAGCCCAAGTGGGTAGACCTCGCTGGTTTGATCCTGATTGCCAGCGACAGAAAAAGAAATGGGAAGGCAGCCATGAGGCTTGCCCAGAGGAATCCTACTGCCCATATACAAGCTAAGATGCTGCACACAAGAAGGGAATATAAAAAAACTATAACATTAAAGAAAAAATGTTTTGCCATTTCAATCTGGTCAGAACTTGAGTTGGCTGCCAGAAGTCATAATTCAGTATTATTTTGGCACTCTGTAGCAGGTATCCTGAAGGAACAGAGATTTGCATTTGGCATACCAATCTCTGCTGCGGACTGGGAGAATTATTATCGGTGCTTGTTTGCCCCCACCGAACCGGTAAAGAAATTATTTTTAAACAGTGATTTGGTAAATCCTAGAACTCTCCCCCCTTGGCCACCAGTCTCAGAAAAGGAGATACAGTCCATCATTAAAAGCTTAAAGAGCAATAAAGCCCCAGGCGAGGATTTTTTACCAGCAGAATTATTTAAGAAATTTCCCAACTGGTGGGGCCCTGTATTAGCAGGTCTTTTTACACACAGAAATAACACCTGCCATATACCAGATGGGTGGAAGATGGCAATAGTTGTCTCCATATATAAAAAAGGGAATAAAAAGGATCCTAGTAATTATAGGCCCATCAGCCTGATTGACATTGTAGCAAAAATATATGCTAGGTACCTTTTGAACAGAATTGAAATCTGGGTAGAGGAAAACAACATCCTCACAGAAGAACAAGCAGGTTTTAGACAGAACAGATCTACTATTGATAACTGCTTTGTTTTGAACCATCTAATTGCCAAATATGCCTATAAGAGGAGACCCCTGTTTGCTGCTTTTATAGACCTTACAGCAGCATTTGATATGGTAAATAGAGACGTACTATGGAGTAAATTGACATCTCTTAAAATAGAACCCAGACTTCTGGCTTTGATTAAAGCCCTTTACACAAGTACCTGTTTGAGGGTGCAGTATGGGGTTAATGGGGCCCTGACTAACAGGATTCACACAAAGAAAGGGATAAGGCAAGGGTGTATCCTGGCCCCATTATTATTTAATTTATATATCAATGACTTGCCAGGGTTAATGAAGGATACCATAGTACACATGCCGATGATCCTAAATACTTACTGTAACAGCTTGCTTTATGCTGATGATATGATTTTATTATCATACTCACAAGTAGGATTACGTAGGCTATTAAGAAGATTCAGCTCTTATTGCCAGGATAACTCCCTAATTATTAGCAAATCCAAATCGAAAATAATGGTGTTTGGAAGAAACCATCAGAGACATAAGTGGCAATTAGATGGTGAACCAATTGAGCAGGCTAATACCTTTGTATATTTGGGAGTAACTTTTTCCAAGACTGGATCTTGGGCCTGCCATCATCAACGAAGTACATTTAGAGCAAAAGCCCGTTTGAATTTATTGCTCAAACTAAAGAACCATAGTTACCCAGGGTCCCTAGCTCCACTACTCAAAGTTTATAAGGCTAAGGTTACGACAATGCTCTTGTATGGAGCAGAAATTTGGGGTCTTTATTCAACCACAGCTTTAGAACAAACACAGTCCCAGCACCTGAGATGTATTTTGGGTGTAGATCCAAGAACATCTGCTGCAGCAGTTAGAGCAGAATTGGGAATTCATACAATTCAGGCATTATCTAAAATTAGAGCTTATAACTACTGGTGCAAAGTTAATGAAATGGAGATTGATAGACTCCCCAAATTATGCCTACTAGAGCAAATAAAACTGCAATCACAAATCTTCTGGATCACCAAACTAAGAAATTTTGTAAGAAGCTGTGGCCTTCCTGTTTCTTGCGTAACAGGAGAACAATCTAAAAAAAAGAGTTGCCCAAAGAATTAAGGATATAGAAGCACAAACTGATATAGCTATCCTTAGTAAGGTGGGTAACTTGAAATGGCTGAGTAAATACAAATGTACTTTTCAAGTGGACAGTTATTTGAAGTTACAACTCCCAAAACATCTTAGGGAGATATTTACGAGAGCAAGATTTGAACAGCTTGATACAATGGTCAGATATGGGAGATTTCATGCTATACGGTACAATGAGCGTCTCTGCATTTGCGGAGCGGCAGAGGTAGAGGACCTGGCTCACATCCTATTTGACTGTTGTCTGTATAAGAGGGTGAGAGACAGGTATCTTGGTCTATATACCAAACGAATGACCCATTGGGATCCCCATATCAAAATAACTTACCTTATGTCCGGCCAGAACTTGAAAATAACATTCAACGTAGCACAGTATTTAAACAAAATGATCCGGTTAAGATCTGCATATGTGGGACTGATTGGGGTAGATTGTAAGGGCGACTCCGAAATATAATGTTATCATATTTTATCTATATCTTAAATTTGTATTTTATTACTATTTCAACTTAAATTGTATTTTAATTCCATTTTAAATTGTATTTTATCAAATTCCATTTTGGATTGTTTTTATCAAGTTTTGGTGACGGTTTGTTGCTGGAACTTTGTACTTTGATATGGCCCAAGGGCTAATCAATAAAGTTGTTGTGTATTGTGTTTAAATTGTATTTTTAGGGTTTTCTGGTTTAAGGAAAATGTTCTGTCAAGCTGATTTGACAAATGTCCGGTCAACTACTGATTTCATAAGAACATCCTTACAGTAAAAAAAAAATGTCCAGGAAGAAGGAAATTATATAGCACTTCTACTGCAAAGAAATGATTTGTGGGTTAGGATGCTGAGCTTCTCGATCAGAAGGTCTGCAGTTTGGCAGGTCGAATCCCAAATGCCACATAGCAGATTGAGCACCTGTTACTTGTCCCAGCTTCTGCCCACCTAGCAGTTCGAAAGCACGTAAAAATGCAAGTAGAAAAATAGGGACCACTACGGTGGGAAGGTAACAGCGTTCCGTGCACCTTTGGTGTCTAGTCATGCCGGCCACATGATCACAGAGACGTCCTCGGACAAACGCTGGCTCTTCGGCTTTGAAATGGAGATGAGCACCGGCCCCTAGAGTCGGAAACAACTAGCACGCATGTGTGGGGAAACTTTAACTTTTACCTTTTTAAGACACTTTTAATACTATCCTGGTTGGATTCTGCTTAGTTTATAAGCCAGGTTCTGTTGACGATACATCTAAAACTATAGTGTGAAAATCAAGCAAGTTGTGTTTGAGCCTTGATAAATATGCTGAGCAAAGAATCCAGTTTATGGTATTCTATTTTTCCCCTGAGCCATAGGAGTTAAATCTCCTAGAGTGCTGAAAGGTCCAAATGCATCCATTTTGGGTCAAATTATTAACTAGCTAGTTTAAAACATTAATGCATTATTTTCTAAAGTAGAGGACGTCATTTTGATAATTGTTATGTATTGAAGTAAATTATATGGGCGTTATAATTGAATAACAGCTGTGTAGTCTGAATGTTAATTCCCTGTCTGCAAGTTTGCAAGCTTGTGTTTTGGGTGGGAGAATTGCTTTAATTTCATTGGTTGCCACCTATTGGTGGTTTGTATAAATAGATGTCAAGGTGTCTGTTAGAGCTGCTTCTGTGTTAACCTAATAAAAGTTCTGTTACTTTCACTTTCGCCTCATCAATGCCTCAAAGATCCCAGTATATAATAGTGGCGACAAGGATGGGATGTGCTGCTAAGGAAGAGAGAGCCAAAAGTCACTAGGGATAAACCAAGCATCAGCGCCCTGGTAGGAACCATGTTCCCCCCTTTCTGCCTGCCAGCAAGCCACGCTAGAGGCATTCACATCCTAAGGGACCCATCCCTAGGATCAACACAGAAGTCCTTAGCAGCACAAGGCATTGAGAGATCAGTAACAGCAAACCATGGCCAAGGTCAGCAAGCTATCAGAGTTCAACCTGTCGCACCCAGAGAGGTGGAGCTCATACATTTCATGAGTTGAGAACTACCTAAGAGCAAACCAAGTTAGTGAAGATGGTTTAAAGGCTGCAATGCTACTTCATTAGCATGCATATCTGGTACCTGTAGTCAGCCATATCTTGGCATCACTACAGGAAGGTTGTGTATTCACCAAATTGGACCTGGCACAGGTGTACCAGCAACTGCCCGTGGATGATGCCATGGCAGAAGCTCAAAACCAGTGACCCATAGGGGGGCATTCAGGGTTCGTCACCTACAGTTTGGGGTCACTGTGGCCCCAGGTCTTTTCCAGAGTTTGATGGAATGCATGCTCAACAATATTCCAGGTGTGTGCCCTTATTTCAATGATGTCCTCATAGCTGGGGAGTCAGTAGAAATATTGGCTAAATGGCTCAAAGCCGTCGTTCAGCGTTTCCATGAAGCAGGGCTGAAGCTCAAGAGGGACAAATGTCAAATTGGTGTGAACTCCACAGAGTTCACACATCACATTGATGCTGCAGGCATACACCCCACTGTCTCTAAGCTCAAAGTTATTCAGCAGCCCCTGCCCAAAGTCAAAGGGGAAGCTACAAGGATTTTTAGGGTTACTCAATTTCTACCATACATTCCATCCACATAAGGCTGCATTGGCAGAGCCCTTACACAGGCTCTTGGACAAAAGGGCACAATGGCAGTGGACAAGCATCCATGAAAAAAGTTTCAAGGCAGTCAAATCACTGCTGTCATCAAACTCCATCTTAACACATTTTAATGAGAAGCTGCCTATCAGTATTGAATGTGATGCATCCCCATACGAAATAGGAGCCATTTTGAGCCATTTAATGGCTGATGGAAGGCAAGCTCCTATAGCTTATTATTCAAGGACACTGTCACTGGTGGAATGAAACTATGCCCAAATTGATAAAGAGGCATTGGCCATAGTGGCCGGCATCAAAAAATTTCATCATTTCTTTTATGGTTGCAGACCATAAAGCCACTTCTGGGTCTGTTCACTACAGACAAAAAAAAAAACCCTCAGATCCTCTCTCCACAGATGCTGAGGTGGTCCATCTTTTTGTCAACCTATAGTTACAGGCTAATTCATAAACGAGGTAGGGAAATGGGCCATGCTGACGCACTCAGCAGGCTGCCCCTCCCTCACTGAGAGCCAGACCATGCACCTGCTGCATGCATCCTGGCAATCCAGGACTTGCCAGAGTCTCCCCTTCATGCAGGGGATGTGGCTTCTGAAACCGCCTCTGACAAAATGCTCAGTCACGTTTTGAACTGGGTGCTGAGGGGGTGGCCAGAAGCTAGTCTGGGAGCAGAATTTCATAGCTTCAGTAGAAGGAAGTATGAGCTGTCAGCTTACAAGGGCTGCATTCTTTGGGGAAATCGGGTCATAGTTCCAAACTCTATGAAGACTAGAGTCTTAGAATCTCTGCATGAGGGACAACCTGGGAGAATCAGGATGAAGGCACTCATGAGAAGCTACCTGTGGTGGCCAGGGTTGGATAAGGGTGTTGCATTCTTCTTCACTAAATGCCCCCACCAGGTCCCGTGACTCACTGGGGATGGTTGGTTCACCTAGCTGTGGTGAGGCAGCCATGTGCGCTTGTTCAGTTGGTGGCCTAAATTGTCCCGCCACATATGTTGAATCAGTGGGAGGGTTAGGCCCCATAGGTAGTCTCACAGTTCTCATTCCTTTCTCCCACCAGATAAATGGCTTCCATTTGTCCAACCAAGCTAATCCTAGAATCACAGCCTCAGTCATTTTTGGGGCCACCAGGAAGCAAATAATCTCCCAGTGCTCACCTATTTCTAGGTGTAGGGGTTCCATTAATTGTGTGACTAAAATCCCTCCCATTAGGGAGCCATCGGCTTGGTCAAACCTCACAGGTTTGGAGAGCAGTTTTACTCATATGCCCAGTTTCATGGCAAATCGCAAGCTAATGTTGCATTGGGAGCATCCAGAATCAACTAGCACCTTTAAATCTACCTGTGTACCCAACTTAGGGATTATGAGCTTGGCGGGCAGTGAGAAAGGTGGGACGTGTCAGCTCACCATCGGGTTGTTTTCTCCGTTGTCATCACTGTTGAAAGAGGGTAGAATGGGGGTGGCTCCAGCCTGAGTTCCGGCATCCTTCTGTGTGGGGGATGTGACCTGGGCAACAGGATCCTGTGTCATCCGATTGGATTTCACTCCCATTAGCCTCTGTGCAGGTTTCTTTCTCACTGCTGGTCCTAGTCTATTCTGCAAATGGGGGTAGGGGACTGGGAAACACTTGATTGATGGGCCTGCAGGTGGCCTGGGTCTTTCAGCCATCACAGTAGTTGGAGATTTTTGTGGGGAGTGATTGCCATTCGGGTTGTTCTGGCCTCAGCTTGGAGAGGCTTCTTATAGCAGGCAAGCTGAACATCTAATCTTACCACTGCCCAGTACCATTCTTGCAGCTGGTCAGGTACAGCTTGGTAGATGCAGGCCTAAGAAAGGTGGTCATCCAACCCATCCCTGAAATGATGAATTATGGATTGCTCAAGCCATCTCTCTATCTGACCGGCTATCTTGCAGAACTCCTGCATGTACACCAGGGCAGGCCAGCCAGCTTGTTTCATCTTGTGGATTTGTTCTTCTGCTTTGAGGGTTATGGATGGGTCCTCAAATCTTTCTCTCAGTCCTAGGAGGAAGAGATGGGGGGTCCTCCAATTCAGGGGCTTTCTCATTATATAAATTGCTTAACCATTTGGATGCTTCTCCCTCTAGGCTAGACACAATCACATTGACTATAGCACCTGAGTCTGGGTAGAGATAGGCCCAACAATTCAAATGAGAGCATACTTGATTGAGGAAAAAAATCAGTTTCTTTGGGTCCCCATTGAAGGTTGCTCTGAAATGTGGGGCCATCATTAGTTGTTGTTGTACCCCAATTGCTGCTGGCCCCATCCTGGTTGTTGATTCAATGGCTATCGAGGCCCCCAATGCAGTTGTTGAACCCCCAGTTGCTGGTGACACCATTGGTGCTACTGTAGGCCCAGCAGTTGCAAGTTTGGGCCCTGCTGCTGCCCCCCTTGCTGTGGTTGTCTGAGGGGAGGCTACTGGGTCTCCCTCATTAGAAGGCCCCTCAGTGGTTGCTGTACATTTGGGGTGGTGACCAATCTCCTTGCTGTGGTCATCCTCCCACCACCTTCTGATCTCCAGGCTTCTGCACCACCCCAAGCTGTTGCAAGGCCTCTATTAACTGTGGCAAGCTCAGAGATTGTTGAACTTCCACTTGCAGGGGATTCCAAACCTCCTATTGCTGCAGAGGCCCCAGGCTGGGGCTCTCTGTGGGTCTGGAGGGCCTGGCAGGAGACTCCTAGCGCTGGCAGGCTGTCTGGTCTGCAGACAGGATTTTCCACTGACCCAAATTCTCAGTGGCAGACGATCTGGTAGCTCCTGACCCTTCTGCTTTTGAAGTCTTTGGCAGGGCAGTCTCAAGGCATCTGAAGTCTCCACTGGAGTGGTTCCAGCCTGACAACCAGATAAACTCCTCTAACTGCTTGTGTTCTCCCCAAAACTGGGAGACCTGCACAAACTCATCTTCACACAACATGCTGTTTGTTACTTCCTCCTCAGTAGCTGCCAGCTCACCATCTCCAAGAAGTTTCTCTTTTCCCATGATGAAGATTTCCCTGAATCTTTGCCAGCTTCTCTCAAGGCTAGAGACAGCAGCTGGGGCTCAGGACTCCCAGGTTGTTTGAAAAGAAAGTAGATTCTGGCATGATGTCATGGTTCCGATTAATGAGACAGATCAAAGAACATTCCAACATTGTTTTATCTAAAAAGTCTATAATAATGAGAATGAAGCATCGGCACTCATGGATAGATGCCAGAAACTCAATTCTCCTCCCCTGAACACATTGTATCATGCACAATTCCCTCCCTTAATTACACATCATGAATCACATTCTCCAATTAGTTTAACATGCAAAGTTTCACTTCCTTTCTGTAGCACCTATTTTTTATCTTATCAAAACAACCGGGTCAACCTTCTCCTCCTCCCCCCCCCAGTTTAATTGATTCAAAGCAAAACAGTTTAAAGAAAAAGATTGCCTCTTATATTGTCAGAGCAAAACCATCCAATGTTTGCAGTGTTGACATCAGAATCACTATCCTAGGATCCACTATACTAGAATCACTATCCTTACTCTCTTGGAACATTGCTGGATGGGAAAACAGAAATAGAGACTATGACTTTATAAGATGTATCTCCAAATTCAACATCCTTATATCCAAGAGACATGGTCAACAAATTATCTCTTTACTGAGCAATAAATTATAAATTATCCCTTCAGCACAGGACAAGGGAGATATTTGCTGGTCTGAGCATCCATATCTCAGCCACTCTAAATACTGAAATTATGTCAATAGACCCATTTGAAAACCTTGTTCAAATAGCTATTGTTATGTATGGGGGTTTAAGAGATACAGCAAGCCGCGGCATAGCCGACACCATAGCCGATTTTTTTTATGACAGCCAAATACTTTTTTATAGTCTGCACAACATGCCATGGTATTAACTTTAACCCTTTTTAGATATTTTAAAATTATATTTTCCTTTTATTTTATTTTATTGTAACTCTTGTGTTTTATTTTCTGCTCTATGATTAAATAAAGATAGGATTGATTTGAACTGAATTGAATACATTAAGTTTTATACTTCAATGAAATTAAATGAAAGAGGAATGAGTTCTGACATCCTGCCCCACCCTTAAAAATAGGAGAGATCCACCTGTAGAGAAACAAAAACAGATATAGAGGTTGGTCTGTCTTGTTGGGATATTCAGTATGAAACTTCTTTAACAGTTTGGGTACTCTGACGTGACATTTGAGGACCCACTTGTTTTGTGAGGAGGGAAGGTGTTTCCAGGCCACTATTGGGTTGCCCATGATACTTCCTAGAATCTAAGATTTCTTTTATCTCAAAATGTTGTTCTCCTTCAACCATGGTGGGAGGAGTTTTGGTCTTAAGGGCGACTGTTGTTCATTTTTCAACAAGCTGCAATGAAAAATTGGGTGTATTTGCTTGAGGGTTTTGAGTAGTTCTAATTCTACTGTTACTGGGTTTATGATTCTTTTAATTGGAAAAGGTCCTATGTATTTTGGACCCAGTTTTTTACAGGGCTGTAGGGATTTTAGGTATTTTGTAGACAAATATACCATTTCTCCTACAATGAATGGTTTAGGTTTGACTCTCCTTTTATCTGCTTGTGCTTTGTATGCTTCTCTAGCTTCATCCAGGGCTTTCCTAACCACTGGCCAGGTGTTTTATAATTGTGCTATCCATTCTTTCAGTGATGGGATTTCCGGTTCATTTGGGGTTAGTTCTGGCATAGGGTTGAAACTTTGACCAGTGGCTACCTGAAAGGGAGTGTAGCCTGTGCTAGAGTGGACTGTGTTATTGTAGGCAACTTCTGCAAAAGGGAGTAGGTCTGTTCAGTTCGTTTGCTGGAAATTAATAAAGCATCTGAAGTATTGTTCGAGTATTGAGTTAGAGCATTCAGTTTGGCTGTTACATTGAGGATGATGACTAGATGACAGTCCCTGAGTGGTTCCTAAAAGGGATAAAAACTCTTTCCAGAATTCTGATGTAAATTGCACTCCCCTATCTGATATGATGTATTGGGGTGCCCCATGCAGTCTGTAGATGTGCTGCATGAATAGTTTTGCTAAAGTTTTTGCGGTGGGGATCTTTTGGCAAGGGATAAAATGCACTTGTTTTGAGAACAGGACCATAACCACCCAGATGACAGTGTTTCCATTGGTTTCTGGCAATTCCACTATAAAATCCATGGATATTTCCTTCCATGGAGCTGTGGGATTGGTTGTAGCAGTCCGGGTGATTTCTCTTGCAAACTCTTATCAGCTGCACAAGTTGGGCAGCTGACCACGTAGCTTTCTATGTCCTTTTTCATGGATGGCCACCAAAATTGCCTTTTAATTAAAGGTAAAGTTTTTACAAACCCAAAATGCCCTGCTGATTTTGTATCATGGCACAGCTGCATGAAATTGACCCTCTGGGTGGCTGGTATATATAACTTTTCCCCCACCCAGGGCAGCCCTTTCTTGATCATGCACACGTGTCTATTTTTCTGGAACCATTCATCTGTTTCTAAAGTTTTCCGGAATTTGATTCTGGTTTGGCTATTCAGCTGAGGCTTTGTTATGGCTTAGGCCCCGGTGATTACTGGAACTGCCAGTTGTGGTTCGGGCATGAGTGGTTTAGAATCGGTAGCTTGTGTGCTATTATATTGGGGCATGCAAAACAGTGCATCTGTCAGGAAGTTCTTTTCCCCCAGCAAGTGTTTGAGCGTGAAACTGAATTGTTGATGAAAGTGCTGAGACCAGCGAGCTTGCTTAGGAGTGAGTTTTCTGGATGGTTTCAGTGTTTCCAAATTTTTGTGGTCTGTCCAGACCGGGAAAGGGATTTATTCCCTTCAAGAAATGACACCACATAAGTAATGACCATCTTACAGTGTATGCTTCCTTCTCCCACACAGCCCAGCATTGTTCTGTCTCAGTGAGTTTCCTGGACGTATACGCACATGGTTGCAGTGCCCCCTCATTGTTTTCCTGTGATAATACATCCCCTACAGCGTCATCGCTTGCGTTTGCCTTTATTACAAAAGGTTTATCTGGGTCCAGGTGCCTCAGTATGGGTTCGGCAGAAAAAAGTCTCTTTAATCTCTCAAATGCCGCTTGACATTCCATTGTCCAATTCAGTGGCTGGCTTCACTGAAGGCCCCCCCGCTTCATTTTTTAACAAGTTTGTGACGGGCAGGGGTATTTGGGTGAATGAAGGGATGAACTGGTGGTAGAAGTTTGTAAAATCCAGGAAACTTTGTAGTTGCTTCCTTGTGCGGGGTGGTGCCCATTCTAGTACTGCCCTGACTTTCTCGGGGTCCATTTCAATGCCCTGTGGAGATATGTGATACCCCAGGTAGTCTGTTCTTTCCTGGTAGAATTCACATTTTGATAACTTGGCATATAGGTGGGCAGCTCAGTTTTTTTAAAACCACTCTGACTAGGTTGACATGCTCCTCTTTGGACTCAGTGAAGATAATGATGTCATCTAAATAAACCAGAACCCCCTTAATTAGGTGCTCACTTAGCATTTCATTGATTAATTGCATAAATACTGTGGGGGGGCCCTTGTAGTCCGAACAGCAAAACTTAGCATCCCATTGAACAATTAAATGCGGTCTTCCATTTGTCTGCTTCCTTGATCCTAACGCGGTAGTACATTTCTCTTAGGTCTAGTTTGGAAAAAATTCTTCCTTTCGATAGGTGGGATAACATATCCTTCATGAGCAGTAGGGGATACAGGTTATTTTCACCGATTGCATTCAGGGCGCGGTAATCTACACAAAGTGCCATCCTTCTTTTCCCTAAAGAGGACTGGGCCAGCCACTTTGGGTTTGGTTTGATAAATCCCTTTCTAGGTTTTTATTTATGATTTTTTCTATCTCCTCCATCTCTTTAGGGCTCATGGAGTACAGTCTGGGCTTCAGGAGTTTTGCCCCAAGTTTGATTTCTATAGCACAGTCCATGGGTAGGTGAGGAGGGAGGTCCCGGTATTCTTCTGGTATTTCTGGTAACCTCTTCTCTTCTCCTACTGATGCTTTCTCTGTTCCTAGGGTTGGTGGGAGCCTTTGGGGTGTTAAGTTCTCATTATCCCCCTCTGGGAAATTGAGCTCTGCCATCCTCCAATTTACCCAGAGGTTCCATCTCTTTAGCCACTCCAACCCCAGGATCATTGGGCATTCCATGCCTGGAGTCACTACAAATATTATGTCTTCTTCATGGTCTCTCAAGGATATATAGATTGGTAAAGTGGCTAGGGTAGCTGGTACCCCCCTGCTATGGATCCATCTAACTGGTCGAATGAAATTGGTTGTCTCAGCCTCCTTATCAGGATGCCCAAGTTCCCCACTAGCATCGGGCTAATGAGGAAGTGGGTGCAGCCAAGGTCTATTAAGGCTTTTACTTTGACAGCTTCGGGCATGGAGGGGGCTAATATAGTCACTATCTTGAGGATAGGAGTGATGGGTTCACTTACCACGGTTCACCTTATGAGTTGTTGTCCAAGGTATCTGCCACCCCTGTGGTGTAGGTCAGAGTTGCCCATGCATGGCAGATGGTGGGGACTCTACAACCTCTGTTGCCCTCATGGAGGGCTCTCATGGCTTGGCTAGGGACTTCCCCAACTTCCTGGCTGGTGATCGCTCTGGATTGCGTGGAGGGACCTTTGAGTGGCACTCTAAGGCACGATGCCCCTCTCTCCTGCATCTGAAACAGTTTGTTGACTTCTTGACCGTGGCCAGTGGTTTTGCTGGTTTGTGTGACAGTTTAGGAGGTAAGTGGCCCCACAGTATTCCTTGGCAGTGTCTCTTCAGTAGAGTGATTTCTGCTTCCTCCACTAGGGCATAGCATTCATTGAGTCGGTGTGGGTCTCCTCTAGGCAGGTAAGCATCATACAGGTCGTGGTTTAGACTGTCTTTGAAATGGCTAAGGAGGATGTCTTCTGGCCAGTTCAACTTGTTGGTGAGAGCCCGAATTCTTGTGTGTATTCAGCATCTGCCCTGCCTCCCCATTTTGATTCTCCTACGGCCTTTCCAGTCAGGTCCTCGAATTGCCTTCTCAGAGAGGACATGAAGTGGTTGAAGTTGTGGAGCTCTGGGGCATCAGAATCATGCAGTTTGTGGCCGCCCCATCCAGAGCGGATTGCACAATATGAATCTAGGCTTTGTCGCTGAGGATATCTCATCTGTACTCTTCCATATACTTCAGGACTTGGGTTAGGAAGAACCCCAAGCGCTGCAACTTCCCCCTGAATTTCACGTCCAGCAGTGGGAATCTTTAAATGGACTGGTACCTTCACCCCCAACAGTGTTGTCTCCCATCCTGATCGGCAGTGGCAGGTCGGCGGGGAGTGGGGGCTGCCAAAGCAGTGACTGCTGCCTCAGTGGACATCCCCGGGACTTCAGCATCCAATTCCACCTCAGTGTCTCTCTGGCTGTGGTCCAAAGTAGTGGAGCAGCCATGGGGTTCAGGTTTCTCATCCCCAAGAACACAGAGGGTTTTCTGCATTAGATCAATAGCTTTCTCTAGGATCCAATTCGAGTGCTGCACACGATCTCCTTCCTCCTTGCTAAGGTGAAGCGATCTCTCCACTTCTTGCTTCTATCCATGTTGGTGGATGCCACATCTCAGGGTCACCTTCCTTGATCTCTTCTCCCACTCGTCTTTCTTCCCAATGGCCATCGACTACTGAGGTTTGTGCCTCTTCCGAGGAGTAGGACGTCTCGGATCCTGACAGCTGGCAGGGTCCCAGCCGGAGGGAGGGTTCCCCCTTCATGGTGGGCTCCTTTTTCCCTGCCTTGGTGTCCAACATTGTAGTTTTTGCAAAGTCCCCAGGTAAGGGTCTTCCTTCCAGGTTGACTATTACTGTTGATCCTGTCTAATGTTAGGACCTACTTCAAGCCACATCTTAAGAAAGCAGAACTCTTGGAAACAATTTCTTCCAAGCAGGGACTTTTATTAAGAATAGGATATAGTAGGCATAATAGACAGGATCTGAGATTTCCTCTGTAGTGCAGTAGATTATAGTGTTCCCAATCAGGACCCCAACTCATGGATCGACCACCCAATGTGGGATAGCCAATCCCCAAATGTTAAATCCATTGTGGGAACTGGGGAGATAACATCGCCCCATCTCCAGTTTGCACAGTGAGGGTCGGCGGCTTCTTCACAACTTTCTCTGGGAACGTGGACATAAATCAGGCATTGAAGTTATATTCCTTATTTTCCTTTTTTCTTAATTGACAGTTTAAAAGATAGAGTTCAGAGAGAGAGATAAGCAGGAAACAGGATACAGACCCAATAAACAAAATAAAGGATTACATTGTATTGAAGGGAAAAAGTGAAAGCAATAGTAATGGCCCTGCAGGCACATTCCCCCTTGAAAACATGGCAAAACCCAGGAGAGATGGAATGAAATAGAAATGAAATAAAATAAAATAGGAATGGGTTTTGATATTTGGAGGTCACTGAAAGAAAATTTTATTTACAAGCATTTGAAAAGGCTGGTGGACTTCTATTAACACAATCAAGAAACCACACATGATTAAAGTTGGCAATAGTTTAAATACCTCCTGGTCCCAATAACACACCATATCCCTCCTCTGTGCAGCCAGCTGATAGGCCCACTTTGGTCATATGCTTTCCGATAGACTAAGCTGCCTGACAACAAGTTTCCTGCCTTTTTAGAAACTAAGGCATTGTGATATTTAACTAAGTTCTCATTAAATAATTTTTTAATCAAAAATTATATTCCCTTCAAACCCACCCCTTCTCTATTTACATTAAAAAATTCTTTATTCATATATGTCTTCATTAATCAGTTCAAAGTTTTGGCAATACTCATCTTTACTTTTAGAGGTTAACTTATCCACCTTCAATATTAGAATCTTTTCTCCATTTTTATCTTTCCTATGAACCAAGTTTACCTGCATTCATTTGTCTGTATATTGCATTATTTTGACCATCATGGGTAGAATACATAGGAGAATCAATATTCCTTCTATGAACCATTACAATGTTATTCCCCATTTTGACCATCCTCCTTCTATTAATTGGGACCACCAAGAAGTATCCACAATTCCTATCCAAGTCTGAACTGGCACATGAGCTATTTTTCTTCTTTTAGTAGTGATTTCTTCAATTGCTTTCCCTTGATCATCTATTTGTAAGCCACAATTGGTCAGATTAAAATTTCCCCACACTCCTCCTTTTTGAGCCAATAAGTAATCTAAAGCTAAACAATTTTGATATACTGCTGTGCTAAGTTGAGTATTTTGTTTAGCAAGTAAGTTCAAAGCTATAGCTGTCTCATTAGTAATAATTTCTAACACTGCTTGAAGTCTTATTATCCTATTTAACACATATATAGGAGTTCTATACATTCATCTTAAGCCCAAGTGGCTGGCCCATATACTGTATAATTCTCTCAGGAGGCCATTCTTCATCATGCCATCTATTCTGCTGAGAATTAACTCTCGAGTTTCCCAGGGCCATTGTTCACCCACATTAGTTCCTCCACACACCTAGCAGTTAGTTACATTCAAGGAGGCTATTATTCTTTCAGCCAAATCAAGGAACAAATTTTTGGTGATGGCCGGTATTTCAGTCTTGGTTTCCAACTCTTCATAGAAAGAATGGAACAGTTTATGTTGCTTACTCTGTTTTTTTTTATTTTTACTACTTTTATTGTAATGACAGTGACTGGGTCAGAGCCAGCACCATCTATTCTCAATCTGAACTCCTGTAAAATCTTTCTGTCGTTAACAGCTCTTTCCCATTCATTAAATTTGGTGAAGTTGAGCACTACTGGATTAGAAGGTGTTAGAATTGCAGTTTGAGTAAGCTATTCTTGCTTATCCCCATAATTGGATAAGCTCCAAGACACACAACCCCACCCTGTACACTTGGTTGGATATAACATGGGGATACTGAACTCCAATCCCCCTGATGGTAATTATGCTGAATACATAGGTACTTCTCATTTTGAGTATATATGTTCATGGAACCACACTTTGGTAATCTCAAATTATGATCAATTGCCCCACATGCATCAATAGTAAGGTCCACTGGAAAGTTAGGGTTTGTAATTTTTGTGGAGTTCAATAACTTCCTTTCTCCAAAGGCTGACCACATCTCCAGATAAGTCTCTTTAACCTCTCCTCTTGGATCATAACATGTTGTTGTATTATTCTGGGTACAGTTGGACTATACAGTATAATCTGGTTATGAGTACACTTCCCTTTTATTCCTGTTCACTCATAATAACTATGGTAAATTAAAGTTTGTGTTGTTTGCCTTCCCTTTTTGGTGGTGGTAATGCAACTATTGCAATTCGAGCCCGGTGGGCTTATTCCACAAAGGGTTTGGATCCAAACCCACATTATCCAGATCAATATTTCTGTCATTCGTACATTTCTATTCTCCCACATCTTCTATGATTATTATATCACATTCCTGTTTAACAATTGCACCATCACTTATAATTATAGAACTAGCACAACCTTTGGATGTTCTGTTGCTCAAACGGGTAGTTCTATTTCTTCAGTTTTTGGTTTTCCATAGAAAAGCATAGGCATCCATTCACTCCTGCAAAAGAACAGAGCAAACAACCACACCAAGAACATTAATCCTGCTAACACTAGCCCAATCAACTCTTGAAACTGGTGGTTGTATTTAGTTTCTGGTAATTTTTACCTTCAATAGATCTGTACCAGGTTCACCCCACCACCCCTTAGATATTTGTGCATCAGCCTTCACCCCTTCTCTTTTGTTTGAATAGATGTCTCGGTGATTAACAACACTTGGTACAGCCCTTCCCACTTTGGTTGCAGCTTCTCCTCTCTCCAGATTTTTATTAGGACCCAATCACCAGGTTGGAATTGGTGTACTGTGAATTCCAGTGGTGGTGTTTGTGCCAGGAATCCTTTTTCCCTGAGGACAGACAAATATTTGGTCAGATCAAGGACATATTTTCTAATCATCGTATTTTTTAATTCTATCCCTTCTTTCTTTTCTAACCTTCCCAGGTGCGGTACTCCAAACAACATTTCATAACATGATAAACCTAGGTCTTTCCTTGGTTTAGTCCTTAATCTCAACAGGGTCAGAGGGAGACACTTTGTCCATGGTAATTTTAATTCTAGCATTAATTTTGTCAAATTTTCTTTAATGAATCCATTAGCCCTCTCCACCTTCCCAGAAGATTTATGGTTCCAGGGAGTGTGGTGATCCCATTTTATTCCCAATGCATCCATCAGCGCTTTCAGGAATCTTGAGGTAAATTGCATCCCTTAGTCACTATTGATATGAGTCATTACTCCATTTCTTGGTACAGCATGCTCTAACAGGATCCTTATGACAGTAGAGGCAGTGTCAGAATCCATTTATATCATATTCATAAATGGAATGTTTCAAACATTATTCCATGGATTCTGCCATCTCCCGAAGAGAAGAGAATGGATGTGTATTGAACCGGTATTAGGCATTTCAAAGGAAAGGAGAAGCCTTTTGAACTGGGGAAACAAAAGGGGGGGGGCTAGCATCTGGCTTGTGTCACGAAAGAGAGCAATAAACATGAAAGGTCCTAAGTTCCTTTTTCCCACGAGAGGGATGATACGAGATAAAGGATGGGGGACTGACCAAATGGGGCTAACCAGAATGGAAACAAGAGATGGAAAACTCCCTGCACGCCAGTGAGGAAGAGCGGATTTTGGAAAAAGCTATTGACTTGATGAAAACAACCCTGAGCGTAAAATTTACGCAAGCCCAAAACCTAAGAGAGAACTTTTATAAAATGTTTTATAGATGGCATTTAGATCCTAAAAAGCTTGCAAGTATGTATCCGAACTATCAACCTAAATGTTGGAGATGTGGTGGCGAAGATGCAACGTATTTTCATATATGGTGGACCTGCAAAAAGGTTAAGGCTTTTTGGATAAAAATTTGGTGGAATATGCAGAAGATCTTCAAGCAAGGGATAAAGTTTTGTCCGCAATTGTTTTTGCTAGGCATAATTACAGATGCTACTGTTGTGGACATTAAGTTGATGTTGAATTTAATTACAGCAGCAAGACTCTTAATAGGTCAATATTGGAAAAAGGAGGAACTGCTGACTATAGAAGAATGGACTCTTAAAGTTTCTGACCTGGCAGAAATGGCAAAGATTTCGGCTCATTTGAAGGATCATTCGCAAGAACGTTATATTATGGAGTGGAAAAAGTGGATTGATTATATCCAGAACAAATATGGGACTAAAAAGTTTCATTTAGCATTTGAATAAGTTTTCTTTTCTTTTCTTTTTTTTCTTCTTCTCTTTTTTATGTAATATCAGTATTGCTTGTAGTCATTTTATATGAGCTAGAGTGCGATAGACTTAATAGTTTATTGTTGTTAGCATATGGATGTTTATGATTGTTCTTTGTTTTTATACCTTGTACTTAGCTCTGGGAAGTCGGGGGGGGGGAAGGGGGGAATGGGGGGGAGGGATAGGGAGGGTTAGGTAGGGGTGGGTGGAGGGAGGGGGGGATTGTTAAAGATAAAATGTACTGTAAAACTTTTCAATTAAAAAAAAAGAAAACAACCCTGAGCTCACTAAGGGAGGAGAGAGCTGGAAACCGCAACCGACACAACACCTGGGGTCGCAACTGGAGGGGTAACGGAAGGGATCCAACACCTGAAACCCCAGGGCCATCCAATGGAACAAGAATCGCTGACTCAGCGGTGCCCACCCCCCCAGACCCACAGACGGGGATCGAGATGAGGAGCGATACACTCTGCGGTGCAGACAACGCTCCAGCCAAAGATTCCCGCCCCTGGAAGCAAAGTTCAAGGGGGAGCCATCACGACTGGGATTTTTCCTAACCCAAGTCCTCAGCTACATGGAAGAGTACGGATGGGACATCCCCAGTGACAAAACGCACATTTGAATTGTGCAATCTGCCCTGGACGGGACGGCTGCAGACTGGGTGGTGAACCTGCATGACTCCAGTGCCCCAGAACTCAATGACTTCAACCAATTCATGTCATCCTTGAGGCGATGATTCGAGGACCCTTTGGCTGACTGGAAGGCCCAGGAGAGAATCAAAATGGTGAGGCAGGGCAGGAGAACAGTGGCCAAATATACGCAAGAATTCCGAGCCATCGCCAGCAAGCTGAGCTGCCCAGAAGACATCCTCCTCAGCCATTTCAAAGATGGTCTAAACTACAACCTGTATGACGCTTGCCTGCCTCGGGGAGACCCCTACCATCTCGACAACTGGTATGTCCTGGCAGAGGAAGTGGAAATAGACCTATTGAAGAGACACCGCAGAGGAAAACCATGGGGCCGCCTGCCACACGAGCAAATACGTGAGGGGGAAAACCCACCGGCCACAGCTAAAAAATCAAAGGGACGGTTCAATTGCGGGAGAGAGGGCCACCATGCTGCAGAATGTCATTCGAAAGCCCCTCCACGCAAAACAGAGGCACCATCTTCCAAAAAGCTGGGGAAGTCACAAGGCAACCCAAAAGAATCTTCCATGAAGGGGACAGAGGCTGTAGAGTCCACAATTCCTGCCAAAACCTGGGATTGGACTCTGGCCTACACCGCAGGGGCGGTGGACACCTCAGAAGACAGCTCAGACGGATAACCATTGGTAAGTGGACCTCTTCCACCCATACTTAAGACAGTGACTATATTAGCTTCCTCTGTACCTAAAACCATTGAAATAAAGGCTCTGATAGACTCTGGCTGCATCCGCTGCCTTATCAGCCCAACACTGGTGGAGGAACTGAGCATCCCAGTGAGGAGGCTAAAACAACCAATCTCCTTCAGTCAACTAGATGGGTCTATAGCAGGGGGGGACCAGCTACCCTAGCCACTCTACCAATGCACATGTCCCTGGGGTCTCATGAGGAAGACATAACGTTTATAGTGGCCCCAGGCATGGAATGCCCAATGATTTTAGGACTGGAATGGCTGAAGAAATGGAACCCCGGGATAAACTGGAGGACAGTAGAACTCAACTTCCCAAAAGGGGAACAGGAAAACATAAAACCCCCAAACACCCCCCCAACCCAGAGGGAGGAGACAGTAGCAGTAGGGAAAGAGAAGGGGTTACCAGAGATACCGGAGGAATACAGGGACCTGGCTGAGGTTTTCAGTGAGGAAAGAGCAGATGAGCTTCCCCTCCACCGCCCCACAGACTGCACCATAGAATTCAAACCTGGGGCAAAACTCCCAAAACCCAGGATGTATGCCATGAGCCCAAGGGAAATGGCAGAAATGGAAAGATTCATAAAGAAAAACTTAGAAAGAGGATTTATTGAGCCTGCCAAACCCAAAGTGGCTGCCCCAGTTCTATTCAGGGAGAAGAAAGATGGTTCTTTCTGCTTGTGTGTGGATTACCGGAATCTGAATACAATTAGTGAATGTAATCTGTACCCCCTTCCCCTAATGAAGGATATGCTATCCCACCTATTGAAAGGAAAGATTTTTACCAAACTAGACCTGAGGGAAGCATACTACCGTATTAGGATTAAGGAAGGAGACGAATGGAAGACTGCATTCAACTGCCCAATGGGGTGCTAAATCAATTCAAAGTATTGCCATTCGGACTGCAAGGGCTCCCCGCAGTCTTTATGCAATTAATTAATGACGTGCTAAGAGAGCACCTATATAAGGGGGTCCTGGTTTACAGATCTGTTCTCTAAGCAAGTACATTTCATACCTTGCCAAAAAATCCCGACCGCAAAAGCATTAGCAAAACTTTTTGTACAGCATATTTACAGATTGCACGGGGTACCACAATGCAATTGCTTCCGTGTGCGGGGGGGTGCCTACTCTAGTACTGCCCTGACCTTCTCAGGGTCCATTTCGATGCCTTCTGGAGATATGCGATACCCCAGGTAGTCGATTTTTTCCTGATGGAATTCACACTTCGATAATTTAGCATATAAATGGGCAGCTCACAACTTCTTCAGGACTGCTCTGACTAGTTTGATATGTTCCTCTTTGGTTTCTGTGAAGATAAGGATGTCATCGAGGTAAACCAGGACCCCCTTATATAGGTGCTCTCTCAGCACATCATTAATTAATTGCATAAAGACTTCCTCACTGGGATGCTCATTCTCTCCACCAGCGTTGGGCTGATAAGGCAGTGGATGCACCCAGAGTCTATCAGAGCTTTTATTTTGGCTGCTTCAGGCATAGGGGAAGCTAATATAGTCACTGTCTTAGGTATGGGTGGAAGGGGTCCACTTACCAATGGTTCTCCCTCTGAGCTGTCTTCCGAGTTGTCCACCGTCCCTGCAGTGCAGGCCGGAGTCCAATCCCAGTTCCTGGCAGGAATTGTGGACTCTACAGCCTCTGTCCCCTTCATGGAAGATTCTTTTGTGTTGCCTTGGGGCTTCCCCGGCTTCTTGGAGGATGATGCCTCTGGTTTTCATGGGGGGGCTTTTGAATGACATTCTGCAGCACGGTGGCCCTCTCCCGCAGTTGAAGCAACCTGTTGATTTTTTGGCTGTGGCTGGTGGTTTTTCCCCCTCGCGTGTTTGCTCGGGTGGCAGGCGGCCCATGGTTTTCCTCTACGGTGTCTCTTCAGTAGGTCTATTTCCACTTCCTCTGCCAGGATGTACCAGTCGTCGAGATGGGGTGGGTCTCCTCGAGGCAGGCAAGCGTCATACAGGTCGTAGTTTAGACCGTCTTTGAAGTGGCTGAGGAGGATGTCTTCTGGCCAGTTCAGCTTGCTGGCAATGGCTCGGAATTCTTGGGTATAATCAGCCACTGCTCGCCTTCCCTGCCTCACCGTTTTGATTGTCTCCCGGGCCTTACGGTCAGCCAAAGGATCCTCGAACCGCCGCCTCAAAGATGACATGAATCGGTTGAAGTCGTTGAGTTCTGGGGCATTGGAGTCATGCAAGTTCACCACCCAGTCTGCAGCCGTCCCGTCCAGGGCAGATTGCACAATTCGGATGCGTGCTTTGTCACTGGGGATGTCCCGTTCGTACTCTTCCATGTAGCTGAGGACTTGGGTTAGGAAAAATCCCAGTTGTGATGGCTCCCCCTTGAATTTGACTTCTAGGGGCGGGAGTCTTTGGCTGGAGCGTTGTCTGCGCCGGGGCCGGTATCGCTCCTCATCCTGGTCCCCGTCTGTGGTTCTGGGGTGGGTGGGTACTGCTGAGGCAGCAATTCCTGTTCCATTGGACGGCCCCGGGGTTTCAGGTGTTGGATCCCTTCCGTTACCTTTCCAGTTACGTCCCCAGGCGCTGCCTCGGTTGCGATTTTCAGCTCTCTCCTCCCTCAGTGAGCTCAGGGTTGCTTTCATCAGATCAATGGCCTTTTCCAGGATCCGCTCCTCCTCACTGGCATGCAGGGAACTCTCCATCTCTTGCCTCCATTCCGGTTGGTGGTTACTCTGCCTCAGGGTCGCTTCTCCCAAAGCCTTTTCCCACTCATTTTTCCTTCCAATGCCCATCGACCATCGGGGTTTTCGGTCGTACTGCTCCACCGCTTCTTCCCTGGGAGAATATGCTGCTTCAACTTCCCATTGTCTCTGGGATTCCATTTTGGGAGAAGACTCCCCCTCCGTGGGGCTTCCCTCCTCTCTTGCTTCGTCGCCAGACATTGTATTTGTTGCAAAGTCCCCTGTAAGGTTTTCCCTTCCAGGTTGACTCTTAAAGACTCTTGGGCCTTCTCACTGCGCATGCCCAAGATGGCGGACGTGCTGGGCTGAGCTCCGTGCTGAGCTCCCAGTTTTTGGCGTCCGCGGTGGTCTTTCAGGGTCCGACGGGTCCGCAGAGATGTTTTTTCTCTGTGTGAAGGTTTTAAGGGACGAATGACCTGAGAATGACCTGAGAAGAGAGATTACCAACATTTTTATTGGAGTTGCAGCCCTCCCTTTCTAAGAGCTTCTGAGAGCTTCTTAGAGCTTCGGCGTTTTCCAGCTGAAAGCTTCGGCGTTTTTTCAGAGGTCCCGGTGGAGTTAGGAGGAGCTGCAGCTTGGAGGGCTCTGAGTAATCGATCTTCGGAGCCGACAGAGCCATGGCCTAGAGTGGCCTCCGGAACTGCCGTTTGCCTGGGGAATGCCGTTTGTCTGCTGGTTGCTTGTGGAATGGAGGATGCCCGGCGTTGCTGTGGAGTGTCGGGCCGAGACTTGCTGTCGTCATGGGAGCGTTATGTCAGCTTATGGTCTCTCCGCGGCTTGTCTTGGTCATCTGAGACTGCTCTACGCCCGTTCTTGGCGGATGAGACCTATGGCTGGCGTTGGATTCTTGACTGCTGGCGCTGTGTGTTGCTGGCCGGACGACACGGGTTAGCTCGTGACTTTTATGTTCTGGCCATCTGGACTTCAGTTGCCTGGGTTGGGTCCATCCATCTGTTGCTCAGCCTCTCTTACTCTCCCTGCTATGATAAGAACTATGCTCTCCAATTTAATTATTGTCATCTCCAGGCTGCTATGCCTAGGAACTGCTGCTCTTCTTCTCTCTCCCCCTATGAACCCGTGGGACTTAGAAGGTCTGTGTCGAGCCGCTGTGAGAGGGTGGCTCGGACGTACTATCACCTATACCAACCTATGCCATCTGCTGCCTCTCTAGAGGTGAGAGTTCTAGGGAGGTATGACTTGTTTGGGTTGGTATTCTGTCTGCTCCAAGATGGATTTGAGCCCTCCGTGAGAGGGAGGTGCCCAACCTACTTTGGAAGCTACCTGAAAGGTACCCAGCTCAGTGGCAGGGAGCTGGTGGACTGGACATTTTCGACCTTCCTTTGTACATCTTCCTGATTGATCTACCTATGGGACTGCCTGACGGGACCTACCCGGAAAATGGTCCGATTGTTCTACTCTAGCACAGACTTGTTTGCGCTCAGGGGTGCCCCCCTTCCTGGGCGCGACCCGCCTTTGTTCCCATTGCTCCTCTTGATGACGGGCCCAATTATTGGGACCCAGAGAGATGGTTGGGCAGAGACAGGAGCCTCTATCATAAATTTAATAAGAGGCCTCTAGTGCGCTTTTTAGCAAGTTTTTGTGGGGTTAGGGAGGGGGTGGGTTTACAGGTTGGGTTGGAAACTGGGGGGGTTCCATCAACCGCTACTCAGACCAGGCCTGAGATTGATCGCGCCGTGACGGGGCTTGGGTTGGGTGCCTACGGGGCCCCGGGGTGGGGTGTGGGATTGCCTATTCCCACGGTGGTAGGGAATGGCCGCAGGTGTATGAACAGAGGGCCGTATCAACATCTGGGAGCGCGTCTTCAAGCGATGATGCGCTCCGACCCTCTGGTTCCAGCCTGGGGTACCAGGAGTGAGGGTGAGCAGCCACCTGAGCTCAGGCTGGTATATTTTAATGCCAGGTCCGTAACGAATAAGGCTCCTCTCATTCGTGAGTTGGTTGAGGAGGAGCATGCAGACCTGGCTTGCATTACGGAGACCTGGTTGGGCCCAGAGGGCGGTGTCCCCCTGGTGGATCTTTGCCCATCAGGTTTCTGGGTGTTGCACCAGCCTCGGGCTCAGGGTAGGGGCGGTGGAGTGGCATTAGTGGCAAGGGAGACCTTATGCCCGTGGGAGGCCACCATGGTCCAGATAGTCGGGTGTGAGTCCCTCCTCCTGAGATGTGGCCCTAGAGCTCAGTTGGGCTTGCTGCTGGTGTACGTTTCACCTAGTCGCATAGCAGCAGCCCTGCCTGAGCTTCTCGATATCCTCTCAGGGTTGGTGGTTGAGTTCCCCAAACTTATAGTTTTGGGTGACTTCAACCTACCATCCCTGGGGGGATCATCTGAGTTAGCTCGGGAGTTCATGGCTTCCATGACAGCCATGGACCTGATGCAGGTTATTCAGGGCCCAACTCATGGGGGGGTCACACGCTCGATCTGGTTTTTCTATCCGGACGGTGGTTAGATGATCTGGGGGGGGGGTGTTCCCCAATTATTACACCCCTGTCATGGACCGAACATCATCTCCTGCGGTTGGTCTTCCGTTTTGCCACTCCCCGCCGTGGGGTTGTTGAGCCAATAAGATGGTTCCGTCCTAGGCGCCTGATGGACCCTGAGCAGTTCGAGACGGCGCTGGGGCCCCACCTGCCTCCTTTGCTCACAGCTCGGTCGATGCCCTAGTGGAAGCCTGGGAAAGGGCAGCCACAGAGGCACTCGACCAAGTTGTACCCATGCGGCCCTTGACCCGGCGCAGATCCCAATGGGCTCCATGGTTCTCCATGGAGCTCCGGGAGATGAAGCGTCGGAGACGGGGCCTAGAGAGCTGTTGGAGATCCAGCCGATCCGAATCCGACCGGTTATGACTAAGGTCGTTTACGAGAACTTATCTCACGGCGATGAGGGTGGCAAGGTCTAACCACTTCGCCACTCTCATCGCGTCCGCAGAAAATCGCCCGGCCACCCTGTTTAGAGTAACTCGCTCTCTTCTTAATCGGGAGGTGAGGGAGGACCCCTTGCAGGGTCGAGCCGAGGAGTTTAGTCGATTTCTGTCGGACAAAATCGCTCAGATCCGCACCGGTCTGGACTTTGACTGGGCAGAGTCTGACGATGAGGATACGGGCAGCCTTGTCGATTTAATCTGGGAAGAGTTTGACCCTGTGACTCCTGAAGAAGTGGACAAGATCATGGGGAAGCTGAGCTGCACCACGTGTTTGTTGGACCCGTGTCCCTCCTGGCTGACTTATGCGGCTCGGGATGGGACACGAGGCTGGCTCCAGGTAGTGATTACTGCTTCTTTGAGCGAGGGTAGCTTTCCTGCTGCCTTGAAGGAGGCAGTGGTGAGACCCCTCCTCAAGAAGCCTGCCTTGGACCCGCAATATTAAACAACCTTCGTCCGGTCTCCAACCTTCGCTTTCTGGCGAAGGTTGTTGAGAGCGTGGTGGCGCAACAGCTCCCTTTGTTCTTGGATGAAGCTGATTATCTAGACCCGTACCAATCGGGTTTCAGGCCCGGGTACAGCACGGAGACGGCATTGGTCGCGCTGGTGAATGATCTCTGGCGGGCTCGGGACAGGGGTTGCTCCTATGTCCTAGTCCTTTTAGACCTCTCAGCGGCTTTTGATACCATCGACCATGGTATCCTGCTGCGATGTCTCAGGGGCTTAGGAGTGGGAGGCACAGTTCTCCAGTGGTTCTCCTCCTACCTTCTGGGACGTTCGCAGTCGGTGTTGGCAGGAGGGCAGAGATCGACCTTGAGACCTCTCATTTGTGGAGTTCCTCAGGGATCGGTTCTCTCGCCTCTCCTGTTCAACATCTACATGAAGCCGCTGGGTGAGATCATTCGTGGCTTTGGAGTTGGGTATCATCAATATGCTGATGATACCCAGCTTTTTATTTCAACCCCAAACCACCCCAGTGATGCCCTCGACGTGATGTCCCGCTGCCTGGAGGCGGTCCGGGTCTGGATGGGGAGGAACAGGCTTCGACTCAACCCTGATAAGACTGAGTGGCTGTTCGTGCCGGCATCCCGGGAAATTCCGATTATTCCATCTCTGGCCATGGGGGGTGAGCTATTACCCCCCATAGATAGGGCTCGCAACTTGGGGGTCCTTCTAGATTCACAGCTCTCTTTTGAAGAGCATATTGGAGCTGTGACTAGGGGGGCCTTTGCCCAGGTTCGCCTGGTGCACCAGTTGCGGCCCTATCTAGACCGGGATGCCTTGCGTACAGTCACTCATGCGCTCATGACTTCTCGTCTAGACTACTGTAATGCTCTCTACATGGGGCTGCCCTTGAGGTCCACCCGGAGACTTCAACTGGTGCAGAATGCAGCCGCGCGAGTTGTCTTGGGGGTTTCCCGATACTCCCATGTTACACCTTTGCTCCGTGAGCTGCATTGGCTACCGGTTGCTCTCCGGGTGAGGTTCAAGGTGTTAGTGATGACTTACAAAGCCCTTCATGGCATGGGTCCGGATTACCTACGGCAACACCTGCGGCCGGCGTCAACTTCCCTCCGTCCAGTGCGCTCCCACAGAGAGGGCCTCCTCAGGGTGCCTCCAATCAAAGAATGCTGATTGGTGGCTCCCAGGGGGAGAGCGTTCTCTGTGGGCGCGCCAGACCTATGGAACCGCTTACCGGTCGAGCTCCGGATGGCCCCCGACCTTCGCTCCTTCTGGCGCAATCTCAAAACCTTCTTTTTTGAACAAGCTGGCCTGGTCTGACGGGATGGGGTTGGGTTTTTTATAATTAGTTTTAATTTTTAATATGTATCAATTACTACGGGCATAGTTGTTTAATCACTTTTTAATTTTTGTATCCTGTTTTTTATTATGTATTGCCCTGTTCACCGCCCTGAGTCCTTCGGGAGAAGGGCGGTATACAAATTAAATTATTAAATTAAATTAATTAAATTAAATTAAAGCTGATTCCGTCTACTGTCAGGACCCACCTCAATCCACATCTTAGGAAATAAGAACTCTTGGATGCAAGTTTAGTCCAAAAGGAAAATATTTACTAGGATGGAATCGATTGTGGCAATACAAGACGGAATCTAAAAAAGTTACATTTCAATCCTATATAAAGCATTCCCATTTCAGCCCCTCCCCTCATCCATTTGGTCAGATGTCAGGCCCTTCCATGGGAAAGGGAACTCTCCTTGGTTTTATGGTTATTGCTTCCTTTTTTGTTCAAATGTTCCCTGTTGTTTGAAGATGCCTAAAGTCTATCCTCTTCCCCCCCTTTGGAGAGATGGCAGAATCCCCAGAATAAGCACATTGTTCTACCTATACATTTATGAAATGTGATATAAATGGATTCTGACACTCAGGCTTAGTAGTGTGAGGGCTGTTGCAGCCTAGATTTAAAGCGACAGTTCCCTCTTGGTGACGCTGTTTCAGGAGTGGGCACACTTTTTCTGAGCAAAAGACCCTTATTGGAAATATTGAGAAAACACTCAGAAAGGGCTTCATTCTGAAGAGCATGGAGGGAATTGTGGGCTGCTTGAATGATAGAATTCTCATACATTGTGTTCTTGCTGGCAGCCACTCTGCATGTAGTAGATCTATCAGAGTGAATTCGCAGCGGAGCAGCTGGCTCAGGGACAGCCTAATAGCTTTTCTATTGCTCCAATGCCCTCTATTTACTCACTTGTCATAAATTTGCAAAGTAACCTGGTTAGTTTGCAGACTGTAGTTATATTGGTCATCTCTTAGACCTTTGCCTGATTGAGTGTTTTCTCTGTAGGTGTTCAAATTTTTGGGAGGAGAACAAGGTCCTTCTCTACTTTCACCTTCTGAGTTAGCCATCCCATGTCTGTCCATGGTTATCCTCCCAAGTCCTTCCACAGTATTTGGGTGGCTCCTAACAAACTCTGCAAAAGACTCTTTCAGGCAATCGACCTTATCCATGACAATTGACAAGAGATCATATATTGAGTTTACAGTTTGAGCTGTAAGCAAACATTGTCTAGAGAGGAAGTCTGTCACATTTCCCCCCTTCAAATTTGCTACATCTCCCTCCTGTGTAAAAGAGGCTGTTGCCAGATTCCAAGGAGGGGAGCCATTCTCCAAGAGGGAGGAGGACAACTCCACACCTGTCTGCTCTCCAGTTTGGTTTGTAAGTCCCATTCCAATGAGTCACATAAATTAAATTTATCTGATAAGGTGCCTGCGAATGAGTTACTTACTGGAGCAGACTGTCTGTTTGCAATATAATCCTCCATTTTCTGCCGCTTCAAAGGCTTGGATCTACTTTCTGCTGCAGAGTGCTGTCTCTTCCTTCTTTTCCCCATTCAGGTTTGTTAAAACAGGTTTAAAAATAAGTTTAAAACTATGGTTTAAAAGGTTGAAATGGGTTAAAAATGGGTTTAAAAAGTTTAAAAGAGGTAGGTTAAAATACAATATTAAAAGAGGTTAAAAAGTTAAAATAAAAATAAAGTAAAATAAAATAAAATCCAATTTAAACAAATAACTTGTAAAACTAGTTGTAATAATGTTGTTTTATATTAGGTTGAAATAAAACTGCTTTATACGAGAATAAAATAATTCAGCATGCAGGGAGAAGGATAATGGTACCAGAGTACATAACAATTGACACACAACATAGATTGCAAAGTAACTTTAAAATATGACAATTTGGTTTGGTCAAGAAAATTAATGTGATAGAAATATAGTTTCTGGCACTGGTCTTGTGCTTGGGAAAAAATTGTTCTGACAGGAAACGTCTTTAGGAAAGTAGAAGAGTTTACTAAAGAAATTTGGGGAAAATGTTTTCCAGTGGGGATAAATAATGTGGTTTCCTGTATTTTTGAGCAGTTCTCAAAGGTACACTTGTCTAACAGTGCCTTACAAAACAGTAGGAAAGGCTTTTCTCTACTGAGTTCCCTGTGAGAAGGCAGAATGATGAAAAAAATATTTACACATATTTATAAAACAAATTACATCCTCTGATTCTTTTTTGTCCTTCTATGCTTAATGCTTTATAAAGTGATTTGGGAGTTCCTGAAAACACTAATTGGATCATAAAGTGCCTCCTTCGTGTTGCTGTCAAAATGGAAGTGAGTTACCAAAAGCAATTTCTGTCCTTAGTTTCACATCTATTACTATGTTTATGCTAAATCATAGAATTCAATTAGAAAAATCATGAGATGCCCCTAAATAACACATTTTGGGACAATTATGCCATAGTGAGTGAGAAATAGATGAGATTAAAGATGGTTTACAATCAATGACAGGCACTTGCTTGATCCATACATATCAGGTTTGACAACCTCTTTGACAAAGTTCCGGAGCTAGATATAGCTTCCTAACATTTGTATTCCTTAATATTGTCCAACAAATTCTATCACCAAAATAATGGGATAGGGAACAAAAACTATTAAGCCAATGACTGGGTAGTTATTGTACAAGCTTTGCTTAGTTCATTCCATTTTAATTAAAAGTAAATGAAATTTAATTTTTGTCCTAAAGTTTCCATGTTTTAGCCACGCCACCAGAAAAGATGGCCGCTTGCAGCTGATCACGGAGATCGAGGGGAGCGAGTTTGGCATGGGGCCCTGCATGGGGCTGTTCTTCCCTAGCCCGGATGGGTGACAGGACCCTCCGAGGCTTCGGTGGAGCCCGTAGGAGCGCTGGAGATGACGGTGGGACTGTGCTAGAGGGGGCGGCGAGGCAGCCGGGCGGCAAGGCTCCCGGACATCAAATAGCCGAACGGGACAGCTTGGTCAGGCAGGCGGACAACTTAGAATGGCTGGCAGCGGCCGGCGGCACCCCACGGCAGCCTGTAAAGCAGCTGACGATGGGCCGGCTGCAACATGTGGCATGCGGCTTTTGCTGGCTCGTTCGGGCTGGCAGAGGACATACAATGGCCGACGGCAGCCGGTGGCATCTTATGGCAGCCTGCAAATCAGCCGGTAAACAGCCTACTATGGCGTGCGGCATGCGGAGGCCTGCAACGGACCTGCAATGGCCTGAAGAAGCAGTCCGGTCCTGCAGCCGCCTGCAGTGGAGCTGTAATGACCTGGGGCAGCCTAGAAAGGTGGTCCGGATGGCGAGGCTCCTGGACCTGTGGCTGCTGACCTCATCTGCCCATCTGTTAGATCAGCGAGCTTCCCCCCCGACGGAGGTTTTTGGGATGGTGAAGGACACCGTCCGATGGTTTGAGCGCCATTTAGAACCCTCCTGGACTGGTCTGGAGGGTGGGAACATCTGGGACCACTTGAAGCTAAAAATGGAGGTGGGACATGCCGGATGGCACCCGGAATAGTGGTTATCTCCTCGGGGGTCATACTTGAAATCTGAGATAACCCTCCTCCATTTTCTTTATCCGGAGACTTATTACAGCCCCTTGGTAGCGATAATATCTAGGCCATGGAGATGGATGAATTATCACCGTTCATCACCGGAGCTGCGAAGTTCACCACCAATAGACTATTCTACCAGCCATCGGACTTTCTCTCCTCCTGCGACCTATCCAGGGCTGGATAATGGTTTCCTGAGATCCTGGTCACTGTGAGAGGGTGACCATGTTTTCAGGAACCACTGTTTCAGCTCTGTGGATTTAATATGCAGTTTGTTCCAGCCAACTCGTTCTTTGCTCTTATTTCTACCTTTTGATGGCTTACACCAGAAATGAGCTACTTACCCTGAGAACTTCCTCCCTCTCTCAGATGTGGCCTTCCAACCTGCGCTGCCGTTTCCTTAATGATGGGTCTTGGGACCCCGAGAGGTGGCATGGCGCTAAAAAGAGGCTTTTGGGATTTCTTTTAAATTTTTTGAAGGGTTAGGGAGGGGGGAGGGTCAGGCCCGGCAGAATGAGAGGAAAATTCTACCGGACATTTCTCAGTCTAGGTTGGCCAATGGCCGCGGCAATATGGGGGCCGGGGAGAGTCTTGGGACCCAGGGGGATGGGGTAGGGATACCGATCCCCACGGTGATTGGGAATGGCGGCAGATGGATGAGCAGAGGGCCATATCGTAATCTGAGATCACGCCCCCACTATTTTTGAGCTGTGGCGCGCTCCAACCCTCTGGCTCTCACCTGCTGTCCTGGGGAAGAGGGAGGGCAGACACCTGAGCTCAGGCTGATCTATTTTAATGCCAGGTCTGTTGTGAATAAAGCTCCCCTCATCCATGATTTGATCGAGGAGGAAGACGCAGACCTGGCGTGCATCACGGAAACTTGGTTGGGCCCGGAGGGAGGGGTCCCTCTGATTGATTTTTGCCCTCCAGGTTTCCATGTGCTGCATCAACCTCGGGCTCAGGGTAGGGGAGGTGGCGTGGCGGTCATTTTCAGAGAGACCCTCCATCCATGGGAGGCCACTGCCCCTCAGATAGACGGATGTGAATCCCTCCTCTTAAGGTGGGGTCCTGGTGGTCAGTTGGGCCTACTGCTGGTATACCTCTCTCCAAGCTGCGTAGCAATGGCTCTACCCAGGCTACTTGACGCTCTCTCAGGATTGGCGGTTGAATTTCCCAGACTTATGGTTCTGGGAGACTTTAATCTGCCTTCCCTGGGCAGTGCATCAGAGGTGTCCCGAGAGTTCATGGCTTCCATGATGGCTATGGACCTGACCCAAATTATTCAGGACCTGACTCACGAGGGGGGAAACACGCCTGATCTTATTTTTATCTCTGGGCAGTGGCTTAATGGGCTGGGTGGGGTTACTCCAACATCTCAACCCCTTTCATGGACAGACCATTATCTCCTGCGGTTGGGCCTCCGTCACGTCACCCCCCGCTGTCAGGAGGCGGAACTGACCAGATGGTTCCACCCCAGGTGCCTGATGGACCCAGATAAGTTCCAGATGGCGCTTGGATTGATTCCTACCTCCCTCTTCCACAGCCCGGTCGAGTCCTTAGTTAATGCCTGGCAACAGGCTGCTTCGGAGGCTCTTGACCGCGTTGTGCCTTTGTGACCTCTGACCTGGCGCAGGTCCCGACTCGCTCCTTGGTTCTCCAAGGACCTGCGGGAGATGAAACGCCGGACAAGGGGCCTAGAGAGCATTTGGAGAACCAGTCGGTCCGAGTCTGACCGAACACAGTTAAGATCCTTTTCTAGATCTTATCTTGTGGCAATGGAGGTGGCAAAGCACGCTTACTTTACCACCCTCATTGCGTCCGCAGATAACCACCCGGCTGCCCTGTTTAGGGTGGTCCGCTCCCTTTTAAATCAAGGGACGGGAGAGGACGCCTTACGAGGACGGGCCGAGGAATTTAGTAAATATCTGGTGGACAAAATTGCTCAGATTTGGGCTGGTCTGGACTCTGACTGGGCAGTATCTGATGGGAGGAAAACGATGAGTTTGGCCGAGAACATTTGGGAAGAGTTTGATCCTGTGACTCCGGATGAAGTGGACAGGATCATGGGGAAATTAAGTGCCGCCATGTGTTTGTTGCACCCGTGTCCCTCCTGGCTGGTCTATGCGTCTCGGGAGGTTACATGAGGCTGGCTCCTAGCAGTTATCAATGCCTCACTGAGTGAAGGGTACTTCCCTGCCACCTTGAAAGAGGCGGTGGTAAGGCCCCTCCTTAAGAAACCTGCATTGGATCCAGCTATTTTAAACAACTTTCGTCCTGTCTCCAACCTTCGCTTTCTTGCGAAGGTCGTTGAGAGCGTGGTGGCACGGCAGCTCCCTTTGGTCCTGGAGGAAACTGAGTATCTGGATCCGTACCAATCGGGTTTCAGGCCCGGGTATAGCATGGAGACAGCATTGGTCGCGCTGGTGAATGATCTCTGGTGGGCCCGAGATAGGGGTTATTCCTCTGTCCTGGTCCTATTAGATCTCTCAGCGGCTTTTGATACCATCGACCACGGTATCTTGCTGCGTCGTCTTGAGGAGTTGGGAGTGGGAGGCACCGTTCTGTGGTGGTTCTCCTCCTACCTCTTGGGCCGTTCACAGACGGTGTTGGCAGGGGGGCAGAGGTCAACCCCTAGGACCCTTTGTTGTGGGGTGCCTCAGGGGTCGGTGCTCTCGCCCCTCCTGTTCAACATCTATATGAAGCCGCTAGGAGAGATCATCCGTGGCTTCGGGGTGAAGTATCATCAATATGCTGATGATACCCAGCTTTTCATCTCCACCCCGAACCAACCCAGTGATGCCCTTGATGTGATGTCCCATTGCCTGGAAGCGGTACAGATTTGGATGGGAAAGAACAGGCTCCGGCTCAACCTGGCCAAGACTGTGTGGCTTTACGTACCAACATCTCGTTTAGTCCAAGAGGTTCCATCTTTGATTATAGGAGGAGAGATGTTACCTCCCGTTGATAGAGCACGCAATCTAGGCGTCCTCCTAGATTCACGACTCAGTTTTGAAGATCATATTGGAGTCGTGGCTAGGGGGGCATTTGCCCAGATTCGCCTGGTACACCAGTTGCGCCCCTTTCTGGACCGAGATGCCCTACGTACAGTCACCCACGCACTTGTTACCTCCCGTATAGACTACTGCAATGCTCTCTACATGGGGCTGCCCTTGAAGACCACCCGGAGGCTTCAGCTGGTGCAGAGTGCGGCTGCACAGGTAGTGATGGGAGCACCCCGATACTCCCATATTACACCCCTCCTGCGTGAGCTGCATTGGTTACCGGTTGCCCTCCGGGTGAGATTTAAGGTGCTGGTACTTACCTTTAAAGCCCTACATGGCTTAGGCCCGGGATACTTGCAGGACCATCTGCTGCCGGGAATGAATTCCCATCACCCAGTACGCTCACACAGAGAAGGCCTCCTCAGGGTACCGTCGGCTAGACAATGTTGGCTTCCCCAGGGGAAGAGCCTTCTCTGTGGGAGCGCCAGCCCTGTGGAACCAGCTCCCCCCTGAGCTTTGGATGGCCCAAGATCTCCAGTCCTTTCGCTGCGGCCTCAAAACACTCCTTTTCCACCTGGCTGACCTGGACTGACAGGGATTTTAATTATGTTTACAATTTTTAACTCTAATTTTAATTTATTTTAATTTTTAATTTTAATTTATTGTACAGAGGCTTTTAATTTTAATTTTATCTTAATTTCTGTATTTATTATATGTTATTGTTGTTAGCCACCCTGAGTCCTTTGGGAGATAGGGCGGGATATAAGTCCCATAAATAAATAAATAAATAAATAAATAAATAAATAAATAAATAAATAAATAAATAAATAAATAAATGTAGGCTGAACCTGTACTGGGGTTAATGCAAACACTTGATTGAGAGTTAGACAATGGTGGAGAAGAATATCAATACTTGCATAAACGAAAATGGCTTTAGAGTTTAAAAAGGTGATGTTTGCCATTTCCTGCCTTCTGATCTAGTAGGTGTAACAAATGTCATTGCATGTGATTTAATTGACTGAGCATTCAGTTCATTGTTTTCTATAATGTCTTGTGCCAGCAACTCAAGAGTAAAGTTGTATTTAACATACAAATGCTTGAATGCTTATCCCCTATGGTCAGTCTATGTTTCCTCTCTTTCTTCCTTTTCAAAGCACTTATTACCAGTTGTGGATGAATAAAAACAGTTTCACAGTAGTGAATGCATTTTCAGGACATTTTGAAACTGATTTTTTCTTATTTCCCTAAAATATAAAGTGTCTTCAAACAGAAGAAAGAAATAGATCTTTGTCTCTATGGCTTTTTAATAGGAAAGCAAATGAGCAAATGGAAAAACAGAAAGGACAAGGAAAGGCAACAATACCATTCAGAACACAAAATTCCAAATAAAAATAAAAATACCAATCTGATTAATTTGATAATATACTAAAAGTGGGCAAATGTGAACCAATAGTTTGAAGTGTCAAGGCAACTGATGTCAGGGGCAAATAACTGGGAACAGGAGTTTACTTCAAAGCAGTTCAAGTTTATTACATGCTACCTGTACATAAGAATCTAATCTACTAAAGGTCAAGGCAAATTGGCACTAGAGAATTCAAGTGGGGGGGCAGGGGGGAGGCTGGGCCTAGGTCTCTTATGGGAATGCAGTGATTCCAAACTGATGACACATTTGATTCCACCCTTAGGCTCAGCCTAGTCATCTCCCAGAAAAGCTTGATACAACCATGTAAAACCTTCTCCTAGTTTTATGTAAGGATACATACTAGGACATCCTATTAAGCAGTGTTTCCAGGACACTACTGAATAATAACATTCAATAGAATAACTATTGAATAATGGATTTGGAGCAGTTCTGAATGATTTGTACAGGTTTGTTAGATATTATTTGCTTAAACCAGTTTTTGGAAGTGCTGAATTCAGTATAAAAAGCATGTATGCCCTCCTCTTTTTCTCTCTTTCTTTCTTTCTGTTTATGAGTGTGTCTCTGTGTGTGAGAGAGACAGAAACAGAAAGAAACTCCCATTTGAATATTGTTGGATAACCTTTCTTTGATCTGATTTCCAAATAGCACCCACTTTTACAATTCTATACAATGCTTTTGAGGGGAGACTGACCATTGTTTTTCCCATTCAAGTGATATACTCTTTGATGTTACAGGTCTGCCAGTCAGAAAATTATATTGAGTTGAATCCCTCTTTATTACTACAAATGGGGCTAATTTTAATTAGAAAACTATTAAATGAAAATATATTTGAGAGTTCTTTTTGAGGAAGTATCATGCTGGTCCACTCAGACTTCTTAGGACAGAGACAATTTAAGAATACAACTTTTGTATTATATCAAAATGCAGAATTTCTTACATCTTCCAAATGGCCTAGAAAGAGAAAAGGAAGCACAATAATGTTTGCTCATTGTTTTTAGAAGGTGAAGCAGTTGTTATTGTCTAGCAGTAACATTGTTTAGGAGGCTTTCCAAATATTATTCATTCCCAGAGTTCTCATAATATAAGCTCCTCTAAGTCATGATGCAGATCCTGGTCAATTGGTAAGAAAAAAAAACTATAAGAAAAGTTCCAGTAGTACTGAAATCTCAATTGTTACCATAAAAGAGAGCTTAACACAATTTGAATACTACAAATACTGTAGAAGCAATTACATATCATATAGTGAATCTTAGCAGACACATACATACACATACACAAACACAAGTTCTCTAACTGTTCCTAATCCACAATTAAAATACTATTTTGGGAAAAGAAACAAACTATTGTTCAGCTACCTGGAAATTTATTGGTTGGCATACATAGACACTAATCATTTCCAGGTCTTGAGAGATGAAAGGCTGACATAAAAGTCAAAACATGGGACATGCAATGCAGCATTAATCCACAAATTTGATAGAAGAAACAATTTATTGAATATTGAAAAAAATGAATTACTATCATCTTGAAATATATTTGTAGTGGGGCTGGCTGAAGTGCTTTGCAGGAGCCTGCCTGGGGAGACGGAAGCTTGGACAGCTCTGAAGAAGAAAAGAATTATAAAGGTTGGTTGTGGTCATTGGGGGATATTGGGATCACACACCCCTCCCCACACACACTGTGGGTAGTGAGGTGGAATTAGAACAATCTGGGCCTGACATTCTGGAACCCATGCCTAGAGCTTGCAAAAGGAAGAGGACTCCTCAAAGATATGAGTTAGGGGATCAGCCTGGGGGGGTTATTGGGACAGGAGGGGTCGTTGACAGAGTTAGGGGAGCCATTAGAAATGGATTGGGTCACTTCACATGGTCCACTATCACCAGCATTAGAGGAGGGGTCACCAGTCCCGGGTACCTCCAGGGGTGGGGAGTTACGAGAGGACGGCACCTGTGATATTGCCGAGCCTAAAGTGCAGAGACCAAGGGGGGGGGTGATACACCCAGTGAAGAGATTAACATATGATGCCCTGGGCCATAGCATAGAGAGAGTGATGCTTACTGTGTAATGAAGGTTGATCCACTCCCGGATAATATAGATGCTTAGCAGAAAGTTCCCTATTCTTTAGGGGACCAAATAAACTGCTTAGGTGGGGGGAGTGTGTAGTGGAGCTGGCTGAAGGGCTTTGCAGGAGCCTGCCCAGGGAGAGGGAAGCTTGGACAGCTGCTGCCAGTTTTGGGCGTGGCGGGTGTGGATCAGGCGGAAAAAAAGAAAAAGGAGGAAAGAAAGGGGATGGTTGCTGTTGCTATTGTTGGAGAGAGACCAGGTGAAGCCGAAGAGGGATTTGAAATTTTAAGCTAATCCCTTTCTGTGAAGGAGAGGGAAGGAGAGAGTGTGAGAGAGTGAGAAGGTGGAATTTTACTGCTTTCTTTCACAAGGGGGATATCCCAAGTGGAGGCAAGAGAGAGAGAGTGAGAGAGTGAGAGAGAGAGAGAGAGAGAGAGAGAGAGAGAGAGAGAGAGAGAGAGAGAGAGAGAGAGAGAGAGAGAGAGAGAGAGTTGTTGGGTTGCTAAATTCAGATTTTAATAATAAAGGACAGTGGGGAGGGGTTTTGACACCAACCTGAGACTGCGAGCAATGACAGAAGAGAAGGAGAGGCTGGTCATTACTGCTCTGGAGACTAGCAGCCATCCAAACTTTGATTATTGTTACTTGTGCAAGTTATAGACATTGTGGGGAATTGCCTTTGCAGGGTGAGCTGTTACTGCAGAATGGTGACTACCTTGTTCATGTTCCTATCGCTGCCTGGAGCCAGGGTTTTCCCCACCCCACGTGTTTCCAAACGGTCACTGTGAAATCATTGACTATTGCTGCCATGACTGCCTGGGGCTGTTAAACACCATCACACATTGACTATTGGGGCTAGAAGCTGGTCAGCTTTGTTCCTGAAAGCCCCCCTTTTGATGACAAGAGTCTGCCACCTCCTCACTTCACATGAGCTTCTGCTAGAAGAGACACTTTACTAACACCTTGAGAGCACAGCCGCAGAGTGTGACACAGGGGAGTGGGGCTGGAGGGCCTGGGCTTTGTTGGCCTCTGAGGGGTTAACGCTAGATATTTATTCCACAGGCTGATATACTATAGAGAACTAGAATCCTGGTTAAGAGGGAGATCTTTAATTGTGCATAAAAGCAAGCTGGATGGAATTGTGCCAAAATAAATTAATGGGAACTTTGAAGTGGATAATTGACAGCTTAAGAATAAAGATGTAGGTATATGGGTGACATGGAAAGATATTTTAGAATAGGCCTCAGTAATCAGACCAAATTTGAGTAATTTCTCTTTCTGATGCATAGAAAGAGCCAGTGTTTTTCCATAAAAAGTCCACAGATTAGCCTCTTGCTGTTTATAAAGTTATGGACTTACCTATAGAACCATGGTTGAAATCTGTCATGAAAAACATTTTTGCTAATCCATATCTGATACTAATTGTTATGTATTGAGGTTTGGGAAACATCTATTCACATGTATACTGGGAACTAACAGTTCCCCTGCACTTGTATTGAACTCTAACAGTTCTGGTGGTACCAAAGTGGCGGGATTGTTGGGTTCAATCTGATTGGTTGTATGAAGGTATATAAGAATGCATGTACACCCTAACCCCCCAGTACAGATATGATTGCCAATAAAGCAACTGTTCATTTGTACTAATCTGCCTGGCGTCTTCACGTTTCAGAACCCGATACATAATAGTGGCGATGAAGGTGGGATCCTGCTTCACCATAGAGCTGAAGTCTTGAGGGGACGGCTTTATGTGCTAGAGGAAAGAGGCATCTCTCCCCCCTTCTCTATTGGCTGGCTAGATCAGCACGCTAGTGGCCACGTGCTCAGAATCACCTGTCTGAGCCTGCGGAGCAGGATCCAAGCTCAGAAGAAAGAAGATGCCAAAAGTCAGCCAGCCCCATGAATTTGACATCTGCCACCCTGAGCAGTGGCCGTCGCAACTTGGACAAATAGAAAATTACTTACAGGCGAACCAGATCGCAGAAGATGGCCTAAAAGTGGTGACTCTACTCTGCATAAGCGGGCCTGCAACATTCGACCTGGCCGAAAGTCTATTCGCCCCGACACCAATTGAATCCGTTTCCTTCGCTGATCTCAAACAGAAGCTGAATGCACACTTCAAACCCAGAATGTGGGAGATGGCCTGGCGTTTCAGATTCAATCAGAGTGCAATGCCCTGGGGAAACTGCATCAGAGTTCATCACAGCCTTATGCCAGGCCACTCGCCTCTGCAGGTTTTCCAACCTAGACGAGCGTCTTCGAGACCGGCTCATGTGTGGCCTGTTTTTTTTATAAAATCCATACAGTTTGACATCTTTATCATATCTATCTTGTATTAATAAGTATGTCCACCATGATAGATCTACACCCTGATTTTCCATCTCTTGCTTAGATTTTAAATTCTCTTCAGAATTTAGAATATATCTCTATGTCCATATTTTCTCAAAGTTAACTAAATTTTGATGTATAAATGCTTCCATTGTTGAAAGCCATCCTGGTATTTTCAAATATATTTTACATTTTTCCCCCCATGTTAATAGCAATGCATTTCTTATATAGTGGTTTTGAAAGTACTTATGCATTTTATTTTTCCCGTACCATAAAAAAGCATTCCAACCAAGTTGTAAATCATGTCCCTCCAAATATAACAATCTTTTGTTTCTGAGAGTTATCCATTCTTTTACCCATGTTAATACAGGTGCTTGATAATATAAAACCCACTCTAGCAAGCCAAAACCTCCATTTTCCTTAGCTTCTCGTAGCATTTTCAATTTAATTCTAGCTTTCTTTCCTTGCCAAACAAATTTCAAAATTAATGAATTTAAGTCTCCAAAAATATTTCTCTAGTTTTATAGGTATCGTTTGAAATAGAAACAATATTTTTGGTAGTATATTCATTTTCACCGTAGCAATTCTTCCAACATCAAGAATTGCAAGTTTTTCCATTTTTCCAGGTCCAATCTTATTTGATTTAATAGTTTTATATAGTTATCTTCTTTTTCCATTGAACATCTTGCTGTTAAATATATTCCCAATTATTTAACCTTTTTAACTATTTGTAATTTGATTTTTTCTGACATTTGGGTTTTTTTGCTTATCTGTGAGATTTTTAACTATCACTTTAGTTTTTTCTCTGTTTATTTTCAGACCTGCTATCTCTCCATACTGTTCTATCTTTTCCAATAGTTTAGGAATCATCTCTAAAGGTTCTTCTAAAATAAATACCAAGTCATCTGCAAATGCTTGAAATTTATAAGTTTCATCTTTTATTTTGAGTCCTTTAATTTCTGTATCATGTCTAATATTTCTGTTTAAAACTTCCAAAGTTAAGATAAATAAAAACAGAGATAATAGATATTCTTCTCTTGTACCTTTTCTTTTCTCAAAATTTTCTGTGTAGGTTCTGTTCACAATCACTTTTGCTGTTTGTTTGTGGTATATTGTTTCAATCACATTTATAAGATTTTGTCCAAAGTCCATTATTTTTAGTTGCTGACTCATAAATTGCCAGGAAACATTATCAAATGCCTTTTGGGTATCTAAAAATATTAGTGCCAATTGTTTCCCTGGATGCAGTTCATAATATTCCAATATATCCATTATAACTCTTAAATTATTTTTAAATTTGTCTCTTTGGTAAAAATCCATTTTGATCTGGATGTATAAATTCAGTTAAAAATCTTTTCAGTCTCTGCTATTAATTGAAGTAAAATTTTTATAATCCACATTTAGTAATATATCAGCCTATAATTTTTTATCTGAGTCAAATCTGAATCTTATTTTGGTATTAAAGTAATATTTGCTTCTGTCCATGGACTTGGAACTTTAGCTTTCAACGGTGCACTTAATGTGTCTTGTAGGCATTCATATAACTCTGCCGGTCCCAGTGTTTTTTCATTTTTTTTGTTTTCTTATAGCCTCTGTTAATTCCACCATTGTTAGTTTTTCATTTAACATGATTTTAAATTTTTTTGAAATTTTTGGTAAATTATTGTTTTCCAAATATTGAATCATTTTCTCCGGTGGAATTTCTGCTATATCATACAGTTTCTCATAGTATTCTTTAGTTGTCTTTTTATTTCTTCATTTTTAAATTGTAAAGAGCCTTTTTCATCTACTAAATTATTTATCAGTTTTTCTCCCTTTGCTGTTTAAGTTTATAGGCTAACCATCTTCCTGGTTTGTTTGCATTTTCATAAAAAAATTGCTTTGTTCTTTTGATTTGCTGTGCCAATTTTTCTTATTCCATTAAATTTAATTTATGTTTTCTTATTTCCATTTGTTTTTTCAGTATTTTCTTTTGTGGATTTATTTGTAATTCTAATTCTAGTTTTTTAATTCTTCCCTTAATAGTATATATTGTTGTCTTTCCCCCCCTCTTTTTCCATTGTATATGTTATAGCTACGCCTCTAATGTATGCTTTGACTGTATCCCATACATTTTGTAATGTATCTTCTTTTTTGTTTTCTTTAAAAAAAAGAACTCCATTTCTCTTGTTGCTAATTCTATGAATTCTTTTTCTTTTAAAATGGATTGATTCAATGTCCATCTTAATTTTTTTTGTATTCCTTTCCATGTCATTTTTAAAGGATTATGATCTGCTCATGTACCTAATTCTATCTCAATCTCCTGCATATTGGTCCTTAAGTCAGGTGTCATCCAAATCATGTCAATTCTGGACCAAGATTTATGACTATTTGCATAGAATGTATATTGTAATTTTTTTGTATTAGCTTCCCTCCAAATATCTTGTACCCCAATTTCCTCTATCATATTGAAAAAAGTCTTAGGTAGTCTTTTTCTTCCACTTTCCCTATTTTACTGCTTTTATACTCCAGTGTCCCATCTACTATTGCACAGATCTGCAACCCGCGGCTCCGGAGCCGCATGTGGCTCTTTCAGCCATCTCCTGCGGCTCCCAGTCCTCTGCCATGTGCAGTCCCAAAAAAAAGTGGGACTAAAAAAGTTCAGCCAATCAATTCAAATATGCAGGGTAAGTGCATATCTCGCCTTGGCTCCCACTCTTCAGTCAAACCCTGTTCTGCGCATGCGCGCATGTACGCACATGTGCACACATTTTTTTAGGCTCCCAGTTTTTCCTTTTGTGAGGGAACCGATTCCGAGTGGCTCTTTCACTGTTTCAGGTTGCTGACCCCTGCCCTAGTCCCACCAGTCAGGATGACGGCGAGGAGAGTTCCCTTTGCGCTCAAGCATAAGATTGAGCAGGAATTGGATAAGTTAGTGGAACAGGGGGTGCTGACGCCGGTAGATGGGGCAGACTGGGAGACCCCCATAGTTACCCCATTAAAGGCAAATGGGGACATTAGAATCTGCGCAGATTATAAGGGGACAATTAACCGGGCGTTAAGTGCGCATTCGTACCCGGTTCCCGCCGTAAGCAGCATCCTGGCATCCCTGCAAGGTGGGGCAGTATTTGCGAAATTAGATCTTGCCCAGGCTTATCAGCAGCTGCCAGTAGACCGCGAGGCAGCAAGGGCCCAGACCATCATCACCCACAAAGGGGCGTTCTGGGTAAACCGACTGCAATTCGGGGTGAGCGTAGCTCCGGGGATTTTCCAGGAAGTCATGGAAAAAACGCTAAAGGGGATCCCCGGGGTTTGCCCGTATTTTGACAATGTCCTTATAGCGGCCAGCTCAGAGGACGTCCTGGCATCACGGCTAAGAGCGGTACTCGGTCGTTTTAGGGATGTGGGTTTAAGACTGAAAAGGGACAAGTGTAAAATTGGGGTTATGGAGACGGAATTTCTGGGATTCAGGATAGACACGCAGGGCATCCACCCGTCAGCCTCCAAGGTGAGGGCTATCAAGGAAGCCCCAATTCCCCAAAACAAAGCAGAGCTGCAAGCGTTCCTTGGTCTCTTAAATTTTTTTTTATTGAAAAGTTTTAACATACAGTTTATTTTTAACAGTCCCCCCTCCCCCTCCCCTCTCCCTCCCTCCCTACCCCTCCCCCCCTCCCCCCCGACTTCCCAGAGCTAAATACAAGGTATAGAGAAAAAAAAACCAATCATAAACAACCATATACTAACAACCATAAACTCTAAAATCCATCACTCTCTAGCTTATACAGGATAATACAAACCTTAATGATATTAAATATATATAGAAAAGAAAAAAGAAAAAAAAAGGAAATAAAGAAAGAAAAAGCGAAGGAAGACTTATTCAAATGCTACATGAAACTTCTTAACCCTATATTTGTTCTGGATGTACTCAACCCATTTTCTCCATTCCATAATATAACGTTCTTGCGAGTGATCTTTCAAGTAAGCCGAAATCTTTGCCATCTCTGCCAGGTCGGAAACCTTTAAAGTCCATTCTTCTATAGTCGGCAATTCCTCTTTCTTCCAATACTGACCTATTAAAAGTCTTGCTGCCGTGATTAAATTCAACATCAGCTTAGTGTCCACAACCGTAGCATCTGTAATTATTCCCAACAAGAAGAGTTGCGGACAAAACTTTATCCTTTGCTTGAAAATCTTCTGCATATTCCACCAAATTTTTATCCAGAAGGCCTTAACCTTTTTACAAGTCCACCATACATGAAAATATGTTGCATCTTCATCACCACACCTCCAACATTTTGGTTGATAATTCGGATACATGCTTGCAAGCATTTTAGGATCTAAATGCCATCTATAAAACATTTTATAAAAGTTCTCTCTTAGATTTTGAGCTTGTGTAAATTTTACATTCCTCACCCAAATCTTTTCCCACGTGTCCATTGTAATAACTTCTTGAATATTTTGGGCCCATTTTATCATACAATCCTTAACAAGTTCTGTTTCTGAATCAATCTCTATCAATGCAAGATATATCCGTTTAATATGTGCTGGACCCTGATTTCTGATTTGCTTTATCAGATTTTCATCAGTCATTGTAAAACCATTTTTCTGATCTTCTTTCCACCTGGCCCGTAGCTGAGTATATTGAAACCAATTCTGAACAATCTTCTCATCTCGCAAGAAACTATATGGTTTCAAACACCAGACATTTCTTTCCAAGTTTAGAATCTCCTTGTACGTAGTCACATCATGTTTGAAACCAGCATGTATATTTTCTATTGCGTGTTTTGGAATTGCCCACAATGGTATCTTGCAGTCTAGCTTATGTCTGTACTTCTTCCAAACTCTCAGCAATGCCTGTCTTAAAATATGCACTCTAAACACATTATCTACCTTCTTATCATACAACAAATATGCATGCCAACCAAACAACAGGTCGTGGCCCTCAAGATTTAATAATCTCTCTTGTGTCAAATTAATCCAATCACTTATACCTACTAACGCAGCAGCTTCATAATATAATTTAAGATTAGGCATTTTAAGACCACCTCTTTCACGAGTATCCTGCATAATCTTAAGTTTGACTCGTGGCCTTTTCCCTGCCCAAACAAATTTATTGATACCTCTCTGCCATTCCTCCAAGTTAGAATCTTTCTTAAGAATCGGTATCATTTGAAATAAAAACAAGAATTTAGGCAGGACGTTCATTTTTACTGCTGCGATTCGCCCCAACAAAGACAATTGCAATTTTTCCCAACTCTCCATTTCTTTTTGGATTTTTCCCCATAATTTTTCATAATTATTTTTATATAATTTTGTATTAGAGGGCGACAAAAGCACCCCCAAATATTTGACCCTTTTGACAATCTCAAATCCAGTTAACCCTTCTAAAAGGGCCTTTTGCGATGCTGTCATGTTTTTGGCCAAAATTTTAGTTTTTTGTACATTAACTTTAAATCCAGAAACCTTTCCATATTGCATTATTATCTCCATCAGGTCCACAACAGAGCTCTCCGGCTGGGTCACTGTAACAACCAGATCATCTGCAAACGCTCTCAATCTATAATCCTGATCTCTAATCCGTATACCCTTAATTCTTTCCGAATTTCGTATTTTTACTAATAATATCTCCAATTTTAACACAAATAACAAAGGCGATAGCGGGCACCCTTGCCTTGTACCCTTCTCAATACTACATACTTCTGACAAACTATTGTTAACTATTATTCGAGCTGTTTGTTTTTGATATAATGCCCTAATTGGTTGCAAAAATTTATCCCCAAAATTCATTTTATCTAAAACTTTCATCAAAAATTGCCAATTCAATTGATCAAAAGCTTTTTCAGCATCTAAAAAAATTAGCGCCGCAGGGATCTGGTTGTTCCTTTCCAAAAATTCCAACACATCAACTATATGCCTCACGTTATTTTTCATTTGCCTACCACTAATAAACCCAGTTTGATCCCCATGAATCACCCGTTGCAGAACCCTCATCAATCTATTAGCCAGCACCTTAGCAAATATCTTGTAGTCTGTATTTAATAGTGATATCGGTCTATAGTTTTTTACTTGAGTAGCATCTTGGTCTTCCTTCGGAATCAGAGAGATAAAAGCAGTTCTCCAAGATGGAGGCACCTTTCCCCCTCTCTGGATTGTCTGGAACAATTCCTTTAACGGTTTAACCATCTCTAATTGTAAATTTTTGTAGTAGGCCGCAGTCAAACCATCTGTACCTGGCGCTTTGTCGACCTTCAACTCCTTAATTGCTGTAAATATTTCTTCTTCTGTAATCAATTGATTAATCTCCTCTTTTTGTACTTACGTAAGAACCGGGATGCTAGCATTCTCCAAATACTCATCAATATCTTTTTCATTAATCTTCTCCTTAGCATATAATTTAGAATAAAAATCCACAAAGGCTTCCTTAATAAAATCCTGTTGAAACACTACCTTCCCCTTATGTTCAATTTTGTCTATATTAGAAGCCCTCTGCTTTTTCCTTAGTCTATAAGCTAACCATCTACCTGGCTTATTGCAAAAAGTATTATGCCTGGCAAACCTCAAGTTGGTTGCCACTTGATCAGCCATTAATTTATCAAATTGTCCTCTTAATAGCTTGATAGTCTCCTTAGTCTTCACATCCAATGGATTCAAAATCAAGGCCTTCTCTTTTTCCTTAATTTCATTCTCCAATTCTTTCCTTCTAGCTTCCAAAGTACGTCTGTATTTATTATTCATATATATCAGCACCCCTCTCATATATGCCTTGCTAGCATCCCAAACCATGTCCATAGAAGTATCCTTATTCATATTACCGGTAATTTCAAAAAAATCCTTCATCTGTTGTTTACATTCTTCGACATTTTTCTGATTTCTAAACAAGTTCTCATTTACACGCCACGAGCGCCTATCTCTATTGTCCTTATTGATCTCTAACCATACTGGACTATGGTCAGAAATAGCTCTTGCACAGATCTTTACCTTCTTAATCCTGGAAAAAAAGTCGTTAGTCAGCAAAATGAAGTCAATCCTAGAAAAAGATTGATGTCTATCAGAAAAAAAAGTATAATCCTTTGCATGCAGGTGTGTGTCACGCCAAATGTCTCGCAATTCCAAATCATCCTTCATTTCAAAAAAAGACTTAGGCAGTCTGGCATGGCACGGAATACGCTTAAAAAAACCAGCCTTATCCATCTGTACGTCCAAAACGCCATTCCAATCCCCCATAAAAATAAACGATTTGTAATCCAACTGAGTAAGCTTTGTATGAAGTGAGCTAAAAAAGTCAGCCTGTTGTTGTTGTTGATTAGGAGCATACAGTCCAACTAAAAGCATTTTTTTACCTTCTAACAACAAATCTATCATTACGTATCTTCCATGCTTATCTGCTTCAATTAAATCGGCTGTTATAGCACTTTTAACATAAACAACCACTCCGTTTTTCTTATTCATTGCAGAGGCAACGAATTGCGTACCCAATCTTGAATTCAGTAAAAACTTTTGGTCCATAGCCCTAATATGCGTTTCTTGCAAACATATAACATCAGTCTTAAATTGTTTTAAATATTGAAAAACTTTCTTCCTCTTCTGAGGCGAATTTAATCCATTAACATTCCAAGTTAAAAATTTAGTCGCCATCCTTGTCACCCCGAAGCTTCTGGAGCACCTCTCCAATGGCCCTGTCGCCTTTGGGCCGCGCTCCTCCCACTGCCTCGCTGTAAGTGCGCTTTGAAAGTTCCATAAACTTCTGCTGGTCTTGTTCTTTTATTTGTTTTGCTCTTTTTAAAGCAGCACGCGTCACCCTTAGCTCTCCAGCATCAGCCAACAAAGTTGTAATTTGATCCCTTCCAGCACCATCCTCCTCTGTCTGACCATCTTCAGCCTCATGAGGTTTTTCTTCACCAAATCTATTTGCCGCTTCCAAAAGTGATAGTGGGGTTGCTTTTAAAACATTATTGTAGAAATCACGCGCCTGTGCCACAGTAGGCAGGCGGTATCTTTTACCTTCATACATCGCCACCAGCCCAACTGGAATCTCCCATCTGAACCTTATATCATGTTGCTTAAGTTCCTGCACAAGAAATGCAAAGTCCTTTCTTCTCCTTAAAATCTTTGGAGGAATTTCCTTTAAGACCAAAACTTCTTGGTCAGCAACCACTACTTTAGTATCGTAGGCAGCTTGAATAACTTCATCTCTGATTTCTCTCTTTGTAAAATAAACCACCACATCTCTAGGTAACTTCCTCTGTCTGGCAATCCATGAGTTAACACGAAAAACTTTATCCATACATCCCTTTATTTCAGATGCTGGCTGACCCAATACTGCTTCCAGGGCTTCAGAAATCAGCTGCTTTAAATCTTCTTTAATATTTTCTTTTAAGCCTCTGATTCTAACAGCATACTGCATCTGGTGAAACTGAACAAGGCTTAACTCTCTGTCCATTTTGTCTCTTAAGTCTTCATTCTCCAATACCTTTACTTCTAGTACAGCATTTTTTTGAGTCAAATCTTCCACTTTTTCTTCCAAACCTTGCACACATTCAGCCACACTTTCCACTGTAGACAAAATGTCTACCCTCATCGCACTAAATTTCTCTTCCATCCTCTCTTCTATTCTCTCCTCCATTTTTGCCAATTTATCACCCAATGTTTCTAAAATTACCTGGGCATGTTTTTCAAGGGCATCTTGTAAATACTTCGATGTCAATGCAGCAGGAGGAAGCAAGGCTTGTAACGATGTCTGTTGCACCGGAGAAGTTCCAGCACTCCGAAGGGTTTTTGAGGGAGGTTTAGCCGCCATCTTTTACTTTCACTTGTGACGCACTTTCACTTTAAGTTTAAAAAGTCCATTAAGCTCGAGAGTAAAAATAAAGATCCTCTTCACCTTTTCCTCTTGTACCGCTCTGCCTGCTCCTTTTATTCCAGGGTCTTTCCTTCTGGCAGGGGTGGTCGCAAACGCCTGGCTCTGCTCCAAGAAATCCGGAGCAGAGACGCTGACCAGCTGGGAGCAACCCAGGCTACGGGGGAGTTCGATCCTTCAGCCGCCCAAGCTTTAAACTCAGGCGGCCCCGGAGAACTTGACCCCTACCTGGGGCCTCACACCCTCCTCTTCTCCCGAGGAGGGGGCTTCAAATTCACCCGAACAGCTGATCGGCGCTGTTTCGGGTGAAATCTACACAGCTGAGCCGCGGGCAGCCCGAAAAGGCTGTCTCCGGCGCTCCGCCGCCACCGGAAGTCGGTCTCTTAAATTTTTATCATACATTCCTGCCGCACAAGGCGACCATCGCGGAGCCCTTGCACAGGCTCCTGGACAAACAAACACCCTGGGACTGGACTGCCACACACACAAGCGCGTTCAGGACCCTTAAGAACATGCTAGCCGGGGACGCAATGGTCACTCACTTCAGGGAGGACCAGCCCATCTGCCTAGCGTGCGATGCATCCCCTTATGGGATAGGGGCAGTCCTCAGCCACTTAAGGGAGGACGGCTCGCAGGCGCCCATAGCATACTATTCCCGGACCCTGTCAGCGGCAGAGAGAAACTACGTGCAGATAGATAAGGAGGCGCTGGCAGGGGTCGCGGGGGTAAAAAAGTTCCACGACTACCTGTATGGGAGGGAGTTCATTTACACGGATCACAAGCCCCTGCTGGGATTATTCACCACGGAGAAGCAAACGCCACAGATCCTTTCACCAAGGATGCTCTGTTGGTCCATTTTTCTTTCAGCATACTCCTGTAAGCTAATCCATAGACCAGGAAAGGAAATGGGACACGCCGACGGATTCAGCAGACTTCCCCTAAGGGAGGCTGGACCGGATCCTGCTCCTGCTAATCAGATATTAGCAATACAGGAGCTGGCTGAGTGCCCATTAGACGCTAGCGACATAGCAGCCAAAACTCCCAGGGATAAGATTCTTAGCAGAATTCAGTCCTGGGTTAGCAGCGGGTGGCAGGACAAGTCACCGGGACCTGAGTTCACAGCATTTTTTACACGGCGGCATGAGCTCTCAACCCATAAAGGCTGCCTGCTGTGGGGGAGCAGAGTCATCATCCCCACAAAACTTAGGGAGAAAGTCCTTCAGTCCCTTCATGAGGTTCACCCAGGAGTGGTAAGGATGAAGGCTCTGGCCAGGAGTTACCTGTGGTGGCCTGGGTTGGATAAAGAGACAGAGGGGTTGGTAGCAGGATGTTACACATGCCAAAGGTCTCGCCCAGAGCAGGCACACGCTCCAGTCCACAAGTGGGAACAAACTCACACCCCCTGGTCCAGGGTCCATATAGATTATGCGGGGCCATTTCAGGGACACACCTTCTTAGTCATCATGGATAGTCACTCCAAGTGGTTAGAGGAGGTACCTGTGTCCAACATGACATCAGCGGGCACAATACAGGCACTAAGGGGAGTGTTTGCCACACATGGGCTACCAGATGTAGTAGTATCTGATAACGGAGCGCAATTTACCTCCTCGGATTTCCAAGTGTTCCTGAAGACCTTGGGGATTAGGCATGCCACTTCAGCGCCCTTTCACCCTGCCAGTAACGGGTTGGCAGAGAGGTTCGTGCGGACTACCAAGGATGCACTCAAATGAATAGTACAAGGGGACTGGAAACAGAGACAGGCCACATTCCTCCTCCATCAACACGCAACACCCTGCACAGCCACAGGAAAGAGCCCAGCGGAGCTCAGGTGGGGCAGACGCCTCATAACTACGTTAGACAGACTCCACCCAGACAGGGTATCAGCAGACACAGAACCCCCAACCCTCAAAACCAATTTCAACATAGGGGAGCAGATCTGGGCCAGAAATTACAGCACAGGCCATCCATGGGTGCCAGGTGAAGTGGTGGAACGGACAGGCCCCCTCTCCTACAGAGTAAGGGTGGAGGGGGGACTCCTGTGGAGGAGACACTTAGATCAACTAAGGAAGAGAGCCCCTGATAGGACGGGTGGAGAATCAATGGAAACAGCAAGGGAGGAGGCAGAGCAAACACAAACACACACACAGCCACAGTCACAGTCACCCAGAAGAACAGCAGGAAGGGGTTTGGGGCATCCATCTGCCTGGCAGGGAGCTGACAAGGAAAGTAGGCAAAAGCCTGAGGGCAGCAGGTCACAAAGAGCCAACACAGAAACACATGCACACACACAAATCAGACCAACACAACCAGACCAAGGAACAGGAAGCAGAACCGAAACCACTACAGAGCCAAGCCTGAGAAGATCAAACAGGACACACAGAGCCCCCAGCTACCTCAGTGATTATGTTCGCTCTTAAGCCTGGGGGGAGGAGGAATCTGGAGGGTTAAATGTAAAAATTGTAAATAAGCTGTATATAGTTAAGAAGGAACGACAGAGGATCATCCTCACTATGGGGGAAGGGGTGCAGTGTATGCCTCCCAGCATACACAAAGGACAGCACAGCAGGAGGCTGATGGTGCAGATCAGCAGAGGGGCTGGACAGCTCCGGGCGATGACTGCTCACTCAGGATAAGCCTAATGACTTAAGCTGTTGACAGCCCCAGGCATGGTCAGCCTGGTGGGAAGCCAGGATGTACACCCATTGTCACCTGCACTGGCAGGAAGCCCAGGTTTGAACTGATTGGATGCCATCCACCTGGGCAGGTACAAATAGATGCCAGGTTTCCCTGTTTCCCCAGTTCGTTCTGTTCAGAATAAACTCATCTTCACCCCCAGCTCTGTGTCCGTCTCTATGTGAAGCACGCGACTTTACAATTTAGATCCTAAAAAACTAGCAAGTATGTATCCGAACTGCCAGCCTAAATGTTGGAGGTGTGGTGGGGAAGATGCAACGTATTTTCATATATGGTGGACCTGTAAAAAGGTTAAAGCATTTTGGATTAAAGTTTGGTGGAATATGCAGAAGATATTTAAGAAAAGGATAAAGTTTTGTCCGCAATTGTTTTTACTGGGCATTACTACTGACACTACTGTTGTGGACACTAAGTTGATGTTGAATTTAATTACGGCAGCAAGACTTTTAGTAGGGCAATATTGGAAGAAGGAAGAACTGCCGACTATAGAAGAATGGACTTTAAAAGTTTCCAACCTGGCGGAAATGGCAAAGATCTCAGCGTATTTGAAAGACCATTCGCAACAGAGATATATTGTGGAGTGGAAAAAATGGATTGATTACATCCAGAATAAATATGGGACTAAAAAGTTTCACTTAGCATTTGAATAAGTATTGATGTGATATTTATATTGCTTGTAGTTATTTTATAAGAGTTAAAGTGCGATAGATTTAATAGTTTATTGTTGTTTGCATATGGTAGATTATGATTGTTTCTACTTTTATACCTTGTATTTAGCTCTGGGAAGTCGGGGCGGGGGGAGGGGGAGGGAGGAAGGTGTTTGGGAGGGTTGGGAAGAGGGGAGGGGGTTGGGAGGGGTTTTGTTTTGTTTTGTTAAAAATAAAATGTACTGTAAAACTTTTCAATAAAAAAAAGCTGCAATGAAATATGGGGTGAATCTTTCCTAAAAGTCAGGGGAGTTTTAATTCTACCGTAACTGGGTTCACAATTCACACTATGGGGAAAGGTCCCAGCTATTTTGGTCCCAATTTTTTGCTAGGCAATTTGAGTCTTAAATATTTCATGGATAGATAAATCTTTTCCCCACCCAAAATGACCTATGGGGTGCTCTTTCCTTATCTGTCTGTTTTTTATACATTTCTGAGGCTTTTTTTCAAAGATTTCTTGGTATTGTCCCACACTTTCTTCTTTGCTGACACCCATTGATCTAAAGTCTGAGAGGCAGTTGGTTCTTGGGGGTATTCAGGCATTGGAATGAAATCCTTTCTAGTAGTGATTTTAAAGGGCATGAATCCATTTCTTCTGTGGACAGTGTTGTTGTAAGCTACTTCAGCAAAAGGGAGGAGGTTAGTCCAGTTCGTTTGTTGGTAATCCACATAAAACCATTTCATTTGCTTTTTCAGCCACTCCATTCATAGACAGATGAAAAGTCGATGACAGTCCTTGCATTGAGCCAATTATTTTTAGAAAGTTTCTCCAAAATTTAGCCATGAATTGCACCCCCATGTCAGAGATCACATGCTTTGGTGCACCATCTGTAAATATGTTTAAGGAACTAGTATTCCATTAACCAGCACATTGAATTACAGTAGCATCATCCTATCAGACATTATGCTGGCAGACATCTTCAAATAGGAAAACTGCAAGGACGAAATTGCCACAGACCCTCACTGACACAAACAGGCCAATAAAGGATGGTAACCCCTCCACAACAGACTCAGCATTGCAGCAAATGATGAAGAGGAGGCAGGCAGCACTGATGACTGTGACAGCAAAGGATTTGGAAACAACATGGACAGGGATGATGACAGCAAGAAGCAACAACAAGCTGAAACAGCAACATCCCATATGGAGATGTCAGAAGAGCGGCGAGATGACTGTGCATGTCAGAGTGCACACTCCATACTGGCCGATATTATTTTTTGTATTTTTCACTCAGTTGCTGTTTTTGTCCATTAAACTTAAAACTACATCATAGTGGACAATCTACAGACTCAGAACTGTATGTGGCCACCACTAACAATCTTCTTGGGTTACGTGTTGTCAAAACAAACAAGATTGTAAATGCAGTGTTGGATTGCAAGACTGTCTCTTTTGTATTTGTGTGGCATAACACAGATTTATAGAAGGTATGGGGCTTGCATCACAATGAATATCCACCATTTCTTCACCCTTTGTTCCCAGACACTTCTCTCCAGAGCACATAGACACTTCTAGGATACCTTCTACACAAGATAGATCTTTGAATTAATCAAGCACTAAATTTATATCAGAATATTACAAAATCAATTCAATTTGATTAATTTTTTTAAAAAGCTATCTGTAATATATGGGACCCCTTCATGGATTACTGCCTTGTCGTGGCGAAGGGGCTTGCATAATTCAATGAAACTATGAGCTATGCTGTGCAGGGCCACCCAAGATGGACAGGTCATAGCAGAGAGTTCTGACAAAACGTGATCCACTGGAGAAGGAAATGGCAAACCACTCCAGTATCTTTGCCATGAAAACCCTATGGACAGTACCAAAAGGCAAAACGATATGGCGCTGGAAGATGAGCCCCTCAGGTCGGAAGGCGTCCAATATGCTACTGGGGAAGAGCAAAGGGCTAGTACTAGTAGCGCCGGAAAGAATGAAGCGACTGGGCCAAAGCCGAAAGGATGCTCAGTTGTGGATGTATCTGGTGGTGAAAGGAAAGTCCGATTTTTTCTCCATAGGAACCTGGAATGTAAGATCCATGAATCAAGGAAAGCTGGATGTGGTCAAACAAGAGATGACAAGACTAAACATCGACATCTTAGGTATGAGCGAACTAAAATGGACAGGAATGGGTGAATTTAATTCAGATGACCATCAGGTATACTACTGCGGGCAAGAATCCCTCAGAAGAAATGGAGTAGCCTTTATAGTCAATAAAAAAGTAGGGAAAGCAATACTGGGATACAATCCTCAAAATGACAGAATGATCTCAGTTCAAATCTAAGGCAAACCATTTAGTATCACAGTAGTCCAAGTCTATGCCCCAACCACTGGTGCTGAAGAGGATGAAATTGACCAGTTCTATGAAGCTCTAGAGCATCTTATAGAACTAACACCAAAAAATGATGTCCTTATCATCATGGAGGATTGGAATGTGAAAGTAGGAAGCCAAAAGATAACCGGAATAACAGGCAAGTTTGGCCTTGGAGTACAAAATGAAGCAGGGCACAGGCTGACAGAATTTTGTCAAGAGAATATGATGGTCATTGCAAACACTCTTTCAACAACCCACATGGACATCACCAGCTCTACACATGGACATCACCAGACGGTCAACCCAAAAATCAGATTGATTATGTGCTCTGCAGCCAAAGATGGAGAAGCTCTATATAGTCAGTAAAAACAAGACCAGGAGCTGACTGAGGCTCACACCATGAGCTTCTCAATGCAAAATTTAGCCTTAAAACTGAAGAAAGTAGGGAAAAGCACTAGGCCACTCAGACATGCATTAAATCATATCCCTGATAAATACACAGTAGAGGTGACAAATAGATTTAAGGAATTAGATCTGATAGACAGAGTGCCTGAAGAATTATGGACAGAGATTCACAACATTGTACAAGATGTAGCAACTAAAGCCATCTCAAAGAAAAAGAAATGCAAGAAAGCAAAATGGCTGTCTGAGGAAGCTTTGCAAATACCTGAGGAAAGGAGGGAAGCAAAAGGCAATGGAAAAAAAGAAAGATACACCCAATTGAATGCAGAATTCCAAAGAATAGCTAGAAGAGATAAGAATGCCTTCTTAAATGAACAGTGCAAAGAAATAGAAGAAAACAATAGAATATGGAGGACCAGAGATCTCTTCAAGAAAATTGGAGAGATGAAGGGAACGTTTCATCTAAAAATGGGCATGATAAAGGACCAATAAGGGACGCGGTGGCTCAGTGGGTTAGGACGCTGAGCTTGTCGATCAGAAGGTCGGCAGTTTGGCGGGTCGAATCCTGAGTGCCGCGTAGCAGAGTGAGCGCCTGTTACTCATCCCAGCTTCTGCCCACCTAGCAGTTCGAAAGCACGTAAAAATGCAAGTAGAAAAATAGGGACCACTACGGTGGGAAGGTAACAGCGTTCCGTGCGCCTTTGGCGTCTAGTCATGCCGGCCACATGACCACGGAGACGTCCTCGGACAAACGCTGGCTCTTCGGCTTTGAAACGGAGATGAGCACCGGCCCCTAGAGTCGGAAACGACTAGCACGCATGTGCGGGGGAACCTTTACCTTTTTTAAAGGACCAAACTGGCAGGGACCTAACAGAGGCAGAAGAGATTAAGAACAGGTAGCAAAATTACACAGAAGAACTATACAAGAACAAACTTAACATCCATGATAACCACAATGAGGTGGTCACTAACCTTGAGCCAGACATCCTAGAATGCGAAGTGAAGTAGGCCTTAGGAAAGTTGAGCAACAACAAAGCTAGTGGAGATGACAGTATTCCAGCTGAGCTATTCAAAATCTTAAAAGACAATGCAGTAAAAGTGCTACACTCAATTTGCCAGCAAATTTGGAAAACTCAACAGTGGCCACAGGATTGGAAAAGATCAGTTTACATTCCAGTTCCAAGGAAAGGCAGTGCCAAAGAATGTTCAAACTATTGCACCATTGCACTCATTTTTCATGCTAGTAAAGTCATGCTTAAAATCCTACAAGCTAGACTTCAGCAGTATGTGGATCGAGAACTACCAGAAGTACATGCAGGATTTCGAAGAGGCAGAGGAACTACAGATCTAATTGACAACATATGCTGGATCATGGAGAAAGCTAGGGAGTTCCAGAAAAACATCTACTTCTGCTTCATTGACTATGCTAAAGCATTTGATTGTGTGGATCACAACAAACTGTGGCAAGTTCTTAAAGAGATGGGAGTACCAGACCATCTTATTTGTCTCTTGAGAAACCTATATGCGGGTCAAGAAGCAACAGTGAGAAATGGACATGGAACCAAGGCTGTATACTGTCGCCTTGCCTATTTAACTTATATGCAGAGCACATCATGAGAAAGGCAGGGCTAGATGAATCAAAAGTTGGAATTAAGATTCTTGGGAGAAATATCAACAACCTAAGATATGCAGATGATAACACTCTAATGGCAGAAAGTGAAGAGGAACTAAAGAGCCTTTTGTTGCGGGTGAAGAAGGAGAGTACAAAAGTTGGTTTAAAACTTAACATTAAGAAAACCAAGATCATGGCATCCAGCCCTCTCAATTCCTGGCAAATAGATGGGGAAGAAATGGAGGTAGTGACAGATTTTATTTTCCTGGGCTTCAAGATCACCACAGATGGGGACTGTAGCCAAGAAGAAATTAAAATAAGCTTGCTCCTGGGGAGGAAAGCCATGGCAAATCTAGACAGCACACTAAAAAACAGAGACATCACCCTGCCAACAAAAGTGCGTATAGTCAGGGCTATGCTTTTCCCAGTTGCAATGTATGGCTGTGAAAGTTGGACCATCAAAAAGGCTGAGCGCCAAAGAATTGAGGCCTTTGAACTATGGTGCTGGAGAAGACTCCTGCGAGTCCCTTAGACTGCAAGGTGCTCAAACCGGTCAGTCCTAGAGGGGATCAACCCTGACTGCTCTTTAGAAGGCCAGATCCTGAAGTTGAAACTCAAATACTTTGGCCACCTAATGAGAAGGAAGGACTCACTGGAGAAGAGTCTAATGCTGGGAAAGATTGAGGGCAAGAGAAGAAGGGGACAACAGAAAATGAGGTGGCTGGATGGAGTCACTGAAGCAGTAGGCGTGAGCTTAAATGGACTCCAGAAGATGGTAGAGGACAGGAAGGCCTGGAGGAATGTTGTCCATAGGGTCACAATGGGTCAGACACGACTTCGCAACTAACAAAAACACCAATGTATGGAATGAGTATAACTCCCTCTTGCATTCTCCCCATCCCCCAAAATTTTATTTAATTTGTAAAGTAACCTGAAACACAAATGGGTTAACCATTGTCTTCACTTAATCCACTAGAGAATCTATCATCATAAAAATGAGAAACATAGTTTTCAAACATACCTGCTCTGATGGTATTATTAAATCAATAATCATCCACAGAATCTTACTCTGAATCTGCAGGCAATGTCAATTAATAAATAAGCAATTTTGCATGGAGTGGCAAAAATTATTGACAAGGGAAGATTGCTATCTGCCCAATGAAAAAGGTTACATATTAACTTTGCTCAAAGAGAAAAAAAATCATGTACATAATAATGAGATGGCTGCCTTTTTCCAATCTGAAATATATTTTGCAAGCTAAAATTAATGTTTTATAAATTGTTCACTTTTCCTTAAGGGATATTTAGTGATTTTTGCTTTCCTTTCACATTGATATATGGTATTGATTGAAAGTAAAAATGCATTTTCATCTCTGTAAATAAAACTTCAGTGTCCCTCAGATATCAATAAAGTTTTGCCGTCTCTTTATTGCAAGATTGTTACTGACAAATACTAATTTTAAATCTATGAATATTTTTCTGAGATAAGAAATAATATTCAGCAAAAGAGATGAATACTACTTTCACTTCTTATTTGTCACTAACCTTTATACATTTTTACATTGATTATTATCATTTCAAATGCTACAGGGATATTTCATGTTAAACAATATATTTACACAGAAAAGTTCCAAGCATAGTGGACAGAAATAATAAATAATGGTTGTAGAAAGTGTAGGATGACACAAATCTTTGTCACATAATCAAGTTTAAAGATACTGGCCATGTTGACTTGTTGACCAGTCACATTGTGCCACATTCATTATGCTGCTACATGTTGTATTATCATGACCTTATAAAGAAGTAGTGGAAGAAGAGATTACCCACCATCTATGACACTAATAAGGTTACAAATTGAAGATTATGCAGAACCTGAGGCCTTATCATCACATGTCCTTTAGAGATATCCCAGAGTTGTGATTTTGAATATTAAAGCATAGCGTAATTTTTAAATCTATTATCAATTATCAAATTATCAATTCCTGGCAAATAGATGGGGAAGAAATAGAGGTAGTGACAGATTTTATTTTCCTGGGCTTCAAGATCACCGCAGATGGGGACTGCAGCCAAGAAGAAATTAAAATACGCTTGCTCCTGGTGAGGAAAGCCATGGCAAATCTAGACAGCACACTAAAAAACAGAGACATCACCCTGCCAACAAAAGTGCATATAGTCAGGGCTATGCTTTTCCCAGTTGCAATGTATGGCTGTGAAAGTTGGACCATAAAAAAGGCTGAGTGCCAAAGAATTGAGGCCTTTGAACTATGGTGCTGGAGAAGACTCCTGCGAGTCCCTTAGACTGCAAGGTGCTCAAACCGGTCAGTCCTAGAGGGGATCAACCCTGACTGCTCTTTAGAAGGCCAGATCCTGAAGTTGAAACTCAAATACTTTGGCCACTTAATGAGAAGGAAGGACTCACTGGAGAAGAGTCTAATGCTGGGAAAGATTGAGGGCAAGAGAAGAAGGGGACAACAGAGAATGAGGTGACTGGATGGAGTCACTGAAGCAGTAGGCGTGAGCTTAAATGGACTCCAGAAGATGGTAGAGGACAGGAAGGCCTGGAGGAATGTTGTCCATAGGGTCATGATGGGTCGGACATGACTTCACAGCTAACAACAACATCATATGACCCATATAATGCTTCTGAAGAAATCAAATCAGGTTTATATTAGGTTGGATTTTTTTCCTAGCCTTACTCAATGCTTTTAGGAGTACAGTTCCTGGAATGGCCCTAAAAAGCCAAATGCAGTTTTCAACCTAGATAATCTTATGTGCTTCTGGTACATGAGGTAAGCCATACTTAATATTCTTGTTTCCATCCATTACGAAAGTACATGAAAGGACACTCTCTGTGTAAAAGATATATGCTTTGCTTGTCCAGTCATATCTGACTCTAGGGGCAATGCCTTAATCAAGGGAGTCAGCATTGCCCAAAGACTTTTCTGTAGTCATGTGGCCAGCTTGACTATATGTCAAGGTGCATGGAAAGCTGTTATATTCCCACTAAAGTGGTACCATGTTTCCCTGAAAATAAGACCAGGTCTTATATTAATTTTTACTGCAAAGACCCATTAGGACTTATTTTCAGTTGATGCCTTATTTTTTCCTGTATCTTACAGACATGTCAAACACAAGGCCCATGGACCAGATCCAGCCCATGATGGGCCCATATCTGGCCTGCAGGGCCATCCCAGAGATGGTGAGGACCCGACCCCCATTGCCCTGGCCCAGCCTAACCAGGCACTCCTCTGGTACACATACAGGAGGTGGTGAGCTTGCAGGAGCTGACAGTGACCAACAGCAGCCACAGCCTCCTGGCCCCTTGGCTGGCACACTTTGGGGCTGCGCAAGTGAGTCTGAGTGGTATGACTATTAGGCCGGCCCTCCAAGTAGCAAGCAAAGGCAGATGCATGGGCAGGAGGCACACAATCCGGCCTGCTGAACATGCCATGTGGCCAGCTGCTCACTCCATCCAACTGTCTGTCTTTGCTTGCCGATGGCTGTGACAGAGCAGGAAGCTGCACAGTGTCCAGTGGGCTGGATCATGTGCCTCCACCTGTGTCTCTACCTTCACATGCTGCTGGTGCTACCGCTGTTAGGTGAGATGAGGCAGGTGGCATGTTGGGGGTGGCATCATGCCTCACCCTTACACACTCAGCCACTGCTATCCAATCTCATCCTCCAGCTCTGCTGCACACATGGGACGAGTCTCCCCACCACCCCATCTGCGACAGCCCCAGTGAACAGGAAGGGTGGGCAGCCCCCATCCCCAAAAGGCAGACAGGAATTCCCTCCCTGGTTTGCCCCACCCAAACCCAGTCCTGGAGATGCCCGATGCACCCCATACTTGCACACCTCAGGGGCCTACATCCAGGCCACCTTGTCTCACCACCTGCTGTGCCTCATGGTGGCAGCATAAGCAGGAGTAGCCCCATCCAGCAGGATCCATGCTTCCCCTCAGCCTCCCTCAACCCCAGCTCAGGAAGCCCAGCCTGGGGAAGGAGAGTGAGCATAGCACCCCTGATGTACAACAATCTATATTTATTCAAATACAGTCATGTCATCTTCTTTTGGAACATCGTTACAACTCTCCAAATCCTGAATTCTGGCCAGAATTCCTTGTGACTCCATTTCCTGTAGAACCATTGGCCCCAAGCTCTCATGTCCAGCAATAGAGCTCTCCTTAAATAAGCACTTCTTCTTTATGTAGCCTGTTCATAGTAATTGGCAATACAGCTGTCACTGATTTTATCCCATGAATTCTTCACCCAAGATAGGCTTCACAAAACTACCATGCTGATTTCTCTCCATTCTATTTTCAATGTAGTCATTTATTTCCATGTGCAAATGGACCTTGAATGGCTTATTTATTGCAATATCAAGAGTCTGGAGATAGGCATTCATTCCTGTGGGAATCATTATTTGAACTATTCTTCTTTCTGCAAGGAAATTCTTCATGTCTTTAGTACTGTGAGTGCTGGCAAACAAGTGGCAGCATTATATTGACTCTCTTCCTTATAACTGCTTGTGTGCACCAGGCTTTTTTGGTTTCAAGAACATAAATGCCTGAAACATGTTCAACCTTATATTTCTTGTCCTTAGTGATTATTAGAGGTGGGGCTTTGTTTCCATTCAGATGAATTGCCAAGTTACAGGTAACACGTGCACTTTCATAACCAGTGGAGGGAATATAGATTGACAAGGCACCCCTCTGATCAATTATCATTTGAGATCCTTAGTCCATGAACACTGCAGTGTTTTCATCCATAGCAATCATGTTAGTATTTAGAAAAGTCGATGCCATCAACAAAGGACTTGAAGGCAAGCATGTTTAATAAGTTCAGTAACTTCCAGCTTGTTGTCGATCTTCTTAGAGAGAGTTCATATTGCTGAATGAAGCCATCCAGCCAGTGTTGTGATGCTTTGAATTCTTCTGGGGATATTTCTAACTGTGGTGCCATTGCAAGGGCAAATGCTTGAATATCAGACAAATTTATATTATAATTTTATAATTCAATACATCCATCATGTGTTGCAACAGGATGTACTAAATGCATCTGTCTGGCTGACAATCTTTTTTTATTAAAAAGTTTTACAATTTTTTTTTTACAAAACATCCCCAAAACCCACCCACCCCAAACCCCCCCCCACTTCCCAGAGCTGAATACAGGGTCATAAATATAATAATCATATTCTAACTAAAATTATCCATTATAAAATTAACCAAATTCATAATGTGCTTTAACTCTAACATTGATACATTCAAATTATTAGAAACATAATAATAACTTAAACAAAATATAATTAATACTAATACTAAAATTAATAAAAATCTAAGATCTACTCATAAGCTAAATGTAACTTTTTAGTCCCATATTTATTCTGAATATAATCTATCCATCTCCTCCAAACTGAAATATATCTTTCTTGCGAATGATCCTTCAAATAAGCAGAAATCTTAGACATTTCTGCAAGATTCGATACCTTAAGTACCCATTCTTTTATAGTAGGCAAACTATCCTTCTTCCAGTATTGTCCCACCAGTAACCGTGCTGCTGTTATCAAATTCAACATCAAATTAGTTTCTTTAGTGTCACAATCTATAACAATACCCAATAAAAACAATTGCGGAGAAAACTTTATCTTTCTCTTAAAAATCTTTTGAATGTTCCACCAAATTTTAATCCAAAAAGCTTTTATATTTCTGCAAGTCCACCATATATGAAAATAAGTAGCATCTAAACTACCACATCTCCAGCATTTAGACTTTAAATTAGGATACATGTTAGACAACTTTTTGGGATCCAAATGCCATCTATAAAACATTTTATAAAAATTTTCTCTTAAATTTTGAGCCTGAGTAAATTTAACATTTCTAACCCAGATTACCTCCCAAATATCCAACGGAATTGGTTCCTGTATGTTTTGTGCCCACTTTATCATACAATCTTTAACTAATTCCGTTTCTGAGTCCAATTCAATTAATGTCTGGCTGACAATCTTAACTGGGGCTTATTTGGGGGGTAAGGCTTATATTATGAGCATCCTGAAAAAATAATGCTAGGGCTTATTTTCTGGCTTAGTTTTATTTTCAGGGAAACACGAAACCTACTTATTCACATCTGCATGCTTTTGAACTGCTAGGTGGGCAGGAACTGGGGCAAGTAATGGGAGCTTAAGCAATCACACAGCACTCAGGTCTCCAATCTTGGCTGTCAGCTTTGCAGCTGACAAGCTCAACATTTCTAATTGTTGAACCGTAGTGCCCCCTATCATCCATATAATAAAGGACAATTCCCAATTATTTCTGATTCCTTTTCTGGAAAGTTCTTCAAAGGCATAATGTGAATAAGAATTGCAAACAAACCAAAATATATGATGCTATCACAGATTTCTGCCACATTTGCCATCCTGCTGTTTCTAAATCATAATACCCATAAATCCTATCCTCTGCAAGTGAAATAAGAATTATTGAATTCTTTTTTCATACTGTAAAAAACAAGGAAGTTCTAAAGGAAAAAAATATAAAAATGAACTACAATCATTTCTCCATTACTATGATAAAAAAGTGATATAAGCCATTTAGATGCAATAGCAATAAAGAGCTGCCTTCTATCCATAACTGGAAATAATTTATCCCTCTACATTTTTGCATGTCAGATAGTAATTTTACAGATCCACCAATAATTATTCAACAAACCCTAATCTATTTATATGTGTGCTATTTGTAATCACTATAGCTTCTCTGTCATTTCATAGAGTTCTAAGATGGTGGTGCCTGGATCGACTGCAGCTGCATTGGCTGTCAAAGGTGAAAGGTTTTTGGAGGGATATAGACCACATGATCGGGAAGGTTTTAATGTGTTTGAACAACATGGTGGGGCTATGTAACAAACGACCGACAATCTTTGCTGGTATGGTGAGTTTTTAGCTGTTTCAGAACTGTTGGTGTGATGGTTAAAAGTTGTTTGCACTGTCTGGCACAGTGACAGGTTCTATTGAAAATCAGGGCTGTTTCCAAAGGAGGCAGAGGAGGAGAGGTCCCCAGATTTATGGAGCAAAGGAACTGGATGAGGCTGTCAGCAGGCCCAGAGGAAGAGAGAGAGGCTTTTGGAGGAGTTGGAGGCGGCAGCCCCATGCTCCAGGGGAGAAAAGGAGAGAGGCCGCTTTGAAGAAAAGGTGGAAGAGACAGGATCAGAAAAAGGAAAGGAGGTGAGTTGTCATCCAGAAATACAAGCTAATTTGAGGGCTAATCCACATGGAGCTCCGTTTCCATCTGTCCTGTTTACCATTGTTCACTCTCTAGAGACTAAAATTGATGTTCTGAAACTTGAGTTGGCCACGAAAAAGGAGTATATATTGGTGGTGACCCTTTGAGAGCTATATCCAATGAAATTTCATTTTTATGTATGCCAATTGGTGTACATTCAAAGTGACAATAAAGCTGTTGTTGTTAGATAGGAAAAAAATCATTTGTGCATTCTTTTGGGTATGCAAACTTCTTTTTCTTCTTAGTTAAGAGTTAGGATTTTCTGTTCTTCAGTACCAATACAAAAAGCACAAAAGTTCATATATGTAACAGATAAAGGCACATTTTTTCCAAATGATTTATATTTATTTTACAGATAACAGGACTAAAATTGCATGGTAAGGTCCATTTTTTCTAAGACAAGCCACACCTCCATTATATTACTGCCTTTCAGGGTGAAGAATTTTATACTGAGTGCAGAAAAGGAATAAGAAATAGTAACCAAAATAAAGACAAAGCTTGAAATAAGAAAAATAAAAGGCTAATTTATACCATATACCTTTGCCAAACTTACTATCTTTGCAAATCATCCTTGCGTACATCACATGCCTTTTCTTCTGAAAATTTCTTATCCATTTCTCAGAATCTCATGAAATCCATCCAACCATTCTCTTACTTTTTATAACATTTTTGTTGATCAATGGCCCATTGAATCCAAATTATGGGCTACACCATGCAGTAACAGCAAGGTAACCTAAGGCATTAACAAAGGTTTTAGCTTTCTTTCACTGTTTTGCCTGTTTTTAGAACAGAAAACAGTCATCAAGACTAATAGTCACTGACAAGTCACTTCTTCATGAAGTTATCCCATTTCTTTTAAAATCATCTGAACTGGTGTCTATTGCCACAGTGGATAGTAGTTCGTTTTACAGTTTATGTTGCCACTGTATGTTTTATATTTTTTTACTGATTTAAAATATTTATATGGCTGCCTACCTTATAGCACAATTCTAAATAAATTTTAAAATGCTCCTTTTGATTAAATGTGAATCTCTCTGCATTTAATTTTAAGGAATAAACCTACATTAAATCATCCAAATTAGCTGACTAATTTTGTCGATATGTTTCATGATTAGAAACATTTTTAAGTTCTTAAAGTCATTAGAACAGACAGTATGCAGACTCTATGTTACACTTAACATCATACATCAGATTGAGAAGGAGAAATGTTAGACTTTGCCGCCCGTTGATACAATGGAACATTAACATGAAATTGGGGGGGGGGCAGGGGTATTTAAACAAAAGAGGTGGGGTAATTTTAGAACCAATTTCAGGTATTTCCCTTGCTTAGAAGAAATACTTAATGGACATGACTTATAATCTATGCCTATGTAAATTGGTTTCAGGCTGAGTGTGAAATTGACTAAAAATTCATAGTGAAATGGGAAAGTGGCAAGTATTTGTATAGAGCAATAGGATATAGTTTAATTCTTTTAAATCAGTTTTGTTTAAAGATGGAGAATGGAGAATTTTACAGAATGGAGCTGTAAAAAATTGCAAATGTGACAAATTCCTGGCAACCATTTGCTCTCATGATATATGATTAACAGAATAACAGAATTGTAAGGGACCTTGGAGGTCTTTTAGTCCAACCCCATGCTCAGAGAAATGGTTGTCCAATCTCTTCTTAAAAACCTCCAGTGATGAAGCTCCCACAGCTTTTGAAGGCAAGCCATTCCAATGATTTTTTGTTCTAACTGTCAGGAAATTTCTTCTTAGTTCTAGATTCATTCTCTTCTTGATTAGTTTCCATCCAATGCTTCTTGTTCTGCCTTCAGATGTTTTGGAGACTAGGTTGACTCCCTCTTCTTTGTGGCAGCCCTAAGATATGGGAACACTGCTATCATGTCACTCTTCATCCTTCTTTTCATTAGGTTAAACATAACCAATTCCTGCAACCATTTTTCATATGTTTTCATATTTGTTGATCTTTTCTGCACTCTTTCTAGAGTCTCAGCATTGTCTTTATATCAGGGGACCAAAACTGGATGCAATATTCCAAGTATAATCTTACCAAAGCATTTTAAAATAGATCTTGATTCTATCCTTCTATTAATGCAGTCTAGGAATGCATTAGCTGTTTTTGGCAGCTGCAGCTCTCTGCTAGTCTCAGGATCCATTTCAATCCCACATCTCAAGAAGGCAGAACTCTTGGAAGCAATTTCTTCCAATAAGAAATTTTATTAAGAGAAGTTGATAGCGGACATAATAGACAGGATCTGAGATTTCCCATGCAGAATGATAGGTTAAGGTATCCCCAAGCAAGACCCCACCCCATAGTCCATCCAGCCAGTGTGGGATGGCCAATCCCCAATTATTAGGTCCGTGGTAAAAGGGGAGATAACATCGGCCTGTTCACATAGCAATGTTCGACAGCTCTTCACACCTTCCTCTGAGAGTATAGAAATAAACCAGGCACGGAGGTTACATTCCTTACTCCCTCCCTTGTTCTAGCTGACAGTTTAGGGAGATAAACTTCAGAAAGAGATATAATGCAGGAAAGCAAAATGTTACATTGTAGTGGATAGAGGAAACAGAGGCAATAAATGAAAGCAAAAGTTTACATTGGTGTGGATAAAGGAAGCAGAGGCAATAAACCTGCGGTCACATTCCCCCCCCCCTTGGGAGTATGGCAGAACCCAGGGAAAGGTGAGGTTTGATTTTGGGTCAGAGGGGATAGATAGAAAGAAATAGGAATGGGTTTTGACAGCTGACTCAGATTCATATTCAAATGGCTTATATTCATTGTTCACTAGGACTCCTAGATCCCTCTCATAGATACTACTTATTCTATATCATTGCATTTGGGTTTTTCTTGTCTAAATGTATAACCTTACTTTTTTTTACCATTGAATTTCATTTTGTTCGATAGTGCCCAATGTTAAAGTCTGTTAAGATCTTTCTGTATCTTAAGCCTATCTTCTGAAGTGTTGGCTATTCCTGCCAGTTTGGTATCAGCTGCAAGTTTGATGAGTTCCCCATCTATCCCCTCATCCAAATCATTGATGAAGATGTTGAAGAGTACTGGGCCTAAAACAGAACCTTGGAGTACCCCACCAAATACTTCCCACCATGTAGATGCAGTTCCACTGAGTGTGGTTGGTCAGCCATTTATGAATCCATCTGGTAGTGATGCTGTCTAACCCACATTTTTCTATCTTATCTAGTAGTAAGTAATGGTCTATTTTATCAAATGACTTACTGAAGTCCAAGTAAATTATATCAACAGCATTCTTCTGGTCCACTAATTTTGCCACTTGGTCAAAGAATGCAGTAAGATTTGTCTGGCATGATCTGTTTTTGACAAACCCATGTTGACTTTGTTTGCCTCTAGGTGTTCGCTGATTCATTGCTTGATCATCTTTTCCAGGATCTTCCCAGGTATTGACGTCAGGCTGATAGGTTTGTAATTTCCTGGATTATTTTTTTTCCTTTTTGGAAGATAGGAACTACATCAACTCTTTTCTAGTCCTCTGGTAGTTCTCCATTGCTCCAGAATCTTTGAAAGATATAGTTCAGTGGATCTGAGATCATGTCTGCCAGCATCTTCAGAACCTTGGGGTGTAATCCATCTGGTCCTGGCAGTGGCGTAGCGTGGGGGGTGCAGGGGGGGCCGGCCGCACCGGGCGCAACATCTGGGGGGGGCGCGCTCGCACTCGGGAGGGATGGAAGACGCGCCGAAGCGCCCTTCGCGCGGCTGGAGTCCCGCGGGGGGGATCCGGGGCTGAGGCGCACTCGGGGAAGCAGCAACTCACAACCAGCTACTCTTGGGGGACGGAGGCACAAAGCCGGCCAGACAGGGCTCGGAGCCATCCGAGACCACAGCTGCACTTCCACCTTTCCCAGGGCGGCCCCCGCAGACGGAGCGCAGTGCAGGGCACCAGCATGCCCCACTGCCAGAGAAGCGCCCGCCGGTGCAGCCCCGACTCCCTCACCCCGCGGCAGGTGGCGGCGGCGTAGCGGGGCTTGCGAAAAGCGGGGTGGGCGGCGGCGGCTGCTCCCGGCGCCGGGCAAGGGCAAGCAGGGCAAGGTCGCTCCTGCTCAAAAGCCAGAGTTCAGCGGCTGGCGAGGCGCTCGCGCGGGGCTCTCCCGGGGCTGGTGGGCCGAACGGGGACCGGCCTCCCCCTCTCCGCGCTAGAGCAGCCCCCGCGGTGGCGGCCCGGCGCACGTGGCTGAGGGGGCGGCGGTGGCGGGAGGGGGGTCAGAGGAGCGAGCCGAGCTCTCCCAGGGCAGCAGGTGCGGGGTGGTGCGGCTACAGGCTCAGCCGCAGCTCCGGCCAAGGGCTGCCAAGCTCACGGGGCGTCGTGCCGGCCCCCTCCCTCGCTCCCCGCGCCCGGATGCGCCCCCGGCGGAAGCCCCGGCCAGCCGCGGTGCATGCCTGAGCGAGACGGGCAGCTGCGCTGGCGGGTCCCGCTCTCTTCCAGGCATCAGAGGTAAGAAAGGGATGGCGGCGCCCCCAGCCGCCCCCCCCGCCGGCTCCGAAGCGGAGGCTCCGCTGCGCCGCCCGCCTCCTGGCACGGCCTCGGGTCCCGGCGCTTCTGCTGCACGTGAGGGAGGGGATGCCGGACCTTCCCCCTTTTCCCGGGGGAGGCGTGGGTGGGGGGTGCGGCGGACGCCCAGGATGCGGGGCTCCCTGCGGCAGACTCGAGTGCTAAAATCCACGGGTTAGGGGGCGCAAATTACTTGCCTTGCCCCGGGTGCTGAGAACCCATGCTACGCCACTGGGTCCTGGTGATTTGAACTTGTCTAGGGTGGACAGGTGCTCACTTGCCTATTTTAACTTGAATTCCTAATCTGTTTTTATGGCACTATTTTTGATAGGTTGGACAGGTGTGTTTTTTATGCAAAGACAGGTGCAAAAAACAAGTTAAGGATTTCTGCTTTCTCCCTGTTGCTTGTTGCCTTCTTGCCACTTTCTCCCATTAATGGCCCAATAATTTCCTTAACTTTTTTTCTTGTTTTTTACGTGTTCAAAGAAGCTTTTTTAAAAATTGTTTTTTACTTAGTTCATTTTGAGCCTTAGCTTTCCTCAGTTCATCTTTGCAGATTTGAGTTATTTATTGATCATTCTGCCTGAGATACGTGTCTTTTTTCCACATTTTATACTTTTTTGTTGTTCAGTTTATCAGAGAGTAGTTTGTGCAGCCATTCTGGCTTCTTCAGTGAGCTCTTATTTTTCTTCTTCAGTGGTATTGTGCAGGACTAGACTTTTATAATCTCATTTTTCAAAGTTTCCCAAGCTTCTTGGGTTATTTTCCCTTTGAGAATTTCCATCCTTGAAACCCTTCCCAAGCACTCTCTAAGTTGTTGAAATCAGCTCTCTTAAAGTCCAGAATGCTAGTTTGACTTTGTTCTATTACTTGTGCTTGCACTATGTTGAGTTCTAATAATTCACAGTCACTCTCCCTCAAGATTCCTGTAACTTCAACCCCTTCTATCATTTCATCTCTGTTAGTGAGTTTAATATTGCTGACCCTCCAGTTCCCTTCTCAACCCTTTGGTAGGCAAAGTTATCTGGTAGGTTTGTCTATTTGATCTTCCACTAGGTCCAGAGTTTGTCTCCCAGCTGATGTTAGTTTGATGATTGATTGTGTTATATATCGTATATACTGTTACACAGCACAAAAAGTTCCACTGAGGGGAAAAGGCACGGCAGCCAGTTGACAGTTGACAGCTGTCAAAAGGCTGCCGCCCTCCCAATATGCACGCGCGGTGGCTGGCTGACAGTGACAGCTGTCAAAAGGCCACCGCTAGCCAACCACGAAGGCGCAGCAATTGACAGCTGTCAAAGCTGCCGACCTACCATGCATGCGCGTCGACCACTGACAGCTCCGGGCTGTCAAAGACCTGCTGCCAGCTGAGCGCGGAGGTTCAGCTCCAGGCTGTCACAGCCCACCGGCAGCGGATTGGCCGAAGCAGCTGCGATGGGAGAACTCACTGTTATGATTGGTTAGTTGTTTGACAAGTTTATTTATTTATTTATTTATTTATTTTATTATATTTATAAATAAGAGGTAATCCCTGGCTGTTCCCTAGTCCGGTGCCCTTTCTAAGTAAAGCTTCAAGATTCAAGCCTGCTGTCTCTCGTGGTCCTTGCCTCATGCCAATTCAGATTGATTGATTGATTGATTGATTAAATAGTAGATTTTATCCCACTTTTATTTTGTACAACACTAGCACTATATGTAACATTCCTGCCTCCAATTTTATCCACAACTCTATGATGTAGGTTGAATTGACAATTGAGAGTTGAGAGTGGCCCAAATTTGCCTAGTTGACTTTCTTGTTTAATGGACAACTAGAACTCACAGTCTTTTACTTCCTAGTTCAATGATCTAACTAATGAATTAAACCGGCTTTCTGTTTTTTTTTCTTTTTTCAATGTCTTTTATTTACATATTCAAAGCAACAAATTCAACAAAACTGTCAAAGTGTTTTTGTTCAGCATCCCTTGTAAAATTTATTCTATCATGCAGATGGTTTGGCTTATATAAAATATTAGCAACTTCTCTATAGATCTACATGCTTTCTATCAACTTCACTGGCAGGCATTAGCAAATAAGAATTCTGATTGCCATGCTGGTGAAATGTCCACTGCAGATATTGCTTGCTAAAACATGTCCTTTGCCTATCCCACTGTTATGGAGGACATAAATGTAAAAAAAAATATCACATGTTTTAGTCAACTGGCAGTCTTAATAGTATCTATAATTCTGACTTAATTAATATTATTTGTTAATTTTATCTCCATCTTTAAAAATTCTAATTACTTGCATACATTAGTTTTAATTTCCTGATAAGCAAAGCTCAGTTACATTCAGTCTTATTTCAACAAGGAATTAATTGGCAGCAAGCTGAAAATACACAACACTGGCTGCATTTGAGAATAGGAACATCCTATCAGTGGAGTTTAAATTATTTGCTTTACTTTCTAGGTAAGACCAGAAGTCAGAACCATTTCTTGAAATAAAGTATCACCCTAAATCTGAATTTAGAAACTAAAATAATACAACTAAACTAACTAAAGCCATGAATATGTCATATTCTCCCATGGAGAGCTGGATTGGAAGGCAATCTAATGAATAAGTACTGTATATTCCATAAACATATCAATGTTCAAGTCCATCCAGTTTATTAATATTACACTAATTCCAAGCCATTTGCAATTTTTTTAAAAATGATTAGTTTTTTTAAATGCTTGAAAATTTTAAAAAAAGTTGTAGGCAATTGTGGATTTTTTGTCCATTTTTCTCCTAATCTTTGTGTAGTTTATTAAGAAGCAGATTTTTTACTGTACAATATTTTCATTTTTTTTCTACATCAATCTACTTTAGTATGTACTATTTCATTTAATAAACAATGTAATTATGAATTGCACATATTTTGTTATGAAATTATGTTCTGCATAACATATAAGTTCAAGAAAGGGGGATGTTTCAATCAGATAACAGGGAAAGAACAATTAGCATCCTTCTGATATTGTTTCACTTCTTTCCAATAGCTAGTCAGGAGTGAAATCTGTGAGTCAAGAAAATGTGATGAGAATATTAAGTGTTCCTACTGAATCATAATCTGCTCCACCAACTCTTTTTTATGTATGTCTTTTTAATTATTTTATATATTGCCTTTACTGATCGTGAAAAGGGAGGGAGGGAGGGAGGGAGGGAGGGAGGAAGGAAGGAAGGAAGGAAGGAAGGAAGGAAGGAAGGAAGGAAGGAAGGAAGGAAGGAAGGAAGGAAGGAAGCTTCTACATGGATATATTCTTTGCTTTCATTTAGTAGAAATACTACATTGCTCAGATCACAGTGTTATTACTATTTATTCCTGCTGCAAAACAATAAAAACCAAAGGCATCTTTGCTGAGATTTCAATCATCAAACAACCCTATCTACTGATATTTAAAAAAATTGTTATTCATTATATATTTCTCCCTGATTGTCATTATAGAGTATACTATCTGTTTATGGCTCTTCATAGGCCATTAGTACAAGCAGTCTAGCTAGCTTGTATGGCACTTAACAGCTAGAAAAATAATGATGAATTGACACCTCATCACTCAATATTTTCAGGACACCATTAGTAGTTAATATTTTAACACCCTTGTTTGAGACATGGAGAGCCAAGGCTGCGTGCTCTCTCCATTATTCTTTTTCCTCTATGCCAATGACTGCATCTCAAAGGATCCCTCTGTTAAAGTAGTTTTCAGTAGTCTGAAGTTTGCAGGTGCTACAACAGTGATTGGTCTCATTTGAGATGACTACAAATCTGCATACAGATGGGAAGTTGAACAACTGGCCCTGTGCTGGGGCCAGAACAATTTTGTACTGAACACACTCAAAACTATAGATGATAGTAGATTTTAGGAGAAGCCCTCCTATTCTACCACCTCTTACAATACTAGACAACACAGTATTAACAATAGAGACTTTAAGTTTCTAGGTTCTATAATATCTCAGGACTTTAATATCTCAGGACTTAAAATGGATATCTAACATCAAAAACGTTATCAAAAAAAGCACAACAAAGAATGTACTTCCTATACCAACTCATAAAGCACAGACTGCCCAAGGAGCTGCTGATACAGTTCTACAAAGAAATTATTGAGTTTGTCATTTGCATCTTTATAACTGTCTGGTTGGGCACAGCAACCAAAGTAGACAGATACAGACTTCAGTGGATTAAGACTGGGACACTACTCATCCTTTTTTTTCTTCTTACCTTCTGGGAAGAGGCTTCTTGGTATCTGTAGCAGAACATCCAGTTTCAGCCATAGTTTCATTCCATATAGCATTAACCTTGTGAACTCTCAGGTTTCCTCCTTCCATTATATATTCAAGATGGACAGTATTTAATATTTTCTAGTTATGTATATGTAAGGATGAGGGTCTATACATCACCTGGTATTGCAATATCAATGAACCAGACTATTTCCACAATAGTGATGTCAGGCATGTTGTGGGCCAGTCTGTCTGTTTGGAATTGAAAGTCTCAAAGGATCTTGACCTGTTCATTTTCAATTTGGTATTCCCAGTAATTTTTGCCACATTCAAACCCAAACTTCTGGCAAAGTTTCCAATGTATGATTTTGGCAACTCGATCATGACATTGTAGATAATCAATCTGTGAGATTTTGATGCAGCCACTGATCCACTGCTTCATCTTTCTCATTGCATAAGTGGCATTTGCTGTTGTTACATAAATGTTGGATTTTTGCTTTCATGGAATTGATCTGCAGGGCTTGTCCCTGGGCAACAAAAATGAAGCCTTTGGTTTCTTTCTTCAGCACCCCTGATCTAAACCATCTCCTTGTTAGTTTTGTATCTACTTTTCCTTCAATATCCTTCAGGCATAGGCTTCTTTTTCCAGTTAGAAACTCAATGCTCAGTTGTTTCCTATAATTGGAATATCTGTGGAAATCTAAAAGTAATGGCTCTGCTGCTTGGAATGCAGCTCAAATATATCAAATGCTATTGTTACATGTGTGCGTGGGACAGTAGTGTAAGTGAGTTGCATTATATTTTTTAAAATGGCTACTCCAAAAGAATTTGGTTCCAGGACAGAAAAATGTGGCACATGAATCACTTCTTAACCCAACAAAATTATGTTTGCTTCTGCTTCACATAAAAGTGATGAACAAGGAAGATGAAGGTTTCATTATTTGAGATAGATGTTTCCAGGAGTAACTGATGCCAAGATTAAGGAAGGTATTTTGTTGATCCACAGATTGGATAAATCATCAGTGACAAGTGGTTCAGAGATCTGTCAATGGGGCCAAAGTAAAATCACCTGGAAAGCATTCAAGGATATTGAGAAATTTCTTGGCAACTACAGAGCACAAACTATGGTCAGCTGGTTGACAAACTTCTTATGGCATACAAGACCATAAAGTGCAACATGTCACTGAAGAGTCATTTTCTGCATTCACACTTTGACTTCTTTCTCAAAAATACAGATGCAGTCAGTGATGTGGTTGGTGAAAGGTTTCACATGCCACAATGGAAAACCAGTGTCAGGGCAACTGGAATCTATCAGTGCTAACTGACTATTGTTGGATAATACAGTCAAATGCATCGGACACTGAAAACAAATAAAAAGCAAAAGCAAAACACTTTTATACACTTTGAATTCATGCAGCATGTCACAAACATGCGATTAAATACATTATAGCCACTAAAAATTAATTTCATATTCTGAAATTACATTTATGTACAGTTTGAAGGACTCTATTCTAATCAAGAAGCAAAAATTTTGAATTTTTTTAAAAAAATGTTTCCAGAAGAAATGGGATGCTAGTCAAATTGAGTCCTTAATCTGCTGCAATGTTCTGATACAGCCTACATTACACAGGCAGATCTGAAAAATTAAACTATGGATGGTCCTGCTTCATAATAGGAAGGTTAAAATTAATAAATATAAAATGATTTGAAAGGTATATGAAGCTCAGGCCCATTCCTACCCCAATTTATTTAGAATACTTAGAATTATAATAAAATGTATAAATCTATCATTTCTGTCAATGTAGATTACATAGAATAGCATGTAATTTCTCCATTTAACATTGATTATGACTAAGCTTCATTTGTTCCATATTTTCAGCGTCAAATATTTCATCTGGCTTTGTGCTTGACTATTGACTATTGTAAAAAGCAACAGTGACAAGGAATTGATTTGTTTGTGAAATCTAAATATTTGATAGTTTTATTCAAACCTACAACTTATAGACAGAACTAGCTGCAGAGAGGCAGTAGGCCAGATTGCATTTAAAACCATGGAATCAAAATCCTACATATATAAAGGAAAAGGAGATTTGAGCATGCTATGTATTGACTATTTTGCCTTTTTATTTACAGCCTCCACTCTGCAGTTACCTACAGTTACTCTGCAGGATCAAAAAAATAATAATTTTATACTTCAAATAGGGATAGAAAATAAGATCAATTAATGATGCACACTTGGCACCAGAAAAGGTATGGTAGTGTCTTTCTGCAGTGCACCCAGCTCATGATAATTTCTTAGTAATCTCATTTGGCCAGTTAGATGGGTCCATAGTAGGGGGAGTGCCAGCTACCCTAGCCACTTTACCAGTCCACCCGTCCTGCAGTTTTTATTCAACTAATAAATGAAGTGCTAACAGAGCATATATTTAATGGGGTCCTGGTTTACTTAGATGACATCCTTATCTTCACCAAGACCAAAGAGGAGCATATTAACATAGTCAGAGCAGTTTTTAAAAAATTGTGGGCTGCTCACCTATATACCAAATTATTGAAATGTGAATTCCATCAGGAAAAAATAGACTACCTGGGATATTGCATATCCCCAAAGGGCATTGAAATGGACTCTGATAAAGTCAGGGAAATATTAGAATGGGCACCACCCTGCACAAGGAAGCAATTACAAAGTTCCCTGGGTTTTGCAAACTTTTACTGCCAATTCATCCCTTCATTCACCCAAATAGCCCTGCCCCTCACAAACTTGTTGAAAATGGGGGGGGGCTTTGAAACCCAGCTGGCTCCTGAAGTGGACAATGGAATGCCAAGTGGCATTTGAGAGGCTAAAGAGACTTTTTTCTCCCAAACCCGTACTGAGGCACCTGGACTCAGATAAATCTTTTGTAATACAGGCAGACACAAGTGATGTGGTGGTAGGAGCTGTATTATCACAGGAAAATGATGAGGGGGCACTGCAACCATGTGCATATACATCCAGGAAACTCACGGAGACAGAACAATGTTGGGCAGTGTGGGAAAAGGAGGCTTACACTGTGGGTCATTACTTTTTTTTTATTGAAAAGTTTTAAAATACATTTTATCTTTAACAATCCCCCCTCCCCCTCCCCTACCTATCCCTCCCTACCCCTCCCCCCCTTTCCCCCCTCCCCCCCCCGACTTCCCAGATCTAAGTACAGGGTATAAAAACAAAAAAAACAATCATAAGCATCCATTTGCTACCAATAATAAATTCTTAAATCTATCACTCTCTAGCTCATATAAGATAACTACAAGCAATACTAATATTTCATATAGAAAAAAAAGAAAATAGAAAGGAAGACTTATTCAAATGCTAAATGAAACTTTTTAGTCCCATATTTGTTCTGGATATATTCAATCCATTTTTTCCACTCCATAATATAACGTTCTTGCGAATGATCTTTCAAATAAGCCGAGATCTTTGCCATTTCTGCCAGGTCAGAAACCTTTAAAGTCCATTCTTCTATAGTCGGCAGTTCCTCCTTCTTCCAATATTGACCTATTAAAAGTCTTGCTGCTGTAATTAAATTCAACATCAACTTAGTGTCCACAACAGTAGCATCTACAATTATACCCAACAAAAAGAATTGCGGACAAAACTTTATCCTTTGCTTGAAGATCTTCTGCATATTCCACCAAATTTTTATCCAAAAAGCCTTGACCTTTTTGCAGGTCCACCATATGTGAAAATATGTTGCATCTTCGCCACCACACCTCCAGCATTTTGGCTGATAATTCGGATACATACTTGCAAGCTTTTTAGGATCTAAATGCCCCCACCTGCCTCCCTTGCTCACAGCTCGGCAGATGCCTTAGTGGAAGCCTGGGAAAGGGCAGCCACTGAGGCTCTTGACCGAGTTGTACCCCTACGGCCCCTGACCCGGTGCAGATCCCGTCGAGCTCCATGGTTCTCCGCGGAGCTCCGGGAGATGAAGCGTCAGAGACGGGGCCTAGAGAGCGGTTGGAGATCCAGCCGATCTGAATCCGACCGATTGCGACTAAGAACCTATGTTGTTGTTGTTGTTGTTGTTAGCTGCGAAGTCGTGTCCGACCCATCGCGACCCTATGGACAACATTCCTCCAGGCCTTCCTGTCTTCTACCATCTTCTGGAGTCCATTTAAGCTCACGCCTACTGCTTCAGTGACTCCATCCAGCCACCTCATTCTCTGTCGTCCCCTTCTTCTATTGCCCTCGATCTTTCCCAGCATTAGGCTCTTCTCCAGTGAGTCCTTCCTTCTCATTAGGTGGCCAAAGTATTTGAGTTTTAGCTTCAGGATCTGGCCTTCTAAAGAGCAGTCAGGATTGATCTCCTCTAGGACTGACCGGTTTGATCGCCTTGCAGTCCAAGGGACTCGCAGGAGTTTTCTCCAGCACCATAGTTCAAAGGCCTCAATTCTTTGGCGCTCAGCCTTTCTTATGGTCCAGCTTTCACTGCCATACTCGCTGCAATAATGGAGGCGAGGTCTAACCACTTCGCCACCCTTATCGCGTCCGCAGATAATCGCCCGGCCGCCCTGTTTAGGGTGACTCGCTCCCTCCTAAATCAGGAGGTGAGGGAGGATCCCTTGCAGGGTCGTGCCGAGGAGTTTAACCAGTATCTGCCGGACAAAATCGCTCGGATTCGGACCGGTCTGGACTCTGACTGGGCAGAGTCTGTCGAGCAGGACACGGGCGGTCTTGTCGATATCACCTGGGAGGAGTTTGATTCTGTGACTCCAGAGGAAGTGGACAGGATCATGGGGAGGCTGAGCACCACCACATGTTTATTGGACCCGTGCCCTTCCTGGCTGGTCTATGCAGCCCGGGAGAGGACACGCAGCTGGTTCCAGGCAGTTATATCGGCTTCTTTGAGTGAGGGCAGCTTCCCCGCCGTCTTGAAAGAGGCGGTGGTGAGGACTCTCCTCAAGAAGCCTGCCTTGGACCCAGCTGTATTGAACAACTTTCGTCCTGTCTCCAACCTTCGCTTTCTTGCGAAGGTTGTTGAGAGTGTGGTGGCACATCAGCTCCCTCTGGTCCTGGATGAAGCAGATTATCTAGACCCGTACCAATCGGGTTTCAGGCCCGGGTACAGCACGGAGACGGCATTGGTCGCGCTGGTGAATGATCTCTGGAGGGCTCGGGACAGGGGGCATTCCTCTGTTCTGGTCCTATTAGACCTCTCAGTGGCTTTCAATACCATCGACCATGGTATCTTGCTGCGGCGTCTCAGGGGATTGGGAGTGGGAGGCACGGTTTTACAGTGGTTCTCCTCCTATCTCCAGGGACGCTCGCAGTCGGTGTTGGCAGGAGGGCAGAGGTCGACCGCGAGGTCTCTCATTTGTGGAGTTCCTCAGGGGTCGGTCCTCTCGCCTCTCCTGTTCAACATCTATATGAAACCGCTGGGTGAGATCATTCGTGGTTTTGGAGTTGGGTATCATCAGTATGCTGATGATACCCAGGTTTTCTTTTTGACCCCAAACCACCCCAGTGATGCCCTCACCGTGATGTCCCGTTGCCTGGAGGCGGTTCGGGTCTGGATGGGGAGGAACAGACTTCAACTCAACCCCGACAAGACCGAGTGGCTTTGCATCCCAGGTTTATTCGGACATTCCACCTCTCGCTATGGGGGGCGTCCTCCTAGATTCACGGCTCACTCTGGAAGACCACATAGGAGCTGTGACTAGGGGGGCTTTCGCCCAGGTTCGCCTGGTGCGCCAGTTGCGGCCCTATCTAAGCCGGGATGATCTATGCACGGTCACTCACGCGCTCGTGACCTCTCGACTAGACTACTGCAACGCTCTCTACATGGGGCTGCCCTTGAGGACCACCCGGAAGCTCCAACTGGCACAGAATGCAGCCGCGAGAGTTGTGTTGGGAGTTTCCCGATACTCCCATGTCACACCTCTGCTCCGTGAGCTGCATTGGTTGCCAGTTGTCTTCCGGGTGAGATTCAAGGTACTAGTAATGGTGTTTAAAGCCCTACATGGCAGGGGTCCGGAGTACCTTAGGGAACACCTGCTGCCGGCGTCAACTTCCCTCCGCCCTGTGCGTTCCCACAGAGAGGGACTCCTCAGGGTGCCACCGGTCAGAGAATGTAGATTGGTGGCCCCCAGGGGGAGATCTTTCTCTGTGGGCGCCCCGGAGCTATGGAACCAGTTACCGGTTGAGCTCCGGACGGCGCCCGATCTTCGCTCCTTTCGCCGCGATCTGAAAACATACCTGTTCGAACAAGCCGGCCTGGCCTGAGGGGGGATTGGTGGGGTTTTTTACTATCATTTTATTGGGGTTTTTATTAATGTACCAACTGTTTTTATGGGCATGTATTTAATTATCTTTTAATTTTTGTAACTCTGTGTTTTATTCTTGCCCTGTACACCGCCCTGAGTCCTTTGGGAGAAGGGCGGTATAGAAATATGAATATTAATTAATTATTATTAATCTATAAAACATTTTATAAAAGTTCTCTCTTAGATTTTGAGCTTGTGTGAATTTTACATTCCTCACCCAGATCTTTTCCCACGTGTCCATTGTAATAACTTCTTGGATATTCTGGGCCCATTTTATCATACAATCTTTAACAAGTTCTGTTTCTGAGTCAATTTCTATCAATGCAAGATATATCCGTTTGATATGTGCTGGACCCTGATTTCTAATTTGCTTTATCAAATTTTCATCAGTCATTGCAAAACCAATTTTCTGATCTTCTTTCCACCTGGCCCGTAACTGAATATATTGAAACCAAGTTTGAACAATCTTCTCATCTCGCAAGAGGTTGTACGGCTTCAAACACCAGACATTTCTTTCCAAGCTTAAAATCTCCTTATACGTAGTCACATCATGTTTGAAGCCAACATTTATGTTTTCTATTGCATGCTTTGGGATTGCCCACAACGGCATCTTGTAATCTAACTTATGTCTGTACTTCTTCCAAACTCTCAACAATGCCTGTCTTAAAATATGCACTTTAAACACATTATCTACCTTCTTATCATACAACAAATATGCATGCCAGCCAAATAACAAGTCATGGCCCTCAAGATTTAATAATCTCTCTTGTGTCAAATTAATCCAATCACTTATTCCTGATAACGCAGCAGCTTCATAATATAATTTAAGATTGGGCATTTTAAGACCACCTCTTTCACGAGTATCCTGCATAATCTTAAATTTAACACGTGGCCTTTTCCCTGCCCAAACAAATTTATTGATACCCCGCTGCCATTCTTCCAAATTAGAATCTTTCTTAAGAACCGGTATCATTTGAAATAAGAATAAAAATTTAGGCAGGACATTCATTTTCACTGCTGTGATTCTTCCCAGCAAAGACAATTGCAATTTTTCCCAACTCTCCATTTCTTTTTGAATTTTTCCCCATAATTTTTCATAGTTATTTTTATATAACTTAGTATTAGAGGGTGACAAAAACACCCCCAAATATTTGACCCTTTTAGCAATCTCAAATCCAGTTAATCCTTCTAAAAGAGCCTTTTGCGATACTGTCATATTTTTGGCCAGAATTTTAGTTTTTTGTGCATTAACTTTAAATCCAGAAACCCTCCCATATTGCATTATTATCTCCATCAGGTCCACAACAGAGTTTTCTGGCTGGGTCACTGTAACAACCAGATCGTCTGCAAACGCCCTCAATCTATAATCCTGATCTCTAATTTGTATACCCTTAATTCTTTCCGAATTCTGTATTTTAACTAATAATATCTCCAATGTTAACACAAATAGTAAAGGCGATAATGGACACCCTTGCCTTGTGCCCTTCTCGATATTACATGCTTCAGTCAAACTATTGTTAACTATTATTCGGGCAGTTTGTTTTTGATATAATGCCCTAATTGGTTGCAAAAATTTATCCCCAAAATTCATTTTATCTAAAACTTTCATCAGAAATTGCCAATTCAACTGATCAAAAGCTTTTTCAGCATCTAAAAAAATTAGCGCCGCAGAAATCTGGTTGTTCCTTTCTTGATCCCCATGAATCACCTGTTGCAGAACCCTCATCAATCTGTTAGCCAACACCTTAGCAAATATCTTATAATCTGTATTTAAAAGTGATATCGGTCTATAGTTTTTTACTTGAGTAGCATCTTGATCTTCCTTCGGAATCAAAGAGATAAAAGCATGCTCATTACTTATGTGGCATCATTTCCTTGAAGGAAATAAAATCCCTTTCCAAGTCTGGACAGACCACAAAAACTTGGAAGTGCTAAAAACACCCAGAAAACTCACTCCTAAGCAAGACCGCTGGCCTCAGCATTTTCACCAATTCCGTTTCACACTTAAACCCTTGCTGGGGGAAAAGAATTTCCTGGCAGATGCACTGTCTTGCATGCCCCAATACAACATCACACGAGCCAATCCCCTGCTCAGGCAGGAAACCCTATACCATTTCAGACAAACGACTGTCCAGTCTCTTCTTTAAAACTTCCAGTTCTGGGGCATTCACCGCTTCTGGAGGCAGGTTGTTCCACTGGTTAATTGTTCTAATTGTCAGGAAGTTTCTCCTTAGTTCTAGGTTGCTTCTCTCCTTGATTAGTTTCCACCCATTGCTTCTTGTCCTGCCTTCAGGCGCTTTAGAGAACAGCTTGACTCCCTCTTCTTTGTGGCAGCCCCTGAGATATTGGAACACGGCTATCATCTCACCCCAAGTCCTTCTCTTCATTAAACAGTTCTCCAAATGATACTATTAAACTATTAAAAGAACATTTTTATCAAAGAAATGTTATATATTGATACAAATGTCCAATAAGAGATTTTAAATTCAGAAAACAATGCAACTATCCTCTCATTTTTCTTCCTGGTTTATTGAAGGCATGTGCAGATAGATGAACTTGTAAATTATTGTGATTAGTCAAGAAAAATAAGCTGAATTGCTTACATGTTTACTACACAACTTAATCTCTTTTAATGAAATTGTTTATGAACAGCTGCCATTATATTTCTTCATAAATTGATATGAGTATCATGATCTTTTCAACCAGTGGAATGACCATCCTAGAAAACTGGTAGCGGGGAGAGTGTTTCCGGTCACGTGGCTGAAGGCAGACTTGGGGAAATGGTTCTCCCTCCCCAGGGTCCAAATTCTACCAGCTGCTGGGTCCAAAAGGACTGAAGGCCCCCCTGTAGAGGTGGCCCCCAACAGGTGATTGTTTGAGGATCATGACCAGGCAGCAGCCAGACCACTGGTCCTGACAGAGCCCCTGGAACCGGCAGGAAAAAGGCAGACCATGCCTATGTGATTTGCCATTATCAGCTACTCAGCAGAGACAAAAGACTTTAACACTAATGCAAACAGCTGAGCTGGGGGAGAAATCCTTTTACTCTCTCTACAAGCTAAGATCTTTAGCAGATAGCAACTCTCCAGCCTGTGAGAACAAGCCCTTAGCCTAGGGCAGGGGTCAGCAACCTGAAACAGTGAAAGAGCCACTCGGAACCAGTTCCCTCACAAAAGGAAAAACTGGGAGCCGCAAAAAAATGTGTGCACATGCGCATACATGCGCACATGCACAGAACAGGGTTTGACTGAAGAGTGGAGCCAAGGCGAGATATGCACCTACCCTGCATATTTGAATTGATTGGTTGAACTTTTTTAGTACCACTTTTTTTTTCTGGACTGCACATGGCAGAGGACTGGGAGCCGCAGGAGACGGCTGAAAGAGCCGCATGCGGCTCTGGAGCCGCGGGTTGCAGACCTGTGGACTAGGGGGTTTAATTTAAAAGAAATCGGGGGCCTGGTGTACTTCCCCAACCATTCGTCGAAGACATCCGCAAACTCCCTGCAGATGCCCTCCAGGGAGGTGTGGCTCTGCGTTTGGTGGATCCCGGTGATCCCAATGCCCAACACCCTGAACCATCCTAGCCCCACAAGGCTGGTCCGTTGCCCTTCGATGACCAGCACACTCAACTTCCCCGACGCCTGCCCCCTGACTTTAATCAGAGAGTTCTGGAAGTCTGAGAGGGTCAGTTTGGATGGCCTCAGGGGAACCCGCTGGCCGCTCCGCTTGCAGATCTCACTGAAAGTCCATGTGGAGATAATGGATACGGCTGACCCAGAGTCAAGTTCCATTAGACAGGGGACCCCTTGAATTTTAACCCTCAGTTTGATTTTTGGAATAAGGGTGGGTGTCCCCCGGTTTCGCAAACAGCCGACCGTCCCGCCATGTGGCTAACCGTAAACCTCGGCGGCCGCTCCCCTGTACCTGTGGCCAGCTGGAAATCTGCCTCCACCTCGTGCAGACTGTCCCTCGGCCGGCTCCGACAGACCGCCGCGATGTGGCCGGTCTCCCTGCACGCTCTGCACTTCGCCGACTTGAACCGGCAGGTAGACCGGGGGTGCTGTCCTCCGCAGCTGGCGCAACGGGTAGATTGGTTGGAGGTTCCAGACCTGCAGCCGATGCATGGGGTAGACCGGTGTTGACCAAACGAGCCAGGCTGGGTAGACCTGGGGCCGCTGCCGCACTGCTGGCTAGACCGGGAGCAATGAGCGCTGCCGCCGGAGGGCTGGGTAGACCAGGGGCCGCTCATCCCGCATCTGCACTCCTGATACCGCTGCTCGGCTGTCGCTGGGCGTTGCTCCTTCATGCGGTCCCGGGAGTAGGTGGTCGATCGCTGTTGGCGGTGGATGGCGTCTACCTCAAAGTCTCCCCCTTCTGCGTCGTCGTGGCTGGACAGCTGATGGATGGCTCCGTTCTCCCTTGCATCGGACTCCTCCACTATGTCCCAGGCTAAGAACTCCTCCTGGACGTCCCGAAGGGTCAGCTTCTGCTTGGCAAACATCTTCTGCCGCAGCTTCCGGTCCCTTAGCCCGCAGATGATCCGATCCCGCAGACGGACTTCGAGGTTGTCGAAGTTGCAGAGTCTCGCCGCTTGTCGCAGGGCAGCCATGTACTGCTTCACGGTCTCGCCTGGACGTTGGTCCCGTTTCTCAAAATGGTACCGCCAAGCTATCTCTGATGTTTTGGGCTTAAAGTGTTCCGTTAGCTTAGATATCAGTTCGCTGTACCCGACGGTGTGAATGTCGTTGGGCGCGCACAGACCGACCGCCAGCTGGTACGTCTCCGTGCCACAGCTGCAGAGTAGCACCGCCGCTCTCTGTCGGTCGTCCTTGACCCCATTCGCCCGTAGGTAGCACTCGAGCTGACCTACGAACGCCTCCCACTCCTCAGGGCAGTCGCTGTTGAAGATGGGGTATTGTCCCAGTTGTGCCATTACCTCGGTCGGGGTCGTCCTGCGTTGGGTCCTGAGCTGCCGATGGGGTTTTGTCCACGGCTAGCGTTTTCCGGAGCAGGATCCCACCTTTGTCGCCAGTGTAAAGACGCGTGCTTCAGACTTCCGGTGGCGACGCGACGCCGAAGACAGCCGTCTCTGGGCTGTCCGCTCCGCAGCTGTGTTTATTCCATCGAAAACAGCGCCGATCAGCTGTATAGGTGGATCTGAAGCCCCCTCCTCGGGAGAAGAGGAGGGGGTGAGGCCCCAGGTAGGGGTTGAGCTCTCCGGGGCCGCCTGAGCTGAAAGTTTGGGCGGCTGAAGGATCGAGCCCCCCCGAAGCCTGGGTTAGCTCCGAGCTGCGCAGCGTCTCTGCTCCGTGATTTTTGGAGCAGAGCCAGGCGTTAGCAACCACCCCTGCCAGAAGGAAAGACTCTTGAGTATCAAGGTGCAGGCAGAGCGGTACAGGAGGTCAAGGTGAAGTGGACTTTTATCTTTACTCTCTAGCTCAATGGATTTTATAGCTTTAAAGTGAAAGTGTGCAACAAGTGAAAGTGGGAAAAGATGGCGGCTAAAACTTCCAAAGCTCTTCGGAGTGCGGGGGCTTCCCCGGTGCAACAGACTTCGTTGCAAGCTTTGCTTCCTCCTGCACCTCCTCCGGCATTGACGCTTAAGGATTTACAAGATGCCTTTGAAAAGCATTCACAATTAATGTCAGATATGATGGATGAAAAGATGGAAAAGCTGGAGGAAAAGCTGGAGGAGAAATTGGAGAAATTGGAGGAGAAGATGGAAGAGAAGTTTAGTGCAATGAGGGTAGACATTTTGTCTACAATTGAAAGTGTGGCTGAATGTGTGCAACGTTTGGATGAAAAAGTGGAGGATCTTAGTCAAAAGAACTTTATATTAGAAGTAAAGGTATTAGAGAATGAAAATATAAGGGACAAAATGGATGGAGAATTGAGCCTTGTTCAGTACCATCAGATGCAGTATGCTATTAGAATCAGGGGCTTAAAAGAGAATCCTAAAGAAGATTTAAAGCAGCTGATCTCTGACGCTTTGGAAGCGGTATTGGGCCAGCCAGCATCTGAAATTGAGGGAAGTATGGATAAAATCTTTTGCGTAAATTCATGGATTGCAAGACAGAGGAAGCTACCTAGAGATGTGGTGGTCTACTTTACAAAGAGAGCAATTAGAGATGAAGTTATTCAAGCTGCTTACGATACTAAATTTGTGGTTGCTGAGCAAGAAGTCCTGGTTTTAAAAGAGATTCCTCCAAAGATTTTAAGGAGAAGGAAAGATTTTGCATTCCTTGCACAGGAACTTAAGAAATGTGATATCAAGTTTAGATGGGAGATTCCAGTCGGAATGGTGGTGATGCACGAAGGTAAAAGACATCGTCTGGCTACTGTGACTCAGGCACGTGATTTTTACAGCAATGTGTTAAAAGCAACCCCCCTATCACTTCTGGAAGCTGCAAAGGGATATGGCGAGGGAAAGCCTCAAGATGCTGAAGGTAGACAGACAGAGGAGAATGGTGCTGGAGGGGATCAAGTTACAGTTTTATCGGCTGCTGCTGGAGAGCAGAGGATGACGCGTGCCGCCTTAAGACGAGCGAGACAAGAGCAAGAGCAAGACCAGCAGAAAGTTATGGAACCTCCAAAGCGTACTTACAGTGAAGCTGTGGGAGGGGCGCGGCCCAAAGAAGTTACAGGGGTCATTGCAGACGTGCTCCAAAAGCTTCGGGACGCCAAGAATGGCGACTAAATTTCTAACTTGGAATGTTAATGGATTAAATTCACCACAGAAGAGAAAGAAAGTTTTTCAATATTTAAAACAATTTAAGACTGATGTTATTTGTTTGCAAGAAATGCATATTAGGGTTATGGACCAAAAGTACTTATCGAACTCAAGGTTGGGTACGCAATTTGTTGCTTCTGCGATGAACAAGAAAAATGGAGTGGTTGTCTACGTTAAAAGTACTCTAACAGCGGAATTAATTGAAGTAGATAAGCAAGGAAGATATGTTATGATAGATTTGCTGCTAGAAGGTAAAAAAACGCTTTTAGTTGGATTGTATGCTCCTAATCAACAACAAGCTGACTTTTTTAACTTACTACACACAAAGGTTACCCAATTGGATTATAAATCTTTTATTTTTATGGGAGATTGGAATGGTGTCCTAGACGTACAGATGGACAAAGCTGGTTTTTTTAAGCGTGTCCCGAGTCATGCTAGATTGCCTAAATCTTTTTTTGAAATGAAGGATGATTTGGAATTGCGAAACATTTGGCGCGATACATCTACATGAAAAGGATTATACTTTTTTTTCTGATAGACATCAATCTTTTTCTAGGATTGACTTTATTTTATTGACCAATGACTTTTTTTCTAGGATTAAGAAGGTAAAGACAAAGCTGGTTGAGAGTTTGGAAGAAGTATAGACATAAGCTAGATTACAAGATGCCGTTGTGGGCAATCCCAAAACACGCAATAGAAAACATAAATGTTGGCTTCAAACATGATGTGACTACGTATAAGGAGATTTTAAGTTTGGAAAGAAATGTCTGGTGTTTGAAGCCATACAATCTCTTGCGAGATGAGAAGATCGTTCAAACTTGGTTTCAATATACTCAGTTACGGGCCAGGTGGAAAGAAGATCAGAAAATTGGTTTTGCAATGACTGATGAAAATTTGATAAAGCAAATTAGAAACCAGGGTCCAGCACATATTAAATGGATATATCTTGCATTGATAGAAATTGATTCAGAAACAGAACTTGTTAAAGACTGTATGATAAAATGGGCTCAGAATATTCAAGAAGTTATTACAATGGACACGTGGGAAAAGATCTGAGTGAGGAACGTAAAATTCACGCAAGCCCAAAACCTAAGAGAGAACTTTTATAAAATGTTTTATAGATGGCATCTAGACCCTAAAAAGCTTGCAAGTATGTATCCGAATTATCAGCCTAAATGTTGGAGGTGTGGAGGCGAAGACGCAACGTATTTTCATATATGGTGGACCTGCAAAAAGGTTAAGGCTTTTTGGATAAAAATTTGGTGGAATATGCAGAAGATCTTTAAGCAAAGGATAAAGTTTTGTCTGCAACTGTTTTTTGTTGGGCATAATTACAGAAGCTACTGTGGTGGACGTTAAGTTGATGCTGAACTTAATCACAGCAGCAAGACTTTTAATAGGTCAATATTGGAAAAAGGAGGAACTGCCGACTATAGAAGAATGGACTCTAAAAGTTTCTGACCTGGCGGAAATGGCAAAGATTTCGGCTTATTTGAAAGACCATTCGCAACAACGTTATATTATGGAGTGGAAAAAGTGGATTGATTATATTCAGAACAAATATGGGACTAAGAAATTTCATTTAGCATTTGAGTAAGTTTCCTTTTCTGTTTTCTTTTCTTTTTATATGTAATATTAATATTGCTTGTAATTATTTTATATGAGCTAGAGGGTGATAGAATTAATAGTTTATTGTTGTTAGCATATGGATGCTTATGATTGTTCTTTGTTCTTATACCCTGTATTTAGCTCTGGGAAGTCGGGGGGGGAGGGGGGAATGGGTGGGAGGGATAGGGAGGGTTAGGTAGGGGTGGGGGGAGGGGGGATTGTTAAAGTTAAAATGTACTGTAAAACTTTTCAATAAAAAAAAGAAAAGCAAAGAGGAGTTTAGCAGAGACATTGAAATGCAATTTGGGATTGACAAATGTGCAACAATTGTTATTAAGACAGGAAAAATTGTTGAAAATGATGGATTTATACTTGATAATGAAGAGTTGATAAAAGCAGTAACTCCAGAAGAAGGGTACTAGAACTTAGGAGTTTTGGAAGCTTCTGACTTGTTGGACAACCAAGGCAAGGAAGCTATTTCCATAAGATACATAAAGTGAGTCTGAAAAATCTTAAGATCAAAACTAAGTGGAAGAAATATCATAAAGACAATTAACACCTGGAGAGTGCCTGTGATATGATATTCAGCTGGAATAATTGATTGGACTCAGCTAGAACTTGATAACCTGAGCTGAAAGAAAGGAAAACTAATGACAAGGCACCATGCTCTGCATCCAAAAAATTATATTGATCAATTGTACTTGCCTAAATCTCAGGGTTGAAGAGGACTCTTACAAGTGAAATGAACAGTGGAAGAAGAAAAACACCACTTAAATGACTTCATAAAAAAGCAAGAGTCTCTGCTAAAGAAGGCGAACAAGGTAAACCTCTTGAAATGAACAAGATTGAAAGCACTTATTATCAGATTTTTAACTGGAAAAAGAAGCCTATGCATTGAAACAAAAGTAGATACAAAGCTAACATGGTTGAGATCAGGAATGCTAAAGAAAGAAACTGAAGGCTTCATTTTGACTGCCCAAGACCAATTCCATGAAAGCAAAAATTCAACATGTCAGCAACAACAGCAAATGTCGCTTATGCAACGAGAAAGATGAAACATGGATCACCTTATAAGTGACTGGAGCAAAATCTCACAGACTGATTATCTATAATGGCATGGTCGAGTTGCCAAAATTATACATTAGAAGCTTTGGCAGAAGTCTGGGTTCAAATGCAGCAAAAATTACTGGAGCACAATTTTGATAAAGTTCTTGAAAATGAACACATCGAGATCCTATAGGACTTTCAGATTTCAAATAGACATCTGGCTCATAACATGCCTGACATCACTATTGTGGAAAAGAAAAAAGTCTAATTCATTGATATTGCATTGATACCAAGTGATGCATGAATTAAAGAGAAACAACTAGGAAAAAAACCAAAATATGGTGATTTGCAAATTGAAGTTGAGCAACTATGAAGGAAGAAATCAATGGTAGTACTAATAGTAATAGGAGCCCTTGGAGTAATACCCAAAGGGCTGTCTAGATACATGGACATTTTGAATTTATTAGACCTGAATATCCTGACTTTGAAAAAAAAAACTATCCTACTCAGAACTGCCTATATACTCAGACCCTATCTTAACAGCTCTTACTGTAAGTCCTTGGTTAGGACCTTGAACTGTTTTTACCAGTTTTTTTTTTTACCAGTTTTTACCAGTCCCAGATTGTGAATTGAATTGAATCTTAAATAAATCTTAAATAGTAATAGTAGAAGTAGTAGTAGTAATGATGATGATGATGATGATGATGATGATGATGATAAAAATAAACAATTTGCCTCAATTGTATTTATGTATTGTGATATGCAGCTGATCCCTAGAAGATATTTTTTATTCACTGACTACTATAACCAGTTTTATAATGATCCTGAACAGCTAAGTTGTAGCTCCATATAAGAAATCACTTATTAGCAGCATCTTATGGAAAAACATAATCTTGCAAATAACATTGCTAACAATAATCTTTGTAGGCATTACATAAATGACTTACTGTTTCTACACAGTTCACTTTTTTGATAGCCTCCATTTCCTTTATCCATTTCAAAATTCTTGATAGTTTATACAGTATATTTATTATTTTTCTTTACTGTATTCCAGGGGTGTCAAACTCAATTTCATTGAGGGCTGCATCAGCATTGTGGTTGCCCTCAGGGGGCTGGGTGGGTATGGCCAGGGTGGGCGTGGCCTACTGGGTGAGCGTGGCTAGAGTGCATATGGCCTACTGGGTGGGAGTGGCCAGCTCTACATCGTTCGCATAAAGGGTGCCTATGGGGGGCCTGGGCAGGAGTGGGACAGATCTGAGGGTCTCTGGTGGAAGGAGGGTCTCTGGGCCAGGGCCAAGGCAGTGGGGGCCGTTCCCTCACTGTTTCCAGGATGGCTTCACGGGCCGCATGAAACCACTTCGCGGGCCGGATCCGGCCCCCGGGCCTTGTGTTTGGCATGTCTGCTTTTTAATTTCCTCTCTATTTTTCTTTTTCTTTTTTGCTTGTTTTGCATTTCTGTTATTTAGTTTGTGTTATGTATTGATATCAAGAGTTAATGTGTTTTGATTTAATCATGTCTCCAACTATTTTGGAGGGAAAGTTAAGTTTAAGTTTGAGTGGGAAAACAGCTTTGATTTGATTGGTCTCCACCTAGAGGTGGCAAGTATAAATAACTGTCATTTTGTCGGTTACTCTCAGTTCTGTTTGGCTATAATAAAATAGTGTTGCATTAGATCAGTCTGGTTAATGCCTCCAAAAACCCACTACACAATAGTTTGTATTAGTTTTTATTGATGTAACTTTTAATAAAATGACAAACAAATAAAAATATTATTTTACACACTTTAATCTTGCATCAATGAACATACCTTTGCAATATAAGATTTCCTATAATATGTAATTATGACAATATAATTGAATAGGCAATACTAAACTCATTCTCAAAAATTCCATTGATTTTAATGATTTTTTTAATTTCAACTACACCAAAATCCTAAGAAAAAACCAATTATTGGCAGTGATTTATTATTCAAATGTACTGAATTCAGTACAATTAAAGACAAAGCAAGTGCATTTATTCCTATGTAGCATAATGGTTGGATTTTAATCCTGATATTACAAATTGTCAATAAAGAGAAAAATGTATCTTGGCAACAGCTGAAATGGCTATGTGTAGAGATTAGCACAGCAATAAATAATTGGATTTATAAGCATCTTGCAATTTTTATAATTGTCCACTTATTGTTATTTTTTTTACTGTGTGCACAATGGTGCACATCAAAAATAAAATTTAGTTGCCCACTCTCAAAGTGAGACACATACATGACACACCTAAAACATACTACATACAACATATGTATAGACTCACACCCCTACATAGTGCAGGTTCGAGTCCCACCAGGCTCAAGGTTGACTCAGCCTTCCATCCTTCCGAGGTAGGTAAAATGAGGACCCAGATTGTTGGGGGCAATTAAGCTGACTTTGTAATAATGCCGCTTGTGGGGGGTCTGTGGAGGAAGCCTGATAGTTCACAAGGTTAATGCTGCATGGAATGAAACTATGGTTGAATCTGGATGTTCTGCTATGGATACCACAAAGCCTCCTTCCAGAAGGTAACAAGGAAAACAGGTTGTGAAGAGGATGAGTAGTGTCCCAGATAATCTTACAGACCCTGTTCAAACAATGCTTCTGTACTATGTACTGGATGGGAGGGAGGGAACTGCAAATGATCTTTTTGGCCATCCTCACCACTCTCTGCACCGCCTTCTGGTCTGAAGCAGTGATGCTTCCAAACCAGACTGTGATGCTGTATGACAGGATGGTCTCAATCGTCCCCCTGTAGAAAGTGGTCAGAACAGGGGAAGGAAGATGAGCTTTTCTCATTCATTCATTCATTCATTCATTCATTCATTCATTCATTCATTCATTCATTCATTTATATCCAAGAATCACCACAACAGATAATACAGTTTTTTTCAATTACCCTATTCTCATTCCAATAATGTACAATAGTTCATGCTAGAAGAATATGTTCCAAGTCATTCAAGAATCTAAACTTGAATTTCATCTTCTGATTCTAACAATTATATCATATAACAATTGTTTGTGAATGTAGGCATAGAAATGAGAAATCTGTTAGCTCTAATTAGAAAATAGTACTATTTATAATAATTCTGCTATTTCCTCCTTGTTCTATACTTAAAAGCTAGAATAAAAATTAATTTGGACCAATGATAAACATATGCCTTATTCATTTTATTTATATGCCACCAGAATTACAAAATCAAATTGTTTACACAAGTAACAATAAATATGCACAATTATAACCATAGTAATAATCTCAGTAGAGCCATCCAACATGATGTGACATCATCTGTGAACAACTTTCCAAAACACCACCCAGATCATAGGTGTCAAACCTGATCATCACATGACGTATCGTGATGTATCATGATGTTTTTTGCCTTTGCAGAGCCAGAGTGGACGTGGCCTATTCATGATGCATCGAGCCAGCAGGCCACCAGTTTGACATCTCTGGCCCAGATTGTCACCAATCTGATCTCTGAAGCAAGGTTTTTCCTTAGGATGGGAAGCATATCTCAGAAACACTATCTCTGGGTCCTAGTGGACCTCACCACATGAACTGAATATATATAATTGATATAGCCTAGGGTTAGGCAATCTTGGCTCTTTTATGACTTGTGGACTTCAACTCCCAGAATTCCTGAGCCAACAGGTTTGCCTATAACTGGAAGCAAAGCCATTTAGAGTTTTAAAGTTCAAAACTAACCTTTCAAAATGATCAGGAGATGGGGGTTTGTGGAAGGAAAAGTGAGGAGGTCAAGACTTTTTCCATCCACATCACTGAAACTCTATTTGCATCTGCAAATACTTATTTGCAGGAAAAGATGAAAGCTCAGCTGCCTAGCAAGCCACAGGCAGTAAAAATGAAGACCCCAACTCCCAATCAAAAATTTATATTACTTTTTCCTCCTCAATACTTTCTCCAATAAAAAAGTGGTTGTATGATATGAATTTCTCTTAAGAAAAAGACAATCCACAGGCAAGCACATTAACAATTTTGTTCCATCCTTTTTTGATTAGCAGAAGGAAGGATGAGTGTCAGAACCCACTTCAGCCCACATCTTAAGAAAGAAGGACACTTGGAGACAAGATTTTCCAAGCAGGAACTTTTACTAAGAAATAGGAGATAGCAGGCATAATAGACAGGATCTGAGGAATTCCCTCACAGATCAATATTTTTAAAGTGTCCCCAAGCAAACCCCACCCCACAGTTCATTTGGTCAGTTCCGGATCAGCCAAGCTCCAGGTGATAAGCCTATCATGGGAGAGGAGAGATAATAGTCCATTTGCAGCAGGATTATTTCCACCCCCCCTTGTTGTGTCTGGTCGGTCGGCGAGTGAACACGCGGAGTCGGACTGTGGTTAACTGTTTATTGAGGTACACGTGGCCAAACTGGCCTTACCTGCCCCGTTGCCTGTATATATATGCCAGGCGTGCCTGGCGCTGGCCAACCCGCAGGCTCAGGTTTCCCGCTCTAGCCCTGGCCACCCAACCCAGTGTCCAGGGATTCCCGCCGCGTGGTTGGGCCAATCAGGTGGCCGGACAGGTGTGTACCTAACACCCCTTTCCCTCCAATTGGATCTGTTATTGTCTTATGTAATCTTTTAGGTATGCTGGGGCCTTGTGCACCCTGGTAGGGTATCTCCCCGTTGGCCTGGCTGGTTCAGCCCCCCTCTCCTGGGTCGGTCCAGGCAGACCTGACTGGTTCCTTCCCTGGTCCTGCCCCGTTGACAGTAAGGACCCCATGTGTTCCCCTTGCCCAATGTTAGTGTTTGGCTCTGGTGTCCCTGGTTCGGTTGTGACGTCTCTGGGTCCCTCCGTTTCTGGCGCCTTGGTCGCGACCCCTGTGTTGGCCTGTTGTGGGGCGATTGGGAGTGGGGCTGTTCCCCAGTGTGAGGTGTTAGGTGGCTGCTGGGTCTGATTATGTGTGGTGATTTCTGGGGCCCTTTTTCTTAGTTGGTCAATGTGTCTCCTGACCTGGCAATCCCCTTCCCCCTCAATAATGTATGAGAGTGGGCCCAGCTTGTCCACCACCACCCCCGGTAACCACTTGTCCCCTTGACTGTAGTTTCTGGCCCACACTAAGTCCCCAACGTTCAGAGTCCTGGCTGTGCACTCTTGTTCCATTTCTGCTGTTGCCTTGTCAGGTTGGAGTCTGTCTAGTTTGGTCGTGAGTTTCTTGCCCCACCTCATTTCTGCCGGACTTTTCCCAGTTGCTGTGCACGGAGTGGTATGCTGTGCCAGCAGGAACTGAGCCAGTCTCTGAGGCCAATCACCGGTGATGATCCGCTGTAGTGCGTCTTTTGTGGTCCTTACGTTCCTTTCTGCCAAGCCGTTGCTGGAGGGATGGAAGGGGGCCGACGTCGCGTGTCTAATCCAATTGGCCTTGAGGAAGTCCTGAAATTCATTGGATGTGAATTGGGGCCCATTGTCAGACACAATCACGTCAGGTAACCCATGGGTGGCAAAGAGTCCCCTCAGGACCTGTATGGTCTTGGCTGATGTTGTGTGTTTGACAGGCACTACCTCTAACCACCGGGAGTAGCTATCAACCACTATTAAGAAGGTTTTGCCTTGAAATGGCCCTGCGTAGTCAATATGTATGCGTGACCATGGGTTGTCTGTGGCCTCCCACCTGTGAACAGGTGCATGGGCTTGCTCTGGCCTAGACCTCTGGCAGAGGTAGCACCCCGCTACCCTTTCTTCGATGGCCTTGTCTAACCCTGGCCACCAAAGATGACTCCTGGCTAAGGCTTTCATGCGTACTATTCCTTGGTGTCCCTCATGTAAGTCGCTGATAACCCTCTCCCTTAGTTCTTCTGGGATTATTACCCTGTTCCCCCACAATAGGCAGCCGCGGTGAGCTGATATTTCATCCCTTCTCCTTAGGTAAGCCTGGAACTGTGGTTCCTGGCTCCCGTGGCTCCACCCCCCTAGGACCCATGTCGCCACCCTGCTTAGCACTGGGTCCTTACTGGTGGCATTGGCGATATCTTTGGCCGTCAATGGGCATTCTGGGAGTTCTTCTATTGTTAGGATTTGGCTCGCTGGGGCTGGGTCAGTGTCAGTGTCTGGGAGAGGTAATCTACTTAGTGCATCTGCGTGGCCCATGTCCTTCCCGGGTCTGTATTGTAAGGAAAATGTGTAGGCTGACAGGAATATGGACCACCTCAACATCCTTGGTGACATTATTTGCGGGGTTTGTTTGTCCGTGGTGAATAACCCGAATAGTGGCTTGTGGTCAGTGAGTATTGTGAATTCCCTCCCGTATAAATATGCATGGAATTTCCTTACACCTGCCACTATTGCTAGTGCCTCTCGGTCTATTTGAGCATAGTTGCGCTCAGCCTTGGTTAGTGTTCTGGAATAGTATGCTATGGGTCTTTGATCCCCGTTACCATCCCAATGGCTGATCACTGCTCCTACTCCGTATGGTGAAGCATCGCATGCCAAGCAGATTGGTTTCCCTTCAATGAAGTGGGTTACCGTGGGTCTACTGGATAGTATGTCTTTAAGAGTTTGGAAACTTTTCTTGTGTTGCTCCTGCCAGTGCCAGGTTGTTTTGCTGTCCAATAGCCTGTGCAGTGGTTCAGCTATGGCAGTCTTGAGAGGAATGAATGCATGGTAGAAGTTTATCAGGCCTAGGAATGCCTGTAGCTCAGCCTTATTTTTGGGTTCTGGGGCTGCCTTGATTGCTCTTATCTTCCCCTCTGTTGGATGTATGCCCTGTGCATCTATCCTGTATCCCAAAAACTCAGTGGAAGTTACTGCAATGGAGCACTTTCCCTTCTTTAATTTGAGCCCAGCCTTCCTAAACCTTTCTAGTACCCTTTCCAGCCTTTCAGCTAATGCCCCCTCATTTTTTCCTGCAATTAACACGTCATCAAAATAGGGGCACACCCCAGGTATACCTTTCAATGTCTTCTCCATCACTTCTTGGAAGATACCTGGGGCTGTAGCTATTCCAAATTGTAGCCTGTTGACTCGGAACGCCCCCTTGTGTGTAACTATCGTCTGAGCATCTACCGCTTCCCTGGTGACTGTTAGTTGCAAATACGCCTGCGCCAAATTGAGTTTAGCGAAGATGGCGCCGTCCTGGATGGTAGCGAGGACCTGCTTCACCGTCTGAACCGGGTAGGCATGCTGCTTTAATCCGCGGTTTAGCGTGGCTTTATAGTCCGCGCAAATCCTCACGTCCCCGTTAGGTTTAAGTGGGGTGATGATAGGAGTTTCCCAGGGCCCCCCATCTACTGGTTCTAGCACTCCCTGGCCTACTAGTTTGTGTAGCTCGTTTTCTATTTTTTGCTTGAGTGTGAATGGCACTCTCCTGGCTTTTATTCGGATGGGCTGTACTGTGGGGTCTAATTTAAAACTGATCGGCGGCCCTTTGTACTTCCCTAAGGTGCCATCGAAAACGTCTGCGTAGCTATCGCAGACGGACTGCAGGGTTTGGGTTTGGATAGAATTGATTCCCCCGACCCATATACCTAGCAGCTCGAACCAGTTGAGGCCGATTAGGCTGGTCCTCCGGCCTTCGGTGACTAATAGTTCGAGGGGTCCCTTGAACCCCTTGAAACTGACTTCTATTGTGACTGTCCCTTGTACCTTAATGGGTGATTTTTGGAAGTCTGCCAGTTGTATGTGTGAGTGTTTAATGGGGACCCGGCGACTGCTTCTGGCCTCGATGCGAGTCAGTGTCTCTCTGGAGATTATGGACACTGCCGCTCCTGAATCTACCTCCATTTTGCAGGGGGTGCCCTGTAACCGGACCTCAATTTGGAGTTTGGGCCTGAGTACTTTGTTGACAGCCTCGACCACCCCCGGTCATTGGTTTGTGCCCGTGGCCTAAGGGACCCTTTGCCACCATTCCGGGGGGTTACCTTACCTGCGGCCCAGGTGTCGATGTCGTTCAGGTTTTCCCGTGGTTTGCTTCTGCAGATGCTCTGAATGTGGGTGGTTTTTCCGCAATTCCTGCACTTAGCATTCCTGAACTGGCAACTCGCGTGGGGGTGGTTGCCACCGCAGCTTCCGCATTTGGGTTCCGTGTCCCTGTGCCTGTTCGGGCCTTCCCTCGGTGGTCTTGCTTGCTGGGGGGGTGGTCTTCTGCTTCGATCGGTGTCATCTGCTCGCTGGGGTTTCACTGTGGCTTTTCCAAAGCATCGGGTGACTTCGTTGATGTCTGTCTCCCATGGGTAGTCCTCCACCCCACCGTCCACAAGGCACTCTTGGTGGATGGATCCGGTCGCGCCACTGCTGTTGTGGGGGGGTCACATTGCCCGGTGACTTCGTAGGTGAGCAGTTCATCGAGGACCTCTTGTAAGTTCCCCGTGGGCTTGGCTATGATTCTGTTCTGAAGTTGTTCGTCACGTAAGCCCAGGACCACTCGGTCTCGAATGCGCACCTCCAGGTTATCATACTTGCAGCGGAGCGTGGCTTCTCTCACTGCTGCCACGAACTGCGTTATCGATTCACCCGGTTTCTGGTTTCGCTTTTTGAAGATTCTCCTCCAGAATAGTTCGGATCTCTTGGGGGTAAAGTGTTCGCAAAGTTTCCCTAGGAGTTCGGCGTAAGAGACGCTAGCTACTGTTGCTGGCTGGCATAATCCCACGGCGACCCAGTAAACCAGCGTCCCGCTGATCGTCAGCAACGCGGCGGCTTTCTTCCGATCATCCATGATACCGTTCACCAGCATGTACCCCTCGACCTGGCCCATGTATTCCTCCCAGTCCTCTGGGTACCGGGGGTCGAATTCTCGGATTGAGCTGACTTGCGCCATTCTCTCTCGTTTGTTTCGGAGTTGTCGCTGCTGATGGCTCTTTGAATTTCCCGCTTTGCATCTGCTCGTCTCGCACTTCTGTCTCTGCCGTTGCCAATCCCACCTTCGTCACCACTGTTGTGTCTGGTCGGTCGGCGAGTGAACACGCGGAGCCGGACTGCGGTTAACTGTTTATTGAGGTACACGTGGCCGAACTGGCCTTACCTGCCCCGTTGCCTGTATATATATGCCAGGCGTGCCTGGCGCTGGCCAACCCGCGGGCTCAGGTTTTGCCGCGCTAGCCCTGGCCACCCAAACCAGTGTCCAGGGATTCCCGCTGCGCAGTTGGGCCAATCAGGTGGCCGGACAGGTGTGTACCTAACACCCCTCATACTTCATTCAGAGAAACAAACCAGATTCCAGAGAGTTTCATTACTCCCTTTTGCATCCCCTTTCTTAGTTACTCATAAGATGAGAGGGAATGCCTAGTGAGAAAGCAATTGATTATTTTGTGATGGATAACAAGCAGGCAGAATAAACCAAGGTTACATTTAAGGGTTGAAGTGAAAGCCATAAAACTCCATGCCTATTTCCTCTCCCCCTTGGGATGGCAGAATCCAGGGATAGATGAGATTTGGGGTTAGCTCAGAGGAGATAGTTAGAAATGAGATATAAATGGATTCTGACAATGAGATTTTAATTTTTACCTTGTTCATCACAGTTCTATCTTGTTTGTAAAAAGCTGCCTGGAAGCATTCAAGATATTTAATACTTATCATTATAATACTTCATTAACCTAAAATTGAAAAAAACTTTAGTTAGTGCTAATATCCCTTTATTTATCAACTAACCTAACTGGTGTCAATCCAAGGACGTAAGAGTTTAGACGGATCTCCAAAGTAGTTCTAACTGGAGTATTCTATTCAGATATGATTGCAGTCTCAAGATCTGATAACAGCAATGCTCTCTGAAGCAATGTATATGGTGCTCCCCTAAAAGTTGTGTTCATCCCTGAGCTTTCTCTCTTTTCTTTTGAATTAATAGATAGCTGTTTGACTATTGTGACTATGTTGACTTTTTAAAAATAATTGGTCATTTTGAATAACCTTTAGACAGAAAAATAGGACATAAATTGGATAAATAATGTAATACTACTAAGAGATTAATACACTTTAAATTAAAGTAGACTTTCTGAAAATACATTAAAATGCATTAATAAAATACATTATTTATTGATAAAAATAAGCATTCTAAATATGCTTATTGTGAACCTAAATGCTAAAATTCCAATAAAATTATAACTAAATACCTTTCCCTTTAAACCAGCTAGGCAAGATGGATGCCTTGTCTTCCAAACTCCACCCTGCAAGATTGCTTCCTACCTGTTTAGCATTCCCTCTATTTAGTTTTAAAAAATCATTATTTATATTTATATGGATTTCATTTGTTTTTATTTTTTATTTAAAAATTAAGTGTATAGTCTTAAGCATTTTAAAGATTCAGTTCAGCATTTTGTTCTGTTGCTGCAAAATTATTTGCACATAATTCCGGCAATTTCTCTACATTTTTCCCCATAAGTGGTATAATGTGGTAGTCACTGAATAATGTGGTAGTCACTGAAACTTTTTGTTGTTCTCACTCTTTTCACTTGTCAGCTATCCTAAATTTAGCACTTCTAAGTTTTGTGTATAGAATTATAAGCTTACTTCTTATTACCTGAAGCTTTAAAACTTTCAATCAAGAAAACTTTTATGATTATTAAAGAGTAATTTATTAATTGTATTATTAAAAAAGAATAAAAGGAGACCTGTGAATACCTTGTCAGATATTTATTTTTGAGAGTGGCATTTATAATTTTTCAGGTCGACTTTGCTGATGAAAACTAGATTGGCTATTCTGTCAGAGCAGCAAGCTGTTATTCTCAACTTCCTGCCTCCACAGGAAATCTTCATTCATCACCTCACCTCATTGGAAGGTATAATGCCAAGTATAGTAGTCCCACAGAGTAATTTCAAACCTCTGTTACAATTGTCAATCATGCACATGTCATTTTATTATGCTTCCTCTACCCCATTGCCATTCACAAAAATAAAGTATAAAAATAATAGCATATTATTCAAAACTCAATATCAAGAGGTGGATTGCAATTATAATTTTAATGCCTGTGCAAATTAGCACTGATCCAATTCAGATCACAATTCAGATCCAATTTGAGATGCACAAAGTGATTCAATTTAAAACTGTGTTTTGAAATTTGAAGGCAAACTAATTTAATTGTAGTCATTGTGAAATTCAATTTGAAATAACAATAACAACATCAACACTAACTAGAAGTGGTAGTACCTGGAGACAACAAAACAGAAGAGAAAGAAATGGAGAATAGAAATATCTGTAAATATCAGTAGAATGATTGTAGCAAAAGAAAGCAAAATATTGAGATTGGAAAACTGAATTGAAAGATTATGACATAAACCAGCTGTGGTGGTTCCAGCGGTTATTGGAATACTGGGTGCCATATCAAAAAATCTTGTAATGCACTTAATAAATCTGCATTGACAAAATTTCCATCCATTAATTGCAAAAGGCCACACTGCCTGGATCTGCAGATAAACTATATTACAACATCTTAGATTCTTAAGAACTAAATGTCCTTTAGTTTAATTTAGTTATAGAACTGGAAGCTGTGGCTTCACATTGTTATGAATAAAGAAACATATATATTGGTGGTGGGATTCAAATACAGGAATAACCAGTTCTCTGTGTGGATGCTGCTTCTGGAAGTCCATTCTGGGCCTGGGCAACAAAAAATTAGCTACTTGTTCTGCCAAAGTGGTACGAACCACACACACACACACACACACACCCCTTCAAAGCAATCTTTCATTATGGTGGATTGGCCTGTGTTCTAAACTGATGCAAAGACTACAAACTGGTCTTGGTTGAAGAGTCAGACTAAAACTATTCCCAAAACCCATTTCAATATGGTGAGCATACATTATTCAAATTTCATGCTGGATCAACTATCACCTGGATTAGCTATGCATTTTGGGATGAACACCCTTCATATCGTGTGGGAATATGAACAGATTTTCAGAAAACATTGCAGACTACAGAACCATGTGTGCTTCAATTTGACATGCAGACAACACAGACTCATCCCCAATAGCCTGTGCCTGTCTTCAACAGTGAAGGGACACAGGGTAGAAAACTTCCTGCAGCCAAGAAGGCTCCACACACATTTGCACTATTCAGGTGATCCTAAAGACACAGATAAACTTCCAAATGGCCTCAACGACTCTCTCAAAGAATGCAAATGACCAGCTATCTGCAAGGAATATAAATCCTCCCATTCCCCATCATCCAGTTAGAAGCTGGAGAAGCTTCTTGGATGAGAGGTGAAACAACTTCAAAGAAAAACAAGTAAGCACCTTTGGGACAACCATGACCT